>NW_027412694.1:11663686-12263686 GCF_025532065.1 Leptinotarsa decemlineata | reverse complement strand
CAAAGTTTTGCTCCTCGATTCATGGGTAATTCCCATCAAGACGCCCAGGAGTTTCTTCACTGTCTTTTAGAAGGTTCACATGAAGACGAAAAATTGAACGACAGCAGAAATGCACAAGAGTCATGGCTCACATATTTGAGGATGCATAAAATAGATCATTTCCTTGGTAAATTGAAATCCACGATAAAATGCATACACTGTGGGCACTCATTAGTAACCTTTGATCCTTTCTAGAAGTTTTCTCTTTCCATACCATTAAGAACCGACCGATTGAGTTTTTGGAAATGCTTGGATTTGTTCACAAGAGGAGAAACTTTGGATGGAAATGAAAAACTGACGTGTTCGAAATGCAAGGAAAGGAGAAAATGCACAAAGTCTCTGTCATTTCACAATTTCCCCCTATTTTAGTAATACATTTAAAGAGACTCTCTCCAACGGAAAGTAGAGGCAAATTGAATGATGTCATCGAATTTCCTTTAGAAGGATTGGATATGGACAATTTTGCAGCAGAAAATGTGGCTACTTGTTGTTATAATCTATATGCACTTTTAAATCACAGTGGGACTACTAACAGAGGGCATTATACAGCATACTGCAGACACCCGTTGTATTTGTGCGCGTGGCACAAATACAACGATTCACACATGTCATCAATTTCACCAAAATCGCTTGTGAGTGGAGTAGTATACGTCCTCTTTAGACGGAACAAAATCGCACCTTTAAGATAACCGAGGGAAAGTTTCTTTGTGTAATTATTATTTATTTTTTGTTGATTTACTTGATAGTGTATGTAGATATATATTATATATATATATATATATATATATATATATATATATATATATATATATATATATATATATATATAATAAAAATATATAAAATAATAGATAATACATATTTTCTTCATAAAGGTGAGTGGGAAAGTAGGGATTCAAATAACAGGGCGATAGTTAAAAATACTTCTGAATACTACTCACTCACATATTCAGTCGATAGCTTCAAAAACACTTTAAAACATACTTCGAAAGCTTCTGATAATTTATCTTCCATATTCTCTGTTTCACTATCACTGTCGTTATTTAAATCAGTAATGAATTTATTTCCACTATCAATATGGAAGTATCCAGGCTCCATATAGTATTTTTCAACTGAAATTACATTTTTAATCCTTTTCTGCCAGTCTCCTTCAATAATATTGAATACTTCATCTTTTATCAGCTCTATTATCTTGTTATCAAATTTTGGAAAATTATTTTTACGCCTGATGGTTTGTTTCAATTTTCCCCAAATCAACTCGATGGGATTGAAAACACAGAACGTAACTGTGTTGTGAGTGTCATACCAAGTTTCGTTCAAATAGGAGGTAAGTCTCAGTATGGTGTGTCCATACTTTTCAGTAATACTCTCAAGGACTTACACTTTTCCAAATATTATCTGTAAAACTTCAAGTAGTTGGTTTTTGATATAAGTAGTCTTCAAAATACAAATTGTTATCCATTAAAAAACTTTGTATTTCATTTTTTCTCGAATTTTTATTCGGTACTTTGATGAGCTATCCAAATGATAGGAAGCGTTATCAAGAACCATTATACTATTCGCATCCAGATTTGGGGACAATGTATTTTTAAACCATTCCTCGAAAATATTAGCTTCCATGTTCTTAAGATGGTCAACATTGCAGTCCCCATCCTTTACTTCCTCCGCAATGCACAATGAATAGTCGCCATCCTTTGTTTGCAGGCATGTTAAGCGTATACATTCTCGAACCGTCAGTCCACCCTTTCGTGTCATACCAAGTTTCGTCCAAATAGAAAATTTGCCGTTGTTCTTGTCTATATTTAGTTATTTGTTCTAAGTACTTGTTACGCAATTCCACTATTCTTCCGCTTTTCATAACTGCTTGACGTTTGTTTTTTGTTTTAAATCTAAATTCTAGTTTCTTTATTTAATTCTGAAGAGTTTTGTTGCAGCAGCTCACGTTATGGCCAAAAATATTCAATTTCTTCCTTATGATTTCAGTTGTAGGAATCTCATTGCTTTTGTAACAGTCTTATTTTGTTTTTTCAATGATTTTATCAGATGAACATTTGAAGGTTAAGGTAATCCTGTATCATATCGCGTCTTGCGATCATAAGGTTTGTGTTTGACTATTTTATGTATAGTTGAGAAAGGAATTTCGGTCAAATCTGATGTTGCTTATAATAATATGTTTTTTTCGAAATCAAACTTGAGTTGTAGATTCTTATATACATTGAAACATACTATCTGTGTTTGGATATTCAAATGCATCCGAATCTTATTCACTGGTATCTCTTTTTCGCATTGTTCACCACCGATATTGGAATAACCACACTGGAAAAAGTCTGCGTTATCATCACACTCGTTATTACTATCAGTACTTGTCCAAGGACACCATATTTTAAAGAAATAACAAAATTTTTAAGTAATTATAACTGCACCAATATCGAATTTCAACACTCGAATCGCGATGAATTCCTGAACTGAACACGACGGAAGTACTTTTTCTTTCATATTATTACATGTTAATGTAGAAGTAATGTTTCAGGAGGGCTTTTTATCCCAGTTTGTATCTAAAAGTAATTTCAATGCATCTTTTGAAAATAGTTCAATTGAACTGAATTCTTTTCCTCCTTCTGTTGAACTTTTTTTTTTATATAATTTGATAAGTATAAAGACAATAACATTTCTTTAAGTTCAAAACGAAAAATGATAAAATATCAGGATACTTCTGTAAAACACTCGGTACTAGTTTCCTACTTAAACATCTCTTCCTCATTCCCATGATTGAAATCCCGACTTCCGTCCATTCGATAATAGTAACTGAATCATTTGATGTGCCATCGACAAATGCGAGCCGGTTTGGAAATCGAGTTGTGGTGGCCTCCTAGTGAGTGGGTTTGTTAGTCCTGGCGAGTCCTTGGGGATTACACGGTGCGGTACTCGGATGGGCGCACGACTATTCCCAAAAGGACCGTCTCTTCCTACATTTGGGACTCATCTTGGCGGTGATGCCTTCATAAAAACTCATCCTGGTTTCGAGTATGAAGGGTCTCTGTTGATTATGGTGGGAATTTTGCTCTGAAACATTCATAGAATCGAAATTATTACTACTCATTCTAGAGAACAATACGAAATTACAGTAAATGTTTCCCTTTCAGACGTATAAAACTCTTCATCCAAGTTTCGAACTTGCCGGTTGGCTTTTTTGTCAATTTGAGTTCCTCTGAGATACTTTAAATTAACAACTGCTTTATAATTTAATTTTTTCTGAAAAAAGGTTGGTTGGTTAACAGGATCAATTTTTCTTTTAATTAAATTACTCACCGAAGAGTAGTTTTTTCGTGTTGATAATATTACTATTTCAAAAACCATCAGACATATCAGATACATATTTAAAACACAAAACATTGCAACACAACCGAATTTCCGAGAAAACACCAACACAAAACGACATGAAACAAACGAATGGCTTTTTCTGCGATTCTGAGCAGGTGGTGTCTGTTTTTTAATCAATGGCGGAAAGAAAAATAATGAGAAAAGGGTAAATTATTAAGGTATTTGCAGTATTGAGGCCATCGACATCTTTTCTAGTGCTAACGCTATCGCATTTGAGGATATGTATCATTTCGCTCAAAACTCTTTTGAATATCCATATTCTTTTTCATGTTCAACGAGAGCTGTGAGGTTTTTTATATTCCGTTTCTTAGAGTCTCTCATGTGTTCTGAAACTCGTGTTTTGATCAAACCGTGTCCGGTTTGATCAATGGTCTTAATCCTGCATATTTCAATTTGATAAGTAAAATATCTCAATTTACACAAATAAAGATATATTTAAATTCACCCCATTGTTTCTTGAGAAATTGAAACGATAAGAATCGTATAAGTTTTGTGGAAGGTATGTTTATGAAAATTCATTGTTACAGAGCCCTGAAGAAGAATTCAATTAAATTCGAAACGCCGGCAAGAAAATAATTGTTTTTTAAAGAAAAAATTGATCCCAACCAACCCTTTTTTCAGGAAGATTATTTTTTGTTGGAGGTTATTTTAATGACATGTGCAAGAAAAAAGCAAATTACACTGGAACGGAAAAAATTATTATATAATTGAAGTTAATGCGGTTAATAAAGTGTCAGCAAGATTGTTACTTTTATGGGTTGATAAATAAAACATCTAAAAACTTCATTCAGTCATATATTCAAGTAAAACTTTTTTGTGAGATTTTCACTGAACAGTTTACAAAGCCGCACCACGAATTTTACGAAACAGTAGCTTCCTCAGGTGTGGCAGCTTTAATTAAAACCAGGCGCGATCTCATGAAAAGGGCAAATTCTAGATATTTTGCTTTGTGTTGGAGATGCCGCAATAAGTTATTTGAAAAAGTTGCTCAGAAATCGATTTCGACCTTACATACCGAATTTAGAAATTTGTTTTTTTTTGTAATATTCACATTCAAGTCCAATTTTCAATTATTGGTGCCGTATTATGAATCACACGTTAAAATGTAATAATAATAATAATGTTTATTTTAGAAAATGCCACAATTATTTCTATAAAAAATAATTACAACATGTAATAAAATGACGTCACACCCAATTAATTATACTCCAAAACTGATATTTTAAAAAATCCTAAACACAATAGGATTCTAGATCTAGAAGTATATTTTTGATGTTTTTTTTTTAATTGATTGCTACTAGCAGAATGTCTAACAAGTACTGGTAACTTGTTGTAAAATTGCATTGCCATATAATAGAGAGATTTTTCATTAAGTCTCAATGTATAATATGGATAAATGAGGTCATGCTTCCTAGTGTAGGTAATATTCGTGTTCTGTAGCATTTAGATCAAAAAGTTCTCTATTTTTAAACAAATACATCAAACATTCCGTGTTAGGAATTACACGTTAAAAGGTAAGACCTCGTTAGTCCTTAGCTCGCACAAGTTTCTCAACTTCTGAGAGTTGTCGTTCGTATGGGGGGCGACAGCTGATTAACGGAAAAAACAGAAACAGAACAGACAGATATACAGAGCATATAGTCATGATGTTATTATTCTTAAAAACTGTTCGACCTTAAAATGTCCTTATAATGTTTGTTATTGATTATTCTCATTACTCTTTTTTGTATAACAAATATTCAATTTGTATTCTTGTTGGATCCCCAAAAAATGAATCCGAATCTCATGACAAATTCAAAATTTGCAAAGTAAAGAGATAAAGCTGCTTGCTTTTCTAGATGTTTACTGATTATTCTCAGTCCATAGGACACTTTTCCAAGCTTCGAAAAGATTTCCTCTATATGTTGTGATCAGTTCAGCCATTCATCAATGTAAACACCCAAAAACTTGGTGTCATGCGATAACTGAAAGGAATTATTCAAAAATTATATATTATTTGGTTTTTCCTCTGCTGTTACATAGTTTGCAAATAGCATCACTTCAGTTTTCGACTCGTTCAATACTAACTTATTTGTTTTCAACCAGTTTTTTGTTTTCTGAAAAATGTTACAACAGTTTACTATCATCTCCGGATATGTTTTCTACTCCTGCCAGAAGGCTTGTATCATCAGCATATATATTGATAAATTGATTCTCTTCTAATTCAGATTTGTATAAATCATTCATAAATATAACGAACAGTGGGCCCACTACACTTCCTTGCGGTATACCTATAGATGTTGTTATAATATCAGATTTGAAGTTTTTTGAGTCTTTAGTGATACCGACTCTCTGTTGTCTGTTTGCTAAATATGAGTGAAACTATTTCAGAGCATTTCCTCTTATTCCATATTTCTCTAATTTGATTAACAAGATATCATGATCTAGACAGTCGTATGCTTTTGACAAGTCAAGAAACATACCCAGAGCTAGATGCCGTTTTTCCGTCAGATCAATTATGTTTTGAGTATATTGGAAGATTGCCGTTTGTGTTGATTTTTTTTTGTGAGTAGCCATGTTGATTATCACTGAAGATATTACACTCATGAAAAAACTGAATAACTTTATCACACATTGCGATTTCAAATAATTTAGATAAACTTGAGAGTAAGCTTGTGGGTCTGTGATTTACAATACAATTTGTATTCCCATTTTTGTGTAATGGTTGTATAACTGAAAGCTTGAGTTGCGAAGGAAAAATGACCCCGTAAGACCCCGTTGATTCTTAGCTCGTACAAGTTTTGACTTTTGAGAGTTGCAGTTCATAGGGGTGCGACAGCTGGTTAACGAAAAAACATATTTTAACATATTTTTTTAATAATATAAAAAGCTACAGAAATGATAAAATACTCAAAATCAATGAAATATGTTTAAAAAATATGTTTAAAATAGGTTTTTCTGTTAACCAGCTATCGCACCCCTACGAACAACAACTCTCAGAAGTCGAAACTTGTGCGAGCTAAGGACTAATGAGATCTTAAATTTTAACGTGTGATTCCTAACGCGGGTTGGGCGATAGCAAGTGAAAATCGAGCGTTCAGCCTGGAGATTGAACCATCCACTCACACATCGGCATATTGACTGAGTAAACAAAGCACCCACGTCGAACTGCCCGGCTACCGACCGACCAATAAATGTATTCATAATGACTATTAGTTTCTTCATTATCGTTACTACTTCATGAATGAATGTATTAATCCCAGGAAATATTACATATTTATAATAGGGACAATATAACATGCAGTTCGATAAATAATACCAAGAATAATATAACAAATGAAAATTAACAAAAAAAAACAAATGAAAATATGTGAAACTACAAAACTGTCCATCTATTTCAAAATATATTTTTTTAGTTGTGTTTTGGATTTCGTATAATTCAATTTATTTATGTTCTTAGGTATTTTATTATATAAATGAACTCATGGAAAATACATTTTTGATCAGATTTACTTTTGTGTGGTTGTGAAACTATATTTTGTATTTGTGAAATTATAAAACAACGATAAAAATAAAAACAACAATAAAAATTAATTGGCGCTCCGGGGCGACTTCATTGATTTCAGTGGCGCATTTGCTTTTTCAGCTGCAGGAAAACCCGGAAAAACCTGCAGACCACATAATCTGAAGATCTTGATCTACCAATGTCCTCTCTCTCATAAAACTAAATGTAGGGTGTCTGCAGAGGCTCCAATAGATTCAATACATCGCCAGAACACTTCGTGACACGACTATCGTCAAACCTAAACCAGTCCGTTTCGTCTTTGACCAAGGCATAACATTGACCAAATTCAACGCCAGAACCACAATGAACAATGACTGCATGAATAGTATAATAGTGGTCTGCTAGATTGAAATGTTCATCTATTTCGAACCTTCCAAAGAGTTTCCTGCTTCCGTCAGAGGTTGAGTCTTGTTTGAAGATCATCAGTGCCAATTATTTTTTATCGTTTCTTTTATTTTTATCGTTGTTTTATGATTTCCACAAATAAATAGATTGTTTTTTGTATTTGCCGTGTATTATGATCATGAATTGAATTGATTTCGTTGAAACATAGTACTGAATGTTTTCTTTATTATTCTTCACATAATAACCAAGTTATTATTTTCGTAGCTTCTTGAAATTCGAGTTTTTCGGTATCTAGGGTCGAAATCGATTTCTAAGTAACTTTTACAAATGAATTATTTCGGTATCATCAACGCGAAGCAAAATATCTAGAATTTGCTTTTTTCGCAGAAACGCAGTGGGCTGGATTTAAGGCTGTCACCCGGGCTAAGTATTGTAAAAAGTGTGACCCGTGAAAGTCTATGCCCGTAACAAAAATCAAATATCGGCTTTCAAAAATGACTGAAATAGAGAGGTGTCTTATCTTAAGTGTGTCATACTGTATTTTTTTAGAATCTTCAGAACTTCAGATAAGCTAATTCTGAACTCATGATATCAATAATGGCGTTACTTACCCAAACTTTTTTTGCAGGAGGTGCTCGGAGCAGAAGGAATATCTCTTCAGTTCAGACATATTTGCAGTCACCTTCTCTGGTGTTGCGCTTCTCCAACCTGTTCGAAAACCCACGGAAAAGAAGATTCCGACACCGATATTGCTTATCAGGATCTTCTGCATCAAGTTATAATAGTCACTGGTTATTTTGCTATAGAAAACAACGAAAACCAGGTGAGCTTTGGTGACTGCAATTTATTTTAGAAAGTCCTATTCACATTTTCAGTCTGGCAGCAATATTTTTAAATGATTCAGCCTTCATCCATAATTTTTTAATCACGCCGTTGGGAATATTGTGACGAAAAAAATATGTACCTAAGGTGTTAGTTTGTATGTTCAAGAAATGCGCGAATTATTTTGTTCTGCACTGATGCTCTCACCCACGGGAAGACTTAGGGCTGAAACCAAAAATAGTCTGGGTCACTAGATCCCTTTTTTTTTGAAACTCAGGGCTCATTCGATTCGGAATGACCTCTAGCAACTTTTTGAAAAATTACAAGAGGGGTCGAAAAAACTGCAAAAGTTATAAACAATTTAGAAAAAAATGAGGGGTTTGGTTTTTTGCAAATATCTCGGAAAATAATAAAGATATCCAAAATCTGAAAAAAAAGGTCCTTAAAGAGGAGAAAATTTTACAAAAAAAGTTCTGCCTCCCGGAACTCTTATCGCCAATATTCATAATGTTAATTTAGAGGTGAAAATCGCGCTAGAAGCGGGCGATGCGCGTCCCGCGCGCGCTGACTGACCTTTGAACAATAAAAATTATTTCAACCCATTGAATATCATTATTAAAATAAAAATTCACATACCTTCTATACACTTGAATAAACAAAAATCCATGGAAAAAAAATTTCCCGTGATTATTTTATTAGATATACTTCAGTTAATTAACTAATCTTTACAAGTTTCAAATTTACATAAAAACCCTAATAATTTTTAAACTAAAATCTTCAAATTTTGTTCACTTTTTGGAGCTTTTCTTGAAAGCCTTCAAAGAAGATTCCCGTCGGAAAATTGAAAAATTTTGATCTTCCACTTTGTTATCAATAATGAAAACGTTAGAAAGTGAAAAATTCAATTAAAGCAATGAAAACGTTTTTTTCAATATTCAAATTTATGCGTATTCTTATCATTTAAAGTTACATAAACATTATTTTTATTATTTTTTGGCTCTATTTGTTTAAAAAATAGTTATGAACAAAAATTCAGAGATTTTCATCAGTCATGAATATTATGATTTTTAAAAACGAAATCGTTTCTAAAAAATTTTTTATTACTTGAAAACTCATTTGCTGATCAACAGTTTTTTTCTACTAAATATGAATATCATGGAACGATTTTTTTCAAATCATAATTTCTATTTTTCTTTGATATTCTGAAAAATTTTTTTTTCAATGTATATTTTCTTTATTAATTCAATAAACATTTTGTTTTAAACAAATGAATTTTTAATTTTTTTTTACTACCAAAAAAAACCAAAAACAACCATGTGTCACTTTTTGTGTAAAAAAAGAAGAATATTAAAAAATTTGTAAAAAATAGAGAAAAATATTTAAAAAATGAACATTTTTTTACACAAGAAGTGACACACGGTTGTTTTTGTGTTTTTTGTTGGTATTAAAAAAAAATATCGAAATATTCAAAACAAATTGTTTATCAAATAAAGAAAATACACATTAAATTTTTTTTTCAGAATATCAAAGAGAAATAGAAATTATGATTTTGAAAAATCGTTCCTTGAAATTCATATTTAGTAGCAAAAAAAATGGTTAATTAAACAGCAACAAACATTTTAACAATTCAACCGAAATAAGTTATATATCGAATATCGAATTTCAACACTCAAATCGCGATCAGTTCCTGAACTGAACTCGACGGCGATAACCATCCCCGCATTCTCCAATTTCTTTTCGTCACCGTATCATGACTTCAAATTTAATTTTATGACTCTTCAGCCAATCATAAAACTCGGTTAGTAAAAATTATCCAATACGAATTGCCAATTCTACAGTTCATGTGGGCTAGCTCGCAGCCGGTTCATTTCCCTGTATTGGTTTTTTTGCCTTTGAGAGTGCCGCCAACTTTTAGCGTGCACAATATCGTTCACTTCGACTATACCAGTAGAGACGTGCATTCTGTTTTATCTCGTTTACAGCCTACTTGATCAAAGTGTGCGTTTCAAAGTCTACATGAAAAAACCTAAAAGCTCTGTATTTCAAAGATGACAAAATGTGTACGACATTTTTGGAAAGGTAATTTCTAGCTCTATCGAAATATGCAGGAATATACAGGTTGTTTGCGGTATCTCAGGAAATGATAGATATCGATATGCGGTTTTCACCATTGAGTTTGTCATGAAATGTGACCCTCAATCACAGCCATCACTTTTCATCTATCTAGTTCAAAAACCGAAATTTCCCTTCGAAAGTGTCCAATTTGGCCTTCTCTGTACATTTTAGTATGAATAGTTCACCATTAATGTTATCCCAGTAATTCAAAATAGCTTCGGTTGTTGAGTGAAAGCTCATCTAAAAAGATGTGTTATTCTCCATTCACCTGGACAAGTAATGAAATTAGCTTCATTAGCAGACCATTGCTTTAAGAGTAAAATTGTCATTGAATTGAAAACATTTTTAGTTACGCAAACCTTTACCAAATATAAAATTTCCTGTTTGAATATTGGATTGCCGTGGTTTCTTCCTAAGAGGCGCTCAGCCAACCCAATTGTTTCTATTGGCGGACCTTCTTTGGAGTATTGTTCTCATGTATGGAGCTCCGCCAACAAACATAGCCTGAAGTTGCTGGATTCCATCCAGAAAAGAGCCATCCGCCTGATTGGAGACGAGAATATCACTTGCAACCTTGATAGTCTGGAACATCGAAGAAAGTTTGGGGATTTGTCTCTCTTCAATAGATACTTTCACGGGAAGTGTTCAAGTGAATTGGCACATTTGATTCCACCAAGAGCGGTACATATCAAAAATACGCGACGGACTGTGGGTGCGCATCGTTTTGGGGTTCAACTCAGTACACCTCGAACTTCCCTGTTCAAGAACTCTTTCTTCTGGAGAACTGCGTTTATGTGGAATAAGCTTCCTGAGAACGTTTTTCCAAATGGATTTGATCTCCAGCGATTCAAATCCAATGTGAATCTCTACTTTCGCACAGCACCGATCTTAGAGCGCCTTAAGAATTTTCCTGTAGTGCTTGTGTTATGTCCTAACACAGTGCATTTCTTTAATGTCCCACCCTTTTATTTTTTGTACGGGTCAACTCAAAAAATTGGAATTTGCGATAATGAAATTAATGCATGAGTACTTCATTTTGAGGTGAAATTGACAGATGAAATTTTCAAGATGGCGACTGGGCGCCATCTGGAAAAAAAATTAAATGAAAAGGGGGTTCTTGTGACACATCATTTTGAAGCTACTGACGAATTTTCCACAACCCTACAATATAAAGTCAATTATCTTCACCTAGTACAAAATGGCGGAACATTTAATAGTTTCTTGAAAACAAACACATTAATATCGATATTTCTAGAAAATATTCCTCTTCATCTGCCATATGGCAATTCCAAGGTTTGTTATGTTATTTTTTGTCAGTACGGCAATCATTTTTCAGTTAGAATATTCTCATTTAGTTTTCGGTGTTACTAGTAGAAAGGTACCACGTCAATAATCTCTAAAATGATCAATTATCGTCCATTGGAAGAAAAAATTGAAGCGATTTTCATTTACGGTGCGACGCGTAACTTTCACGAGATCGAAAGGATTTTCACTGAACGTTTTCCGAATCGTCCTATCTAGGAAATATTTGGGGGAACTTGTATCCGAACTGACAACTACTGACAAAATATTAGAGCGCGCGATGAAGAGGCAGTTATCAGAACATCTTTCGGAATTCAATATACTGCCACCTGTTCAATCGGGGTTCAGAAAAGGGTACAGTTGCATAACCGCTCTCCTGCACGTTGTTGATGATATCATAAGAGCAACCGACCAAGGACGGGTACAGCTATTCGCATTAGAAAATTATTTGAGAAATAGATTCCAGAAAGTCTCTATTGACGACATAGAGTCTAACTATCTTCCACTCACATCTGGAGTACCACAAGGCTCAAAATTAGGTCCTGTGCTGTTTGCTCTTTACTCTGGTAATCTTTTCAGAAGTATTCGGCAATGCAACATTTATTGTTATGCGGATGATACCCAAATTTATTAAAATTTTCCGCCTCAAAAAACGAATGACGCATGCGAGATAATCAATAGGGAACTCGGTATATTCGTTAAAAATGCTAGTAGATATCAAAATTTATAATGAAAATATCGAAATTGTAGACGAAACCAAGGTTCTAGGAGTATTATTGGATTTCAACCTGAGGTTTGAAAAACATGTAAATGCATTAGTGCAAAGAGCATACTCATCCTTACGAGTTATATATGGTGTACGTCAATGTCTTCCTATTAGGTTGAAATCCTTACTCTGCGAGACCTTGGTTTTATCTAATTTCAATTATGCGAACTCCGTATATGGACCAAATTTAACCAGCCAATATAAACAAAAAATTTAGAAGGTACAAAATTCTTGCCTTCGGTTAATATATGGAATAAGGAAGCGAGAAAGAATTTCCAACAAGATATGTGAAACGGGTTGGTTGAATATGGAAAACAGAAGATTTCTACATTCTGGAAATCTCTTTCATAAAATCATCCTTACCGGAAGACCTTCCTATCTTCATCAGAAAATAACATTCCGCACTGATGTTCATAATGTCAATATTAGACATCGAGGAATTTTATCCCCGCCCCCATTCAGAACTGAACTCTTCAGGAGATCGTTTAGTTACCAGATTTGCAAGATATATAATCTCATCCCACCAAATTTCAAAACAGGAAGTATCCAAACTTTCAAAACCCAACTTAAAAATCTTCTGTTCAGGACTTATCAGTAGGTTTTATTTATTATTTTCACATAACAAGGTTGAAAACTGCCGCTTTCACCAAAAACTGTATAGACATTTTTTAATATTTTTTTATACATTGTTCTTTTGTATCATTCAATAGGTACGCATAGGTATTTTTCAGGGTTAAGTGGAAGAACAACAGAGTAGCACTCTCCGCTGCCGAGTTGAACGTCGCCCTTTATTTTCTTAAATATATTATGAAGGATTTTTATTTATGTATTAAAAGAGGAAATAATAAATTCGTTATTATTATTATTATTATTATTATCATCCATACAAAATTAAAATGGTACACCAATTAACTGAAGATGACCTTGATTGAAGAACAGAATTCTGCAAAATCATGACGGAAACCATTGCAAGGCATCCTACCTATCTCCACAATATTTGTTTTAGCGACGAATGTACATTTTTTAAACAGCAATGTTCACAGACAAAATTGCCGTTATTGGAGTGACACCAACCCTCACGTTTTCCGGAAACACATACCCAATATCTAGAAAAAATTAAGGTTTGGCGAGGAATATTGGAAAACCATATTGTACGACCTCTATTTATCGATCAAAATTTAACAGCGGAACTATATTTGAATATGCTGGAAACTAATGTTGACCCTCTCATCACTGAAATCGTCGAAGCGAATCCTAATTACTTCGATATGGATATTGTATTTCAACAAGACGGAGCACACCACACCAAAAAACTATTTGGATACTACTTTTCCCGGTCGTTGGATTGGCCGTCGAGGTCCTACAGAACGGCCAGCCCGCTCGCCAGATTTGACACCTTTGGATTCTTTTTTATGGGGCTATTTTAACAAAACTGCACCTGCTTCAATATTGGATATACGGCAGAGAATAATAAATATTTGTAGAGATATTGCCGTTACTGACCTCAAGCTTATTACTTCATATTATGTAGTTAAATGTCAATGTATTCAGGCAATTCTTAATAGTTCCGCCATTTTGTAGTAGTTGAAGATTTTGACATTATATTCTAGGGTTGTGAAGCATTTATCAGGAGCTTCAAAAAGATGTGACACAAGACCTCCCTTTCCATATCCTTTTTTTCCCAGATGAAGCCCAGTCGCCATCTTGAAAGTTTCATCTGTCAATTTCACTTCAAAATAAAGTATTCGTGCAATAATTTCATTATCCCAAATTTCAATTTTTTTAAGTTGACCCGTTCAAAAATTAAAGTGGGGGGGACATTAAACACTGTATATTAATTTAGCCTTGTCGAAAAGAGTTATGTTTTTATGTTATCCACTAATTGGTGAGGATTATTTATACTGAATCGTGTTTTGAAATTAGTGTAGGATTGAATTCATTTCATGACCATTTTCGAAATTTTCACAACACAGGTCTGATTGGGAAATTAGTTTTGAGTGATTTGATGAGAGAATGAAGTTCAGGTGGTTTTGGTTTTGTAATCTTTCAAGTGGAGATCTCACATTGAAGTGTGTTTTTTGAATACGTTTCTAGATCGAGGTCATCTATAAACAAAATTCAATCGCGTCGTATATCATACTCAAGTTTCAGTAGAAGAATCTTGAAAATTTTGGCAAACATATTGTTCAAGGTTTTTTGATAAGCTAACCATTTGATGTAAAAATTTTCAATAATTCAAATAACTCATTTGTTAAATAGATTGAGCGTAACTAAATATATCCAGTGGAAAAAAAACAAAATTCTAATTTGAATAAACAAACACCCTTATTCGATATCGAACAAGAGGTTATCATTATCATGTTTTCTTGAATTTTTGTTGTTAAAATATTGAATCATGTTTCAGGAAGGCAGAACCCTTCGATGGGGTGATTGCTTGCCACGAGGCCGTATCAGCAATTATGGTTTTACCTGTTAACTTTCCACGAGTCATTTGATTCGACTTCCGGTCGCACGGTGCGATACCGGACACGGGGACAGACACGTGTCTTTTTACTTTCCGACGATGACATTTATTAGACGTCCGCGTAGAGTCGCGAACTCGTGTAAACAACTACCTAGATTTTGGGTCGACTGTTTCGAACTGGTTGTGTAATGAAGATTTCTTTTACTTCTTACTGTTTTTTGGGCATAAAACCTTCACACAATCTGAAATTCGAATGATTCGAAAATAAATTGCAATTCCACATTGCCACTTTTTCGCTGGTATATAATGGTGTTTTCATATTTATTTTTTATTATGGGCGCTACATTGGATTCTTTCTGTTCTGTTGTGGAATTGGCCGCGGTGGTAGTGTGCCCGACTCACGATCGAAAGATCGTGGGTTCGATTCCCGCCTCGACCAGATATTTTTCTCGAGAGAATTTGTCTGGTTGAAGCTGGGATGATTCTGCAACCGTGTTAGGAATCACACATTGAAAGGTAAGACCTCGTTAGTCCTTAGCTCCCACAAGTTCTCAACTTCTGAGAGTTGTCGTTCGTATGGGGGCGACAGCTGATTAACGGAAAAACAGATGTTTTTTTAATAGAACCAGATTTCACGTTTTCAATAATGTATCATAACTTATCATTCTTTTTTAGAAAATTGGAGATATTGAAAAAATTTATTCTCATTATAATAGGATTCGACTTTGATGTTTCTAAATTTGACTTTCAATTCGTTACACTCAATGACATTTTGTAATTGGTACAAGTCATTGAATTTTTGGCGAAAAATGGCTTTCACGAATGAAGAAAAAAGAGATATGATACAAATTTATCACAAATACGATAGAAACAGTTTCAGGACATCGGAAATGTATTTAAACTTGTATCCCGAAAGACGACAACCACATCGAACTATGTTCAAATGTTTGAATAAAATCTCATCGAGTTTGGTCTATTTGAAAAGCCGAGTAAAAAATACGGAGACAGAATGAATCAGGAAACTAAAGAAAATTCGATAAATGGGGTATATAAGAGGTAAGTTAGACATTGTGTCCTTTTCAATGAAAATAGAACTTTGAACAAATAACAATAATTAAGAAAAATGTAAAGACAAAAGTAAATCATACCAAATGCTCAAAATGCTCTTCTTGTTCATGATAACACAACTGTGCCCTTATTCACTGCTCTATTAATTTTCCTATGTTGAAGGTCTTCAATTTTTTCATATTCCCTCTAAACATAAACTCTATTTTTCAGTGTACCCCATAAGAATGTGTACTCCATAACACTTAAGTCAGGAGACCTTGCTGGCCACCTCACCGGCCCATTATTTCCTATCCATGTATTACCAAACCTTTCAGTCAGGTAATTAGATATTCGTCTGGATAGTGTGCGGTGGAGCACCATCATGTTGATACTAGATGTTGTTATAGTTAGCCAGAGGTAGATCATCCAAATAGTCTTCGAAAATCGACATTAAAAATTGGTGATAGGTTTCTCCATTCAGAATTCCGTCTAATAAATGAGGACTCAAAATTCTATCTTTGTAAATTCTTGCCCACACGTTAATACTAAATCGCACTTGAGGTCGAATTTCTCGGAACTGCCTGGGGTTGTTTATGCTCCAAATATATTCGTTATTTAGGATGAATATCCCACAATTCGTGAGAGTGCTTTCATCTGTCCAAATTACATTTTCCTGGAAAACAGGAAAATTATGTCTTCTTATGAGCAAATTACAAAATTCTAATCGCCTTTCAGGATCAGCCGGATGCAATTTTTGAGATATGTGTATTTTGTAACATTTTAAACCGCTTTTTTGAGATGTCTCCAAACACGTGTATGATAAATATTCATTTCTGAGGAAATTTGACGTGTAGATTTCCCCGGGTTCATGTTCATCTGCAAATTATTAATTTTAATTGAAAAGGACACAATGTCTAACTTACCTCATACATACCTCATTCATCAAATTTTCTTTCATTATGTCTCCGTATTCTTTCCTCGGCTTTTTAAATGAACCAAACTCGGTGAGATTTCGATCCAATAACTTGAACATAGTTCGATGTGGTTGTCGTGTTTCGGGATACAAGTTTAAATACATTTCCGATGTCCTTACACTGTTTCTATCGTATTTGTAATAAATTCAATACCTATTATAATAAGAATTAATTTTTTCCAATATCTCCAATTTTTCGAAAAAGAATGATAACTCATGATACATTATTGAAAATGTAAAATTTTGGGTATCCGACGTTTCGTCGGATAGCAAATAAAGCATTATTATGTAGCAGGGAAAAAGTAGCAATGTGGAAGTGCTATTTATTTTCGAATCCTTCGAAAAATAAAGCCAGAAAAAAATAAAAACCAATTTCCAACATTTCTGTGTTTTACGGATTTTTCCGGATACAGTCATATTGTTAGTCAAATAAATGCCCAACTTTGCCCCAGTTTAAACATCTTTGTATCTCTCATTGTTTCCGAGATCCCAATGGTGAGGATCGAATTTGAAACACCCTGTATAAACCACTGAAGAGACCAATTAACCAGTAATTTGTCGTATTAATAAATTTGGCCTATAAATTTAAAAAAATCAATGGAAAGAAATGAATTTCTATACTGAGCTTTCGTTAGTGGTCGACGTTTCGGAAAACAATTTTTTTTCGTTTTCAAAACCCGAAATTCACTTCAAAACGTTCGCCTCAAATTGTGAATACCTTTATTTTGTTTGACATACCTACGTCAAAGGAATGAAATGTTCAAATGTCATATGCGATAGTTTACATGAATACCTATGCTACCAAAGAGAGCAATGTACAAATATTAAATTTTTCCCAATTGATATGACATCTTGACATTTCATCCTTTTGAAACGTCGACCACTGAAGAAAACTTAGTAGTGGGTGTAGAAATTGATTTTTTTTCAATAAATTTTTTCAAATTGTCGGCATCAGGGCCGTGGATCAAAGATGTTATCACCAATCTGTTTAAAATCTGTTATCACCAATAAAATAAAAGATTTCTAATTGCCAAGTGATTTGGCCGGCTTTCATTACAAAAAATCACTAAAGTATACAAAGAGATAACTACAAGATTCAAGCATGAACTAATACCCAGGGTGTTACCTAAAATAAGGGCACTAAACAAAAAAAAAACAATCACGATAAAGAAAAACCTAAAGGTGATGTCACTGATTCTTATGTTCTAATTAACGACGTAATGAGCCGATTCTTGCAAGAACTTCGATTAGAAGAATCGAATGTGAACAGACAAGACATCAATCATTCAATATGAATATGGTTTCTAGTATAATGTAAAATATAGGCATCGGTTTGTCCTTAATTTATTCACTTCACTCCAAAATGCTCTTTCAATTCTTATGTTTATTGCTTCCGTAACTTACCCTCGGCGATTCTCCTATCCAAGTCCTCTGCATATACTTACCAGGTGAAAAGGTGTAGTAATACAAATCTCTAAGGAGTCGCAATACTTCAGGAAGTAAAACAGGCTGAAACTTCCCTCTAGATACACACGAGTGTAGGAAACTCGTAAATATGGAACGTGGTCCATGAGAAGGGAAACATCTAAAATCAGGAACAATTCAAGGTATTTTCAAATTTAATGTTTCTAAAAGAAAATGTCAAACGCTTACCTCCTTCTATCGAAATCCCTAAGCACAACAGGAGACGTTTCCAAATCAATTTATTATCTTATTCCGAACTCGATTGAATCAAAGGTTGAATTTGCTTCCAAATGACCCAAAATGCACCAAACTTTCAACCCCTAACAGCCTTTGAAATGTAAATCCGCACTTTTGCCAAAATCAATCAATGATAGTTATGAACATTCACTAGGCAGATATCTTCATGATTTTTTTCCAGGAATCGCACAGAAAAGAAATTAGGTAATGAAGAAGTGACTGCTTTTATAGGGTGTTTTTGATAAATGAAATATATTCAATTGAAGTTAATTCGATGCAACGAAATATTAAAAAAAATCGTAACAATTTCAAAGAGGAGATTTCTCATTCCTGACGAATTGGCAAAGACGGCTTCCAAGTAGTCGGTCGGTAGCCAGGCGGTTTGACGTGGGTGCTTTGTTCACTCACTCGAATTGACTGCCGTGTTGGTCGGTGGTTCAAGTCATAGTCTGAACGATCGATTTTCACTTGCTATCGTCCAACCCGTGTTAGGAATCACACGTTAAAAGGTAAGCCTTCGTTAATCCTTAACTCGCACAAGTTTCGATTTCTGAGGGTTGTCGTTCGTAGGGGTGCGACAGCTGGTTAACGGAAAAACAGATTTTGAACAGATCTAAATCTTTCTCAACCAGTACCCTTCTCAACTCGAATTTCAATTCGTCGATCATATGATTCGTTTGCTAATAACATTATTTTAAAGTTACGAGGTTTTTTAAAATAGCCAGTTTTAATATATTTGAATAATAAGACTCATTATAACTTTGCGAGATACACAGTTACAAATATTTACAGTTTTGACATTGTTCATTCGGTAAGAATTCAGTATAATGAGGCTACTTGATTTCTGAAAATTAAATGAATTTGAGTTAAAGATAACTGAAAGAGTGGGTAGAGAAACTTGTTAATCCTGGCGTTGATGTAAAAATGCCAAATTTGAATCAAAACCGATCTCAAAGTTAATATTGATCACTATTTGGTGAAAATAGATAAATAACATAATAGATATTTTCAAAAAACTACACCTCACGATTTGATCTCCACAATCTTTATTTGAAAAATATATCACAACATGTAGTTTTTGAAATTACTATAGATCTTCATCAAGTAATGGTCAAATCAATCAGAGGAAAAAAAAAACATAATACATATACATATGTGGACTGGTCAAAAAATAAAGTGAATGTTCAAATTTTGCGGGCGTTACAGTAAAAGGCAAAAAATATAAATTTATCGTTTAATGAATAAAGCTATAAAGTAATATTCAATAAACAATGGGATACTCCATCTTTGGAATTATAGAAAATGACTAATAATTATCAAAGATTATCATTTGATAATCTTTGAAAAAGCTGAATTCGTATATGAATTGTCTAAAAAGTTTCTGAAAAGTAATATTCAATTATTTATTATTTTAATTCCGTTAGCAGCAGCCGGCACTGGTCAACAGAAAAAGTCAAATCCTGCCTCACGACAACCCCCGTACGTTCGATTAGCGATTTTTTCCTTTTTTATGTTGTTACACTCGTTTCGAAAAAATGTTTCAGCTGTTTAGAATGTTTAGTTTGTTGGTATTCAGTTTTGTAAAAAATGGAATTGAGTGCTCAAAAACACTTGAAATGTTGACAGTGGCATACGGTGATTGTACTCTGAGTCAGAAAAATATATACAAGTGCTAGAAGCTTTTCACCGAAGGTCGAGAAGATGTGAATGACGACGCTCGCTCCGGACGCCCCAGCACATCATGAACTAATGAAAACGTTGGGAAAGTGAAGAAAATTGTTAGGGATAATCGTCGAATCACTATCAGAGGAGTTGCTGAGGTAGTCGGGATATCGGTTCGCTCATGCCACGTAATTTTTTTGGGAAATTTTGGACATGGAGCTTGTGGCAGCGACGATCGTTCCAAAATTGCTGAATTTTGACCAAAAAAACCGTCGCATGAGCATCGCTCGGGAATTTCCGATCGACGTCAACGGCGATCCAGATTTGCTCAAAAGGGTCATAACTGGTGACGAATCATGGGTATATGCTTATAACATTGAAACCAAAGTCGTCCCAATAGAAGAGTCCAGTAGAGATAAGTCCGAAAAAGCACGCCCAGTTCGATAAAATGTCAACGTTCCGCTCATTGTTTTCTTTGATTACCGTGGCGTAGTGCATTAGGAGTTTTTGCCACATGGTCGTATGGTCAATAAGGAGTATTACTTGAATTTAAGGGCTGCTTGCAAGCAGCAATACGAAGAAAACGTCCAGTATTGTTGAAAAACAATTATTGGCTTTTGTATCACGATAATGCACCTACTCACTCGTCATTTATTGTTCGTAATTTTTCGACCAAAAACAACACCGTCATTATGCCTCAGCCATCTTCATCACCAGATTCAGACCCCTGCTACTTTTTCCGGTTCCCAAAATTGAAAAGACCTATGCAAGGACGGCGTTCTGCGATGATTGAGATGATACACACCGAATCGCTGGGAGTGCTCAAGGACATACCTAAAAGTGCAAATCTGAGGTGGATTACTTTGGAGGAGACAAAATAGAAATTGACGTTTAAATGAATATTTTTTGATCACTTTATTTTTTGAACAGACAAACGAATAATGGAAATTACATTTATTAGGTGTTTGTTACGTAGCCATATTATATTCATATTTTCTATTGGTCCTGGATTGTTTTGTATATGAGAGTTTTATGAATAAAGAATTAACAGTTTTCTACTGTTCTCTCGTTATTTTATAGACTTGTTGGAAAGATTGGACAGTAAATAAAAATTACGTTTTTGTCTAATGTGGTCACAAAAATATTGACAATCCGCATAAGATTTTTATCATTATTTCCGCTGATATAAAGGTCTAATCACTCATAAAGAAGTTGATATTTCAGTTTTTTTTTGCAACAATTTATCACTTTGTTGCCTATTATAGAATATTCAAATTCGTGAGATTTTCCGGCCATCAACTGATTAATTCCATCAATGCCACCGCCGTGGTCTAACATTTTTGTCATGTGATTAAAAGATCGGTATGTTACAAAAATGTCTGCATTCTTTCGGTTCGGTCGACTGGTTAATGTCACTCAGATAGAGGAGGCGCCATACGCCATCAAGATTGTTTCTTTCGGTAATAATCTTTTTTATTTTTTGTTGATGAGACTGAAAACAACGTTGTTCTAGCCGTTTTTTGTTCCAACTATAGAGTAGTAATTTACAACTGTTCAATGAACTATAAACGATAAATTGGAGTGGTTATTTATTAATCTTTTCTTCAGAAACAAAACACAAGCACTACAGAAAAATCCTTAAGACGCTCTAAGAGCGATGCCTGTGCGAAAGTAGCGATTCACATTAGATTTGAATCGCTGGAGATTAAATCCATTTGGAAAAACGTTCTCAGGAAGTTTATTTCACATAAACGTAGTTCTCCAAATGAAAGAGTTTTTGAACGGTGAAGGTCGTTTTGAACATCAAAATATTTCTGATATGTACCGCTCTTGGTGGAATCAAATGCGCCAAGTCATTTGAATACTTCCCGTGAAAGTATCTGTAGAAGAGAGACAAATCTCCAATCTTTCTTTGATGTTCCGAACTATCGAGGTTGTAAGTGATGTTCGCGTCTCCAATCAGGCGGATGGCTCTTTTCTGGATCGAATCCAGCATCTTCAGGATATGTTTAGGGGCGGAGCTCCATACATGAGAACAATTCTTCATAGAAGGTCTGATCTGAGCTTTATAAGGCATCACAAGTTGCTGAGATGTGTACAGTTTTCTGGATCGGAACAGTGTTCCAGGCTTTTTAGAAACAGCATTTCCAGCGACATGATTGTGCCAAAATATATTGATGTCCATTTTAACTTTCAACAAACTTATCGAAGCAGAAAGTGGAATTGTCAGTCCTGACATTATTCTATCCGGTTTGGAGACATTTATCTTTTTGAAGAAAATCCGTGCCTGGTTTTTTGTGATGTTGAATTGAACCTGGTTACTTTCCCTCCAATTCGAAATCACTTCTAGATCCTCTTCAAGATGAGCAACTTCCTGCTGCAGGTGAAGAGGCAATATGGATCTCTGGGGAACACCAGCGTTGATGAGCGTCGAGCGATATCCATCGACGGCAGGGAACGTTTTTTCAGAAAGCTGGAGAGCCATACACAGAAATGATCCAACAAGCAATAGCATCAAAGTTTGGCCAGCATACCCACAACACACGGTCAAAGTCCTTAGAAATATCAAGCGCAACAGCTCTTGATTGTCCATGTTCCTCTATTACAGGGGTCGGCAAGTAGTTTAAGGTGGGGTCAGGATACTATGGGAAAATTTTAATAAGGTCCAGAAAAAAAAACAACTGATAACAATGTATTATTTTGGTTTCAAATCAAATTCTAAATTATAGAACACAAGACCTGAAATTAATGTGAGAAACTACACCAACGGTCTTGAGCCAGTTCAGATCTCGAGAGGAACAGCAAATTCGAAGTGGATCTTCAATTGGGCGTCCGTTAATCTTGAACGATTTTTATTTTTCAAAAAATTAATTTTTGAGAAAGATGTTTCACATACGTATGTCGAACCAAACATAGTGTCCAAATTTATAGCTAATTTCTTGTAATTTTCATATTTTTCCGAGAAAGGTTGGTCCAAAATTCTCATTAGGATACCGTTTCATACATTTCTGTTGTTTTTCCGTTAATCAGCTGTCGCCCCCATACGAACGACAACTCTCAGAAGTTGAGAAACTTGTGCGAGCTAAGGACTAACAAGGTTTTACCTTTTAACGTGTGATTCCTAACACAGTCTTTGCAAAGACACATCTTGATAATCAATTTTCTCCATTTGAAGTGATGGCTTTGACAGATTGAAAAACTTGGCACCCACATCTGTCCATTCTGGCGCTTCATCGTTTCTAAAATCGGTCAGATTCTCAATAACTGAACAATGTCTTCTTAAGAGTTTTTTTATATTCAAGAATTGTCGGAAAATGAATGAATTTTTGTTTTGCGATAACGTTTTCAAAGATATCCAGCTTGCGACAAAAAGCAGACACTCTTGTATCAGATCACATATTAATTTAAAATTTCCTTGTAACTCTGTGTTGAGCGCATTCATATATTTCAAAATATAGTTTAGGAAAGCCACAACCAGCAAATTGCGCTTGTTTGTTATGAACTGAAAGTGCTTTCTGCGTATGTAAGTTTTGCAAGAAGGAGGTTGTTTGTTCTTCAATTAGCCAGGCTAGATGGGAAACTAATCAAACCATATCAGTTATAGGTACTTGTAAAACTGATTAGCTAGGAAACTCAAAATAAAAATAAGTACAAGTTAAATTCTGTGGCTTAAATTTTTTTTATTTAATTAAGGTATTGTCTTGCCTTATCTACGTAATAATGTATACATGGTATACTTGGCGGTCCGCTTGCTGCTGACCGTTGCTCTATTGCGTTATTCCACATATGGGTGACATAAGATAGAAGGTCCCCTGTTGTTTCCGACAGCCATATTGATGATCGCTTTAAATGTTAAAGCCTGAGGCTAAAAAACAATAAGAACAAAACAGATAAAAGATAATCGAGAACAAGTGAAGAAAAATGTATAGGTATCCAAAAATTATATTCATTAAACCAAGGTAGCTTACGCAAATTCATCACAATGGTCTCCTTAATTGAGGATGATAATTTTTATAATTTCTGTTGTAAGATATATAAATGTAAATAAAACAAAGTGTGTTTGAAAGACTTATTGATGCCATTATTTGTGGACTATAACATCGTTCAAATGTGCGCTGCGGCTTCACTAGGTTCATCGCATCCGAAACGTGGTTTTTGGTTTACTCTCATACACCTGTGACATGAGCTGTGTGGCACGTAGCATCGTTTTGTTGAAACCACATGTCGTTGGTGTCCAGATCATCCAATTCAGACCGAAAGAAATTGGGAATCATCGACCTATAGTACTCGTTCATGAAAGTGATGGCCTGGCAAACGTAGTTCTCAAACAAACAACAGAAGTCCCTGTTGGAAGACCCGAAAGATTTAAATTTGGCAAGCTTTGCAAACCGAAATACGTGGTGAACTTTAAGGCGTCTAACTCAAATAATCAGAGGGGAAAAAATGACACCTATCATCTCTTGCTCCTTCGACCTGGAGGTGTAGGTCTCAGTTAAGAGCAGAAAACTATGACGATTTGCACAAGCTCTAGGTGATTTATGAAAGAAATAATGGATAAAAAAGTATTGATAAACACGATAAAACTCTCATGGAAATGCTATTTCCCTCAAAGTTGGTGTTATAATTAATGACGTAATACCGAGAAACAATTGGTTGATGGAAAGATTGGTCGAAAATAGATTGTTGATAAATAATTAGTGTTTTTTTTTGCTGGTATCTTTTTGGCAACACTGTTTTTGACAGATCTCGCGTGAATCGTGTCTGGTATCATTGTCAAACTTGTTCAGTTTGGTCTACGATTTAACCATGAATCGACTTACGAATGAATACCGAATGCTCGGTGAAGAAAGTGCATTGTGCACTTCTTCCAATTTATGGGCAGTTTCGTCGGCCTACTGAGGGAGCTATTCGGAAGCTTGTGACTAAATTTCGAACCCAGTTTACTTTATTTGACATGAAACCACCAACACGCATACGTTGAGTGAGGACCGAAGAAAATATTGCGGCTGTATCCACCAGTGTTCGTGATGACCGTTATAAGATACAGCTGGTGCAAGAATTGAAGCCACCCAACCTCACACAACGTCTAACATTTGGTAAATGGGCGCTGGCAAAGTTGGAGGAAGATCCACATTTTTATCGAAAACTTGTGTTCAACGACGAGGCTCATTTCTGGTTGAATGGATACGTTAACAAGCAAAATTGCCGCATCTGGAGTGAAGACCAGCCACAAGCAAATCAAGAGCTACCGATGCATCCCGAAAAAGTCACTGTTTGGTGTGGATTATGGGTCGGTGGCATCATCGAGTCGTACTTCTTCAAAAATTACAATGGCCGGAACGTTACTGTGAATGGCAAGCGCTATCGTGTGATGGTTGACGACTTTTTGTTGCCCAAAATGGAAGAATTAGACATGCCTGACATGTGGTTTCAACAAGACGGTGCCACATGCCACGCGTCACGGTGAACAGGTTATCTCGCGTTTGGAGCCCTTCAATTGGCCGCCTAGATCGTGTGATTTAACGCCTTTGGATTATTTCTTGTGGGGTCATGTTAAGGCTCAAGTCTACAGGGATAAACCAGCAACGACTGACGCTTTCATACGTGAAATACCGGTTGATATGTTAGGGAGAGTGTGCCAAAAATGGACCTTGCGCATGAGCCATCTCAAGCGGAGCCGCGGACAACATTTACATAAAATCATCTTCAAACATTAAATTATATTGATCATTATATCGATTCCAATAAAGATTTCATCAATTTTTTTAAAAATTTGTTGTTTTGGAAATCAAATCCTATACCTCTTAAAAAATCACCCTTTACATTTGTTGAAAATGAATCCCTCAGTATTATTTTAAAAGTTTTTCAACAAGAGACTAAACGATTTCATGTAAGTTTCACACCAAGAATTTTTTTTTAAATTGTCAGTAACTATGACTAAATTATAAGAAATGACTAACTGTCATGAACAAAACTAGTGCAATTATCATTCAACATTGGAAATGAATTCACATTAGTTT
Source organism: Leptinotarsa decemlineata (assembly GCF_025532065.1). NCBI lineage: Eukaryota > Metazoa > Arthropoda > Insecta > Coleoptera > Chrysomelidae > Leptinotarsa > Leptinotarsa decemlineata. Next base: position 12,237,505 of record NW_027412694.1, on the reverse strand, counting down.
ATAATGAATGGTCCGCTATAAGTGGTTTTGTTGAAAACCCTGGCATTCTTCATCAGTCAACTGATCGAATATTAACGTGTAGATTTTTATATTTTCGACGGAAGTAAATTACTTACTATACCGTAGATTACTATCTGATCACCTAGATCTGATTAATAATTCACGAAGGAGGCGTTTCGATACGCCATTAGGCTCATTCAGACGCCCATGATCGTATTTGTACATTTAGGGAAAGTGCATTACGCTAATAGACGTTTTTTCATCGTCAGGTATGCTTGTTTGTTATTGTTCGGCTTTCGTTATCCCGATTGTATAGGCGGGCAGCCATCTATCACATTCACCATGTTCTGGTAACGGTCCCATTTTATTTTGACGGGTGATTCATATCAAGTGTACCATGTTTTCACGAACAATTTAAAAAAACGTATGTAGATTTGCGAATAGTTGGATGTCTATGATAATCTTGATACAATTTGATGTGAATCGCTTACACAAAATACAAAACAATTGCATTCGTCTTTCTTATGGTGTGAGAAAATTCGACTAAACAGGGTCCTGCAACAGTGGCGCGGTGTTCCATATCTCAATTTAGGAAACAGATAGGAATCTAAATTTCCATAATATCACCTCATTGCACGAGCTAGACAAAATAAAAATATTGACGGTCACACAGGGTGTTCAATTTTTTCTGGGCGGATCCCAACTGTGTTTTTTCAAATGACAACCTATATTTTTTATCGTTTTTTCGAAGACACTTGTATATCTTCACTTCGAAAATATTGACGGTTTTGAAGATATCTAGCATGACAGGTTTTTTTTTCAATATTCGTCACTCAGTATATTTGAACTTATAAAGTTGTGCCAAGTCCAACTGTATTTTTTTTCAATTATTCTTCATTGGTAACTCTCTCAAACGATATATCTGAAACCTACCTGTGATATACAGGGTATGAAAAACCGCTTGCCACATATTGTAAACAAAAATTTGCAGAATCTTCCTTATTTTAAATGGAACACCCTGTATATTATTGATCCATAAGAAGCGTCAACAAAACCTCTAGAAATTTCATTGAGTATTCCCTATGGCTAGGTTCAATAGTTTTTCCTAAAAAAGCATTTTTTTCGAAAAATGGTCGTTCTTCTTTTTTCTACGCCGTACGAAAGATATCTTGTTTCAATTTTGAACATTATAGCGTGTCCAAACAAATATTTTTTTACGAAATAAATGTTTGTACCTATCACATTTTTCTAAATGGAAAATTATTTTTTTCATTGGATGCAGAATTTCTCCCATAAATCGTGCAATATCAAACCAAACAAGATTAAATGAAAAAACATTGTGAATATTACAATTTTTTTTTCATGTTAGGGTGTATATACATGAATTATTCAGGGCTTAAGTTCTAGATATTCAAATTTGTCAACTGATAAACTACAAAACTAAAAAAGAAAGAGTTTAATGAAGTTTGATAGTGAAACTTTTATAAAATATGTTCGACATGTCTGTCTTCCATTTTCTTGAATGCAGAGCTGAAGTCTATCTGCGCAAAAAAGCTGGTGTAATGCTGCCAAAAGCATTCGTTATTCTAAGTCGCATATTTTCGGAAGAAGTTGGTGGCTCGGTGGCTCGACGTAAACCATATTTTTTATATATCCTCATAATAAAAAATCCATTTTCGTTAAATATGGTGATCTAGCGGGCCACCGTACAGGCCCATTCCGTCCTATATATTTATTGGGAAATACTTCATTTAGATGATATTTCACTCATGCCGAATAGTGAGCACGTGCACATACATTGTTCATTCATATGTACCTGAAAAAAGTATGGACCAATTACATATTCTCTAATGATGCCTCCCTAGATAGTCCACCTGTCTCAATAAGTGGTGATTTTCTGTCTAATAATAATGGTAATTATGTCGATTCACAAATCCATTTTTATGGAATGTCGATTCATCCGACCATAAAATGTTATTGAAAAAATATTCGTTTCGACAAATTTTTTCCATGACCCAATTGCAAAATCTCACTCTTTTCTCAAAATCGGTATACAGTAGTATGAGATGGATGAAAGCGATGTTTCTTCAAAACTCGTTGCACTGATCCTCTCACTTATATCCACTATTTCACCAATTTGTCGTTGACTCTTACTAGGATCTTCTTCAACAGCAAGAAGAACTTGCAATTCATAATCTTCATTAGTAGCTGGCTTGATGCGCTCATGTTTAGAATAATTGATACATCCAGTTTCAACAAATCGTTTAATTTTATTTTATTCGCTGAAGTTTGTTTTAGACCGAAAAAATATGGCACAAACTTCGAGATTATTGAAATTATTGTAATTATACAAGAACGTACATTTTGCGGTGTAATTTAAAACTTGTTTATCTAGCAACAGGTAATTTTAGGCATGGGGCGATATTTTAAGGGAAGGCTTCGACATGCATCAAATGAAGAAATTGCACGGTGTTCTATTCAGAGAATAAATGTGTTATAAACATAATATATATCTCGATAACAGCCGTCACATATGAATTTCACAGTAAAAAAATCATTGATATTATGGCGATACAATAGAGAGTTGTCATTTTTATAGAAAAATAAATAAAAAATAAGAAAAACTATAGGACACGCTATAATGTACAAAACTGAAACAAGATATCTTTCGTACATTCTTATCAGTCGTCAAATGGATTTCGCTTTGAAAAGAGTCTTCCATCGAGTTTATGACGTAGAAATAGGAAGAACGACCATTTTTCGAAAAAAATGCTTTTTTAGGAAAAACTATTGAACCTAGCCATAAGGAATACTCAATGAAATTTCTAGAGGTTTTGTTGACGCTCCTTATGGATCAATAATATATAGGGTGTTCCATTTAAAATAAGGAAGATTCTGCAAATTTTTGTTTACAATATGTGGCAAGGGGTTTTTCATACCCTGTATATCACAGGTAGATTTCAGATATATCGTTTGAGAGAGTTACCAATGAAAAAATATTTGATAAAAAAAATACAATTGGACTTGGCACAACTTTATAGTTTCAAATATACTGAGTGACGAATATTGGAAAAAAATCCTGTCATGCTAGATATCTCGAAAACCGTCAATATTTTCGAAGTGAAGATATGCATAAAGTGTCTTTTATTTTCTACGTAGAAACCGAAAAAACGATAAAAAATATAGGTTGTCATTTGAAAAAACACAGTTGGGTTCCGCCCAGAAAAAATTGAACACCCTGTGTGACCGCCAATTTTTTTATTTTGTCAAGCTCGTGCAATGAGGTGATATTATGGAAATTTAGATTCCTATCTGTTTCCTAAATATAGATATGGAACACCGCGCCACTGTTGCAGGACCCTGTATATCCCCTAAGTTCGAGGAGTCAGGTTGGTTACCGATTGCAAAAAACCGGGCAGCTCCACCTACTCGTCAATCCACATAAATTCCTCAGTTACAAAAAGCCAAATTATATTTATGAAAGATATAAAACTTTTAAGTCTCATAATGATTCGAGGACACGAAACCGTCACACTTTTATTATTCAAAAACACTCGACAGTCTGCTTTTCTCGTAGTTTTATTTACAACTCTATCAAACAATATAATGCTATACCCAGTGAATTTAGACACTACTTTATATATAATTTCAAGAAAAAGTTGAAAACATAATGAAGTCTTCTGGATAGATGATATATTCATGTTATGGCTTGCTCATATGGTTTTCCCTTCGTCTCACTTTTGTGTGTTTTGCTATATGAGTATATTTTACCTTATATAAGCTAAATATATTTTTCATATTTACTTTGAAATTTATAGCCTTTGTTTTTTTTTTCTCTCTTTTACGAAGATTCATGAAGTGCCCGCTTATTAATGGGTACTAGGTAATTATTTTTATATTTCTATATAATACGTGCTATCGCCTTGGTTATTGATTTTTGTATCTACTTCTTCTTCATAAACAATGTATGTTAATGAATAAATCCCATTTATTATTATTATATAAATATTATTACTTATTGTGGACTATGAAAGTAGTAGAAGAAATTAGACAAAAGTTATTTTCTTTATTCCATCATATACTCGATTCACTATCTGATGCACTGAGCTGAATTATTAAAATTTTTCTTTACTCTTTAGACAACATATTACGAAAAAAAGTACACTTCATATTGAGACAAAGCTCCTCAATGCTTTTTGCATTGAATGTTTATACCTTACTAACAGTTTATGGTAACTGTGTCAAAGCTATTTTCCGGGTTTTTTGACCGTGTTCTGCAGGTTTTTATGCCCGAAGTTTCGAGTACCTACTACTGCGGTAAACATTAAAGGCGATGAGGTACGAATGAAGTGCTCGACTTGTTGAGAACAGCTTGATTTCATCAATGTTCATTGCCTCTTCCTTTCTATTGAAATTATCCCTGTGTTTCTGAATTTCTATTGCCTTTCTATATATATGATTGGATAGTTACTTTGAAATAATGTGAATGCCTTCTTTTGTGAGAGCATGTTCGGCTACAGCAGATTTTTCGGTTTGTCCGAGTCGACAATTTCTCTTGTATTCAGAGAGACGGGTACCTATACTACTTTTCGTGGTTCCAATTGATAGGGGAGCCCAAGCGGGGATTTCTGAATTTACTAAAGCGCGCACCTTGTACCCGGTTAATTACCTCCACCAAATATGAGCCCCATATATAAGGCCGCCTGTAAGGGATAAAGGATCACATTAGTAAAAAAAAAAATTGGTCATCAGAAATTCTCGAGCGCGTCAGATTAAGGTAGGGTGAGTTAATTACCTGCTAAAAAATGAATATTCCAGTAATCTGACAATTTGAGAGTGACGTAAAGAAAGGGGAGGGCAGCAAATTTGTAAAAAAAATAACGTCATTTCGACATTCTCGATCGTAGCTAATTTTTTTTTATTTTGAAGTAAATAATTCAAGGATAACGAAAAATATATAATCTGACGATTTCCGCAAGTCGAAATAACAAAAATTCGTCGATAAAGTTTAATGCGTGCAGCTGTGTGATACTTATATTTTCCTCTCCGAGTTTCTATTCTTCTATTCTCTATTCACTTTTTCTCTATATATTACTCTCTCACTCCGTTCCCACTCTGAATTCTGTTGCCATGACGCCATCACAGCTGATCACAGAGACTCGTTCGTGATGATGATTAATCAATTAAATAACGTTATAGTCTATTTCAAAAGAGTGTAGAGTAATAAATCATGAAGTGTCATAAAATTTGCCTGAATTTCGTTGTCGTCCATGGGCGTAGGCAAATCTTAGGATTATTAAACTTAATAATTAAAGTAAATTAAAAATTACAGACATAGATAATAATAAAAGGCCATTTTTGGGAAGTAATTTGGTCTAAAACTAAGTACCTACATGTATTTAGGTAAGTAAAATTTCTTAAAAAAAGATTAAGATTAATTTTAGTGGTTCTTGTAAACTTATTTAATATGCAATTTGGGTTCATATACTTGAGCATGATTTCTCAAAAAAGGGTTAACACTTAGTTCCGAGGTGCCATGTCATTATAATAATCCCTTTTTGACCCTGCCCACCAATCATGCAATACCTATTAAACCCAGGTAATTAAGAAAAAGGGTTTAAATATATTGTAATGGTGTCTTAAACATTCGAGTTATAATAGTAATTGTTACTACACCAATTAAACGTACAGTGATATTGTGATATAGAAATAGTGAAAAAGTTATAAAATGGGGACATTTACTCCAAAGAAAAGAAGTGTAAAAAATTCTCCGCTATCTGTTTGCGAAAAAGTTATAATTTTAAATGTATATGATTGCATAAAACACGATCACCCTAGTTTGTCTGTGCAAGAAAGTGTTGAGCGATGTGCCCGAATGACTGGAATTGGACAGTCCACGATTTTTAAATTATTGCGAGAAAGAAAGATATCAGGCCAGGTAAGTCCATGCAAGAGAAAATCAGGAAGACCAATAAAAATCTTAGATGAAGACACCAAATGTGAAATTCGAAGAAAAGTTCATTCGTTTTATTTTAAAAAGGAAATACCCACTCTTGAAAAAATATTTATCGAGATAAGCCAAGATAACGATATTCCTTTGATATCCAGAAAACTTTTATGGAAAACTTTAAAAAGTATGAATTTTGCCTGGGAAAAGCACAATCGAAAGGCACTATTACTGGAAAGTGATGAAATTGTTTGCTGGAGACGAAAATATTTGACAACTATAAAGCAGTACCGCAGAGAGCAAAAGAAAATTTTTCATCTTGATGAGACGTGGATAAACGAAGGTTATATAGTCAAAAAAATGTGGCAAGATAAAAATATAACAAGTTCTCGCCAAGCTTTCATAGAAGGCCTTTCGACGGGTATTAATTATAACACCAGGGGATGATGACAGTTCTTCGGATGAAGACTATACTGATGTAGAATAATTTAATTGAATTGTAAATATACTGTAGCGGGATAAGCAATCTGGACAGAGACCAGTGTATCAGTGACAGTGACACTTTTGCTTAGGTTAGGGTTTAGAATTAAGGGTAGTCTGAATAATTATTTTCTCGGAAGGTTCTCGAAAATTGTACCTAGTAATCTCTAGAACATTCAATTAGGGTATAAATAGAGTGTTGTTAAACGTTAAGGGAAGTTCACAGTTTTAGTATTGTTCAAGTGTCAAATTGTAATAACGTATCCAGTAAAGTTCTTGTCGTTTTTGTGAATAAATTGATTTAAAGTCCCCACAAGTGTTTCAATACGTAAAGTTCGTTCGTGTGTGTTTGTGAGTATTTCCCGAGTTCGGTTCGTATATATTTTATTGTTACATTTTATATTTTTTTAATAACACTGTTCTGCTGTATTAAATTTTTATTTTCTTTAATATAATTTTTATGAATGCATATTCTTTTGGCAATTATCCCACTAGCGCGCCTCTGGCTCAGTATTTATCCGTCGATAACAATGGACAAATCCCTTAAAACAGGGTGATACCTACCTGCTCTTTATGAAACGACATAATTTTGCAATGCGGACTAGGGAAGTGACAGAATTTATTGACGGATCACCCTGTAGCGCTTTTGAATACTTAATGAGATTTTATTACTCTACACTCTTTTGAAATAGACTATAGTTACAAATAAAATTGGTAAAAAACATAGAAAGTTTCATTTCTCTTTTCTTCATTAATTATTCAATTGATTATACAAAATTGTTTTTTTTGAGCATTTTTTAAAAATGATTTTTTTATAAATACAAGTATTCTACTTGAAAAACATACACTTATTCATTTACATGCTTTTTCCTGAGCTTTTCAATTATTTAAGTTCAATGAATGGAAAAAAATTTTAAAAAAATTGGTTTTGTCAGATTAAGCAAATCCCTCTAGATAATCGTCATAATATGAGACAACCCGTCTAAAACATAAAGATGAACCATATATAACTTAATCTGACGCGCTTGAGTATTTCAAAATGGCGAATTTTTTTTGCACATTATAATAATGGCCGCGAGTTTGCGTCAGATCGAAATCGTCGGATTATTGAATGAGAGTTTTTTTTTTGTTTCACTTACCCCGTTAGGAAATCTGACGCGCTCGATTGAATTTTTTTCTTTTCACTTTCAACCCTTACGTACAACCACCCATATCATGCAAACGATCAGATTAACATACCAACATTATTAAAAATACGTAGGACATTGATGCTATCAATATCTGACGCGCTCGAGTATGTCCATGCAACAGTATTTTTTACATATTTAAAAATCTATAGCCGCTTCCCCCACCGATGAAAAGGTATATATTATATAACATTTTTTTCTTCTTATCATCTAAGCTTTGCAACCTAATATGTCTCAATGACGCTCGAGTAAATCCCCATTTTGCATCGTGGGCTCCCCTGTTAAATGTAGATCGACCCGCATCCACAAGGAAATCTGTATTTCCCGGGTGTTGCTATGAATTTTCTGGGGTCCTTAGCTGACCATAAACTCTCTCTGATAGTTTTCGTTGGCTCAAATATTGGTTTCACATCGTGTTTCTCTGAGATTATCCCAATCCTCTCTATAACATTTTTAACATAGGGAAAAAAAGCTTTTTCCCTTGACTAGCCTTGCTTTGGCGTTCTCCCTCCTGGTTCGTATGGTTTGCTCGAATTCTCCTTCGCTGTACCTATTTCTAGGTGATTGAGGTCGTTAGGAAGACTGATGTTCACAGATACGTCGTGCTTTCTCATCCAACGTTTTGATTACCCCTCTCTTTTGTCGTGGATGGTGGTTAGAACTTTTGTTCAGGAACCTATCTGTGTGTGTTGGTTTCCAGTACGCTCTGTGGCCCAATGTACCAACTTCATGTCTGTTCACAAGAACATTCAAGTTTGTAAATTGGATTTTTGGACGGAGAGTTAGGATATAATAGAAAATCGTTTAGTGCCATAATAGCCATTTTAGTAATTCAATCATTTCAAACCCTGATCATAGATCAGTGACTCCCGCCAGGCCCTTACCGATGTTACTTCTCACGCAGTAAACAGTACGGAGTAGGGATGAGAACGAAGCCCGTCTGCTGTCTCTCACTCCCTACACAGCCACTATTATTGTTTATCCATCGAGCGTAAATACAGTTTGGGATGCCACAGAAGCTGGGAATTATCCAACGGAATTTTTGAACTCACTAGATTTGCCAGGCATGCCATCGCATAATTTACTATTGGGTCGATCCGTAACTTGAATCCTCACGATTAGTCATTAACAAGTTCATAAAAAACGTTGTCAAAGCCAGCATTTCAAATAGCAAGTTCCGAGGTGAAAATATAGTAATATAACGAACCCCTATTATACCTTCAGATGTGCCAATTCATTTTAAACTTGCACAATTTCCAATTAGATTGGCAATGACTAATAAAAAGTCCCTAGGCCAAACAGTGTCCGTTTGTGGCTTGGATTTGGGCATACAATGTTTTCTACGCGGACAATTATACGTCGCATGCTCTCGAGTGGACAAACTATTCAGTTTGTGTTAGCTAAACATAGACTTAGGAAACATATTGTACACACTATAGCATTGAGGAATTAATATTATTTATAGGTGTTATTATTCCCTAAGAAATAATTCATGCGGCAAAACAACGTTTGCCGGGTTAGCTGGTAATAATATAAGCATTGCTGTTTTTGCGTTGGAAACAAATAACACGAGTATCATCAATTCAAGCGTTACGCATCGCGTAACATCGCCTTTGATAATGTCTACCGCATTACTAGACGAAACGTCAGGCATAAAAACCTGCAGGCCAGCACGGCCAAAAAACCCGAAAAACAGTTTATGGTAAGATTTTCACTATGTATATTTAACAAAAACCGCAATACGTGTTTCGCTCTACAATATGTTTCACCAGCAGGAATTTATTGAGTCATAGTAGACTAGCTCAATAAATTGATGGGAAAGGGCTACGTACGATTTCCGAGTAGGAAAAATTTACCAATATCGTATGAGATCTGCTAAATTTGTTTTTTAATAGGGAATCGTAGTCACATCCTAGATCAGTCGTCGCCAATATGTCGATCGCGAGCTACCGGTAGCTCGCGGAGGCAATTCTGGTAGCTCTCACAACGATTTCAATTTAAAAAATACAAACTGCAAAAATCAGAGAAGCTTCCGAAAATTCCACAAAAAAATCTAATTGTCATAATATTAAACATAAACAGCGGCAACGTTGCGGTGAGCGATCTGCCGCCATCAAGCTAGAATCGGCTAGAACCGACCAGCCGGACCAGCGCGTTAGTGTTCGAGAACGATCTGGATTGCTTTGAACGGGATAAATACGCACGGCGCGGCGACATTGCGCTTAGTTTAAAACTGAACGCGTAACCAACGTCCAGCGGTTGGGTTAGTAGAGAACAACAGAAATAATATTATGGCAAGCAGTTGTAAAAGGTAAAGACATACCACTTTCATTCGGAATGGGAAGAACAATACTTTTTTACAGAAGTTAAAGATAAAAATGTGTGTTTGTTATGTGATACTTCGGTCTCCGTTGCTAAAAAAGGAAATATTGAGAGACATCATAAAACTGTACATTCTAATTTTGAAAAATCATTCCCACTACATTCTGCCGCCAGAAAGGAGAAACTGAAACAGTTTAAAAAGCAGTTAATTGGACAACAATCAATATTTTTAAGAACAGTCGACAAAAATAAGGCTGCAATTGAAACATCGTACCGTGTGTCCCAGATAATTGCACAAAAAAAGAAACCTTATGAAGACGGAGAAATGATAAAACAGGCGTTTTTAGGAGCTGCTGATTCGTTATTTACCAACTTTAGAAATAAAGACGAGATAGTTTTAGCTATAAAACCTATGCAACTTTCTACTAATACAGTGATGAGACGTGTAGAAGTAATGAGCAATGATATTTTTTTCCAGTTAAGAACTGACTTAGATAACTGTGTTTATTTTTCACTTCAACTGGATGAATCAACAGATGTCGTTGACATTGCCCAGATGGCCGTGTTCGTCAGGATGGTTTTTAGTGATTTTACGATTAAAGAAGACCTATTGAAGTTCATTCCACTGAAAGGACACACTACGGGACATGAGTTGTTTTCTCATTTAAAAAATATTATTTCTTCTGAGAAAACTCCAATATCGAAAATGGTAGGCTTGACAACTGATGGCGCTCCAGCTATGGTGGGTTGTGATGAGGGTCTGGTGTCGTAAAGATGAAACTTTTCCGCAATTTCTCTGTTACCACTGCATTATCCATCAGCAAGCATTATGTGGAAATTTCCTGAAACTAAACAACGTTATGAAACTGGTGGTAAAAATTGTGAACAAGATTAGAGCTCAAGCGTTATAAAGAAGATTATTCAGAACCTTGGCCGATGAAGTTGACTGTCCATACGGGGACCTACTCCTTCACTCTGAAGTCCGATGGTTAAGTAGAGGACGGGTGCTGAAACGTTTTAATGATGTCCTATCTGGCATAGTTCAATTTTTCAAACAACGCAATGAACCGACTCCGGAACTAGAATATTCAATCTGGCTTAGAGATTTTGGTTTTATCGTGGACATTACAGAGAAATTAAACGAACTTAATTTGCAGTTATTTAGTTATTAGTTTATTATTGGTACCTATGTATTATGTATTACCAGTTAAATAGTAAAATAAATACATATAATGATAAATTAACTGTGGATTATTTCATTTACGTTGCGTTACGTGGCTTCCGTGTGGGTAGCTCGCTGTTTATTCCAAAATTAACAAAGTAGCTCAACACATTGAAGAGGTTGGCGACCACTGTCCTAGATAATTACGATGTAATAATCATTACCTAATTTATCGACCTGTTTTTTCACTAATACCCAATAAACTAAGGATTATGTGCCATATGTAGTAATTATACAGGGTGAACATCTAGGAACTGCATCGATCGATTGTGAGAAAACTATAATTTGAAATAATCTGAAAATTTTACAATATACTAAAGTCGATGGGGGCAATTCGGCTGAAATATTTTCATAATGGCGGCACTTTCGGTGATACCGAAATTAGCTGTCAACTATTTTGAATGAAAGACCCTATATATTACATTACATTTTTGGATTCTACATCAGAATCTTAATACATAATGTCCTATATCTGCACATTACCTCTTATAGATCCAAAATTTTTGAAGTTTGTATAATTTTCTTAACAGTATTTGGTGATGGTTTCTTTTTTTCCGGAAATCTGGTCGCAAGTCCTTGAAATAACTTCATCACAGTCTCCGTAAATAATAAATAAATTTTAATAATTTTTGTTTATGTAATTTAATCGTCCCGGCATTATTTATTATTGACAATTTGCAAATGACAAGTACTGACATTATCGTGTCAGTTGATTGTTTTCTAACGCCGCGCTGTCATTGACAACTGACAAAATTCAGAAACCGTGTAGTGAGTATTCTGTTGATAGAAAAATATCAAATTGCAAATATTTCAAAAACTACTAATTTTACAGTTTCCCTTACTTAGTCTTATTGCTTAATACGATTGAATCATATAAATGGAGGGTTTCAATTTGAAAAAAGTCACTTTAGACGGTTGTAAATTCTATTTATATTCTTTTTTTACTACACTGTATTAATAATTATTGAAATTTCATATGAAGTCTACTATATTTGGTTTTACTCTACAAGGAAATCGACCAAAACATCGTTTTTGACATAAAAACTTGAATATGTCAAAAACGGTTAGACTTTGATATAGGACATTATGCACAAAAAGTATTTAGATTCTGATGTAGAAACCAAAAATGTAATAATATATAGGGTGTTCCATTTGAAATAACGAAGTTGACATCTACTTCCGGTATAACTGGAAGTGCCGCCATATTGAAGATATTTTATCCGAGTTGTCTCTATTAACTTTAGTCAAATTTTCAGATTTTTCCTAATTATAGTTTTCCCACAATTGATTGATGCAGTTCCCGGAGATTCACCCTGTATAATATTGTTAGAGTGAGTAGATAGAGTATAATTCCTGCTTGAGAAAGCTATGGTCGTGATTTCCCCAATTATATATTATATTATATAGTCTTACAATGAAAAAATGGCCGTAAACCTAGACGAAACGCTACACATTTGCAACAGTTTCCCAATTGACACTGAACCCAAAACTGCATTTTAGAGGCTTCTTCAGGTTACCCTGTTCACTTTGACCTAAAACTGCTTCAACCCAAGCGCTAACATACTGCATTTTGCTTGTATATCCGCTTGGGTTGTGCAATGCTGAGCAATTCAGGATTTCAAGTCTCTACTTCTTCATAGCTCCGCTGAATATGGAAATAGTGGGGTCTTTCGTGCTGCTGTTATTTCCTAATACAATGGTTTCCCATTCTCAGTTCTTGAACTCATAATCCTGTTAACAAACCTAGAAGAATCTGGTGTAGCTAGAGAAGCGACTTTAGTCATCTCTTCTGAATAAGAATATCGTATGTATCCACCTTGTACCGAATTCTTATTCAGTATAGATAGAATCCGCATCAGGAGAAGTAACAATTCACCGTGAGCAGGTCAGCCAAAGCTTGAGCTCAAACTATGATACATCCAAACAGAAGGCAAAAATGAAGCATTTTTTCCAAGCAACTGATACATTTCCTCCTACTTCATTTTTGAATACAATTTTGTAATAATATCACCGATGCTAGAATACTTTGCAGGAATGGTAATGCATTTTTTCCTTTCTTTTGCAGATGCTGCTCATCAGTGGACAACCTCCATCGGTTCTTCAGCAACTTTGTGCATTACCATTTCCATATTTTTCTGTAGAAGCTCTTTCCAATGTTCTGTATCCGACACTTTTAGCTTGCTGCGCTGGTAATGACCAAACGACGTCTATTCTAAAACAAGAATTATCGTACAGTGTAAGTATATTTTATGTAAATGTCAAGAATAAACAAAATACAGCAGTTATTTCATCAAAAATTTCTGATAAAGATACCATAATTAGACAATTCATTATATGACTTACTATACGTTCATTGAAAAACAGTAAGAGAATATTAATTTTCCAGAAACAGTACAATATAGAATATTTTCATTTTCTCTTCATATATATTAGGTTGTTTCATAAGTTTTGTCCGTTTTTATGAGTCTATTTTAAATTATAATATCTCAGTGAATATTTATTCAATTTTATCAAAATAAGAGCCATTTGATGAAATCGACGAACGTCGTTTCTGCTTGGTCTTGATTGACGAAGGTTGTACCGGTGAGGAAGTTATCGAAGTGCTTGAAAAGATGGTAGTCAGTTGGCCAGAGGTCTGGGGAGTATGGTGGGTGAGGCAGAACTTTCTGACTGTGATTTGTGAAAGGAAAGGACGGGCATTGTCGTGGAGCAGGAACGGACATTTCCTGTTGGCCAGTGTTGGCTGCTGCTGACGCATTTTCTGTACAATTCGTCGATTTTCTCACAGTGGAACTCTGCTGTGATGGTTTGGCCCGATTGCAGAAAGTTATAGTGATTTACACCAGCCGCTGATCACCTTAGAGTAACCATGAACTGTTCGTGGTTAGTTTTTGCCTTTTTGCCTGGATGACTCATCGGTGTCCAACTAATGTCCTGGACGTCTTCTCTTGTCGTACGTAGAGAATCAACTTTTTATAACACATTGGTTGCCGAAAACAAAGAAGAGCTGACCTCGGAACCCAATAATTTCTGATTTAAACCATCAAAAAGTGCATGGGAGCTGATGTCCAGTTTTTCCGTCATCCCACGCATCATTCAATCGGCCAGTCTCCACCGGGTTCCTCAAATCATCGACCTATATTACTGTGGGTCGACCACATCGGGGCTCAACTTCGAGACTGAAATCTCTGGAATGAAATTTTGCAAATCAACATCATTGACACTATCATTGCCAAATGCCTGGTTAATTTTTCGGGCAGTTCCGGCAGGGCTTTGGTAGTAGTACGCTCAACGATTTTATTTTTTTTATCTGATCAATACTGTAGATTGTTGAGCAGAGTGGTGTGATGACTGCTACCTAGGACCTTACGAATTATTTTTCAATATTTAATGCATTATTTACATCATTATCTTTTTTTTTAATGAAACCGTTTAACATATTTTTTTTACTTATTTAATTTCAAGGTTTCAGTGTATAATTTTGTTACTCAATTCTTGTCATTATTTTCAGTTCATTTAGTGCCTCAGTATTACAAGGTAATATGTAATCCACCATTTTGTAACTGCGACCATCTTGATTCAGAATGATACATAATTAATTAATTTTTATTTTCATCGAAACTAAATGTGTACACCAAATATTGGAACAATTTGTCAACAGGAAGGGGGTCAAACTTCAATTACTGAAGTTGACACAAACAAACAAACCAACAGGGCAAGCTAAATAAAATCGTTTGAGGTCATAAAACAAACAAAATTTTTGAAACAATTTGATACTAGCAGAATATTACCGTAATGATAATAATGATACGATATTACAATAAAGTTCCGCATAAAATTCATACAAAGGATAATTCTTTCAGAAAAACGTCTAAACATGTCACGTGATATATTTTTACGCTTCTTCTGCCATTTTCGAAAAATAAAAAAAGATATTTTGGTGACAGTGATGACGTCACCGAACTTTTTTTCGATAACATTTATTTCATCAGTTCGGACTCCCATTGTCTAATATAATATACATACATGATTTGAAATCCCTGTAAAAAAAATAAAAAAGATAAACGAAAAATAACAATTTTATTAAACAGAAAGCTGAAATTACAAAGAAATAATATACAAGCAACAACCAAAAAAAAATCTGAACCAGAAATCCAACCACCATCAATCGACTAAGAGAGGAATCATCAAGACTGTAATACAAAGGAAGGTCTCGAAAAGGAAATAGGCATCATCAAAAATGACCTTCAAGGGAATGGTTACTCCAGAGTCATGGTAGAACAGGCTTCAGCTAGAAGACAGCAAGAGCCTCACAAGGAAGAGAAGACGTCACAACCAGTACTTGTACTTTCCTACATCAGAGGATCATCGGAAAGGATAAGAAGGATTGGGTCCAAGTAATATATCAGGATCTGCTTCAGATCTGGGAGCACTATCCGCA
Organism: Leptinotarsa decemlineata; assembly: GCF_025532065.1. Classification (NCBI taxonomy): domain Eukaryota; kingdom Metazoa; phylum Arthropoda; class Insecta; order Coleoptera; family Chrysomelidae; genus Leptinotarsa; species Leptinotarsa decemlineata. The sequence continues at coordinate 12,221,906 of NW_027412694.1, read as the reverse complement.
GCAACCTCACAAAAACCAGACCACCAAACGCGGACTGCAATTCCAAGAACTGCATTTACCGGATACCCTGCGAGTGCGGAGAATCATACATCGGTGAAACTAAGAGGCCGTTGAAAGTTCGCATTGCTGAGCACAAGAAACACAAACAGCGAGGAGAAACCTGCAAATCCGGAATAGCAAAGCATGTTTTGACTCATCACCGTAACATCAAGTGGTCTCATGCTGAAATCATCCACAAAGAGGAAACTGGTTTAGGAGAAAATTCAAGAAAGCCGCGTATATGTTGTCCAAGAACGCATTTAGTCGAGCTAGCGTAGAGATACGTAACATATGGAACCCTCTAATCAAGCGAAAAACGACCAACTCCCGCCAAACGGTCATCTCCCGCTAAAAACCAATGAAACGGAGAGAGGGAAGAGGGGATAGGTGAAAGCACTCGAAAAACCTATGAATAGTCAGATCTCGGAGGAATAAGTCTAGTTATCACCCGAAGACGATTGTGGATACTAACAATCGAAACGTCGTGACGTAACTTGGTTTGGAATCTTTTAATTTTTATTTTTCATTTTTTTTTAATAATATTTCTTAATTTTTTCATTTTCAATTTTTTTTTGGTTGTTGCTTGTATGTTATTTCTTTGTAATTTCAGTTTTTTGTTTAATAAAATTGTTATTTTTGGTTGATCTTCTTTAATTTTTTTCAGGGATTTCAAAAAAATTTATATTTTATTAGATAATGGAAGTCAGAAGTGATGAAATACACCACGACCATTTTCGAACAAATGACTAAAATGACCTTGAATCAGGGACTTACATGATCATTTTTGGCATACTATTAATTGAACGCGTTTCTTTTTTAAATCATTTCGAGAGTCACGTCATTCGTTTCTTTCGTTTCTTGTCTAATGTGTTCCCCTATCCGGTAAATTGTCAAACGTCTTGTCTGTCCTAACAGAAGAGGTTGTGAATATTATAGGTTCGGACATCAATTGTTATGAACCCCTCTCTTTCGACATTTTTCGGAAGAAAGAAAATTATCCGATTATGAATTTTGTGCATAAACTAACCCTGCGTAATTTTAAAAATTCCATTGGGTCTTGTTGACTCGTCGATTTTAAAATATACGCATATACTCCTATTACTTTTATAAATATTGAAAATCTATTACAGATTTTAGAGGAATTTCGCACTTCGGAGTCCGGCCAACAGCACCGCCTGGTAAAGTTATTGTCAAAAAAATCGTTACTATAAAGCTGTGGTATTGTTAAAAAAATCAAGTATTTGTGCAATTAATTTCTACTTACATATTCCAGTAGTTTTATAGAGTTAATCGGAACTTTTTTAATCATAATCTTAATATCATTTGATTAAACGCACAAACACTATCAGAAAATCATTATATCAGAGTTTCCAAAAATGAAACAGAAGAGCTTAAGAATATACTTCGAAAAACAACTTTCTTACTTCTATGGTCTCTTCTAATCTTGAAGAGTTTTGCGTCAAAATGTGGAATTAACTTTCATCTGGTTGACATTTTTGGGAAATCTTGTACTTTTGTTTTTTACTGATACGATTAAAAATTTCATAATTTGTGAGTGATTATTATCGTAACACGCTACTGAAGTCCTAATCAGTTTTCCAAAACGCTTCATATGCAGCAGAAAAATTTGTATTTATATGGTGTTACATTCAAAATTTTTTTAGTCATAATCGGCTTTATTTTTTTGTGATTTAGTTCTAGTGACATTTTCGAAACATTTGATGGAGCTAATATATTTTATTTATTCTACTTTTTTAATCAATAAATATATTAATAGAAATTGTCTTTTATTTTTTATCCGGTCGTGATACGACTGATTAATATTTCACTATGAAAAAATATTGTGATGAAGTCCAGAGAATTAAAGAATTTCCAACAGAGAATAATCTTCATTGAAGAGAATAATGCATCATAGCTCAAGGTAAGTTGTCGAGTTTTCATGGTATTGGTCACGTAGTCTTCATTCTACTCTATTTTCCGCTGACGACTTGTGAATTCCACTTAGAACGAACAAGATTCTCATTTCAGATTCTTAATGTGATAATTTTTTATGGGAGGGTGAACCGCTTCGTTACCTAACGCGATACAGCACCAGTCTGCCTGGTTTTCCTTCCTATCACGCATACGTTAGCGGAAGGTAGGCTCCTCCTCTCTAGTCGGACAGATGCTCAGTGTTCAGATATAATACTGCTGACAGTAGTATAAAAATCTAACCAGCAAGCACGTTATAATTTTTTTATTGTGTGAAACTTTGCTGAAAAACCATGATACTAATTTTGTGTATGTACATTATAAGTAAGTATCATTATTCCTTTCTACAAAAGTAACAATTAGCTTATGATATAGCTATAAAACACTCTCGGACAAAAATAATGCATATTTTATTTCAAGATTTTTTCATATTAATTTCTCTTCCCTTAACTCGTTATTTATTATTATTGATAAATATTCAAAGTCCGAAGTATTTTACGTGAATTTCTATTCAGTATAGATCAAAGAATGCTTGAATATAGTCGCCCCAGCTGAATAAGTAAAATAATGGTATAGTATAGTCGAAGGAAACGATATTGTGCACACTTAAAGTTGGCGGCACTCTAAAACGCCAAAAAAAAAACAATACATGGAAATGAACCAGCTGCAAACTACTCCACGTGGACTGTAGAATTGGCGGTTCGTATTGGATAATTCTTACTAACCGAGTTGGCTGAAGAGTCATAAAATTTAATTTGAAGTCAGAAACAGATGTTATGGTGACGAATAGAAATCGAGGAATGCGGGGATGGTTATCGCCGTCGTGTCATCAAAGTTCAGTTCAGAAACTGATCGCGATTTGAGTGTTGAAATTCGATATTGGAACAGTTATAATTACTTGAAATTTTTGTTATCTGTTTAAAATGTGGCTTCCTTGAACAATTACTAATAGTAATAACGAGTGTGATAACAACGCAGACTTTTTCCTGTGAAGTGATTCCAATAGCGAATAGTGAACAATGCAAAAAGGAGATACCAGTGAATAAGATTCAGATACATTTGAATATTGAAACACAGAGAGTATGTTTCAATGTATATAAGAACCTACATCTCAAGTTTGGTTTCAAGGAAAACAAACTGTTACAAGTAACATCAGATTTGACCGAAATTCCTTTCCCAACTGCACGTAAAATATTCAAAAACAAACCGCAAGACGCGATTGATACAGGATTACCAAAACTGTTAGATGTTCATCTAATGAAATAATTGAAAAAAACAATAAACGACTGTAACAAAAGCAATGAGAGCTGCTGTGACAAAACTCTTCAGAATTGGATAAACAAACGTCAAGCAGTTATGGAAAGCAGAAGAATAGTGGAATGGCGTAACAAATACTTAGAACAATTAACTAAATATAGACAAGAATAACGGCAAAATTTCTATTTGGACGAAACTTAGTATGACACTCATGACACGGTTACAAAAGGGTGGACTGATGGTTCGAGAATGTGTATGCCTAACATGCCTGCAAACAAAATTTGTTAAGAAGGTAATAGAGGTAATTGAAGAATAAGTATCTAATATTACCGACCTATCAAAGGAATGCTGAACTAATAAACGAACTCATTTTTATTTTTTTGTTTAAATCATTATTGATAAACTGTGAAAGTTAAAGTATTGTTGTAATGCATGCCCTAAAGTGGCCGGCTGCCACTGGTAGCCATAAACTAATTGTGACGTAGCTTAGAGCGCGCGAATGTATTTCAGATTTGTTAGTTAAAGTATTGTTGTTATGCATGCCCTAAAGTGGCCGGCTGCCACTGGTAGCCATAAACTAATTGTGACGTAGCTTAGAGCGCGCGAATGTATAATTCGCTGCGGCTCTAGATGTAGCGAGGATAATGCTACCGACTTCTATGGAATTCCGGCGAATTTTCTACCGCATTTCTTTTTGGACCAAACTTAGTATGACACTCATGACACGGTTACGAAAGGGTGGACTGATGGTTCGAGAATGTGTATACTTAACATGCCTGCAAACAAAATTTGTTAAGAAGGTAATAGAGGTAATTGAAGAATAAGTATCTAATATTACCGACCTATCAAAGGAATGCTGAACTAATAAACGAACTCATTTTTATTTTTTTGTTCAAATCATTATTGATAAACTGTGAAACGTTCGATATTTCATACCAACGTTGATTTTACGTTTTTAATGACAACGGAAGTGAAATTAAACATATTGAGTAAAAAATATCTGGAATATCATAAAAAAATATTGGGACATTTGTAAATAAACACAATGTTGTCTATTGAAAAAATATCAAAGACCTGTAGTGACCCCAACAAAAATATCTCAAAAATAGTGACGAAATAACGTAACAGAGAGAAGGAACTGTAAGAATTATATGGGGTTGTTGGAAGGGTAACTCTGCAGGACCCTAGATTAACACAAGCACTTAGCGCTAAGAGCTCGGGGATTGTCGATATTCCGCCACCCCATGTTCTCGGCTAGTAGAAAGACATCATTTCTGATAACGACACTGGCAGTCGCAGTTGATTTTTATTAAAGAGGCTGAAATTTTATACAATGCGTTGTTATTGGGACATTTGAGAAGAAAAAGTTTGAAATGAAATATTTTCATAACACGTTGTAAGTAACCTCGGACTAGAAACAATTCATGAACCGTTTTATACTATTTGCGAGGCAATCTAAAGACGAAGAAAACCATTTTGTCAAAGTTAACTTGTAGATTGTAATACACCAATTATTTAAATTTCTATTGAATATTATCAAAGATCTAGGTTTCCTCTGAGCAGTGTACAGCAGTACTCCCTAAATCATAGCCAAAATTCTGACAGCTATTTACATTCCATATCAATTGTTTATTTCGTTCAATTATTTCATTTTACGGTTAGGTAGACAGACTTATGTCAGTTATTCTTCTTCTTTTAATCGGTCATAGTGAGTAAAGTGAGAAGTGAGACACAGACAAGGATATTTATCTACGTTTGCGAGGCTGTCATACTTATAATCGGTGGGCTCCCTTTGTGGATATGTTTGAAGGGACTAATCAAACTGGTGCTAAAATTGCCTGGGTTCTGCACTATGTGTGAAGGATGAAATTCTGAAAAGGTCTTATCTGTGCCTGGCTTCACATGAAGAGAACGTAGTGGTGATTTAATTAGAATTTTTGGTATCTAATCACCAAGCAGGAAATATTCCAATTCTGAAGGTACAAAATGAATGTTTATGTAAAAGTAAATTACGTATAGTCATTTTCTGTATTAGTCAACTTTTACTATTAATTGAGTCGTCAGAGTCTTCACAACAGTTTCTATCGTTTTTTTATGCTAGGGTTCTACCAGGCAAATTCGAACAAATCAAGACAAATTCAAGCGAATTCAAAAAAACTTAGGCGAATAAAAAAAATCAAGGCGAAATCAAGGTTGTGGTTATAATTTGTGTCAAATCAAAATGAAGCTTGCAGTTGAAGTTACTGTTAAGAGCGAAACTATAGTCGAATCCCAAAAGTGAAAAAGTGATCAGCTGACAAGTATATTGGCTAGATAACTGCTGATGTAGATTACCGGAATTCTGTATCGCAAATCAGAGAAGTAAAAAAAAAAATCCTTGGTTCCTTGATGGTTTTTAGAGACAGGATCACAATCAGGAGTTATGAGGTTTGATGCATCAAATGGGGTAAACCCCTATATTTTGTTTCTGATCAGATTGATAAAAATTCCTATCAAGGAAACGGATGAGAACTATAGAACATTAAGTAAATTCTTTTGAGTCTTTAACTCTCTGATATTTTTTTGATTATATTAAAACAACCAGGTGAACCTTGTTCATTGTTTTTTTGGACTGTTTTATTGGGGTGACTCCCGTGTGAGTGCAAATGAGTCAATCTACAGTGACACGTATTGAAAAGGGAGTATACAATAATTCTGTAATTTAATGTAGATGGCTTTCAAATGAGACCAGTCAATTAGGAGACCATTGTTAATACTTTTAATTGAATTCCTATAAAAATTGAGAGGCAAGCCGCTCCCTTGTCTGCGCAAACTCAAGAGCTGGTCATTTCCATCTGGACAATACCAATATTTTCTTGTTGGAAGAAGAAAAGAGTACGTCATGTTACAAGACATACTTTGAAAAAATATTTGCTATACGCCTGAGAACTGATAATTATTTTTTTAAACTGACTCAAAAGTAACAGTTTCCCTTGCTTTGTAATTTATGAAAAAGCGACGTCTTTTGCTGATGGCTTACTCTACAAGAAATATATGAAAGCGATCATGTTGATTTTTGTATTAGATTTGAAAACAATAATAGGCAGGAATAGACAGCGAGGTAAGTGGCCAAACTATGAAAATATGATACTTTCAATTAGAAAATTTAGGCTTTACAGTCCTCACTCCGAAGGTGTAGAATTTAGGCATGAATTTTTTATACTACGTAATGTAATTTTGAAAAGTCACTAATTGGACTTATTCTGATTTTGACTTTGAAAGGTTTACAAAACCGCGACACCTGTTTCGCTATGCAATAGCGACAAGTGTTTCGTTGTGCAATAACTTTCTCAAGCAATATTGCTTGAGAAAGCTTCCGTGTAGCGTGTACTTTCATTCAAATCATGAAGTTATTTGATTATTATAATTTTTCCAAGATGATGAGAGAGGTGTCAATTATATGATCGATTATTAAGTAATAAATGACCCATAACCAATTACGGTTGAACATAACTCATTACCTTCGGGGCCAATCACATGAATTAATTACTTTACAAGTAACACTTTATTGTGAAATTTCCACTAGAAGGTTTACAAAACTGCAACACGTGTTTCACTACACACTATCTTTCTCAAGCTTTTTTATACGTGTATGAAAACTCTTGATAAAGCTATTGTATAGCGAAACATGTATTGTTGTTTTGTGAACTGACGGAAACGTTGTTCATAATTTTTGACTTGTTGGATTTGTATCCGAAGAAAAAAGCTGAAAAACAATTGATACATATGAAAAATTGAAAAAAAAATCAATATATATATACAACAGAGTCGCAAAATCGTGTAAGTTTGGTAAATTATTTCTAACATATATACAACTGGACTGATTTTCATGATTGTCAATTTGTTGGATTCGTCTCCGCACGGAATAGCAGAATAACTGTTGAAACATTTGAAATATCTAGAAAAAAAAAACAAATTGACGAAATTCGATTTGTTACGTTATGACAGTTGTGATGGTGCGCCAAAAAGTCAAATGATAATGAAAGCAAACTCAGAATATCCATCATTGTCACATGAATTACCGCGAGCTAGAATATTGAATCGAATTCGTAATAATAGTTATATAAAACAACTATAAATGAAAAGTTCCATGTCAGATACAATCTTTGATAAAGTTCAAAGAGCTTTCATTAATATCACACATATTACATACTAAATTAAAATTATGACACATTATATTTACTGGAGCTCTGAGATTCACATTTGTTCAACTACTCCGACAATGAAAAATGTTTTCTCGTTTCTTGAGTTGAAGCGTGGTACATAAAAAATTATTTTTTGTAGGAGCGGAGCACAGGAGATGTTATTATTTATTAAATTATATAGAAATGTGACCGTAATGAGGAATCTACGTGTATTCAGTGATAAATAAAATTGGTTCAAAATGATAGAATAGTCAATTTCTTTTTGGGATAGATAGGTACCTGTAGTGCGAAAAGACAATAATTTCAAGAACATTCTTTGGACAGCTTCAATTTGCTGTATGTGAGAATTATAAATGGGATACCAGATCATCGCCCCATATTCTAGTTTGGACCTCACGAAATCATATAATAGGGTGACTTTAACCTTTATATCTCTGAATTTTCCAGTGTTTCTCATTATGAAGCCCAACATTCGACTACCGAATGAAACAGCTTGGTCTATATGAGAAAATGAATGCCAAGGTCTTTCATTTCATTAACTCGACTTATGGTATTGTTATCGATTTCATAAGTAAATTGTATTAGACTTTCCTTTCTGGAAAAAGACAGTACATGACATTTAGCGATGTCAAGATTCAAACGATTATTAGAACACCAATCATATATCAGTTCTAATTCATATTGTAGGTCTAAGCAGTCCTCATAATTTCCTATCACTTTGAATATTTCAAGGTCATCGACGTACAGCAGTTTTGAATTGTTTAATATTTTAGTTAAATCAAGAACAAAAGAAGTCTTTAATTTGAGCCTTGGCGCACTCCGTAACTGGAAGTATATAAAGCAGATTTAAAGCCTTCATACTCTTCATATACTATTTTCTATCAAGTACATAATTTGATATGAGTTTCACTAAACTTGCTGAAAAACCAAATTCTGATGGACGTTTGAGAATATTGTAGAAATCTATTTGATTAAAAGTTTTTTGCATGTCTGTATAAATGACGTCAACCTCCAGTTTCCTATCCAAAGCTTCAGAGACACATTGTGAAAGACATGCAAGATTGGTTGTGCACGACTTGTTTCCTAAAATCCCATACTGATATGATATTTCGTATTGGACTGTAAATATTGGAAAATAATATTATTTCAATCAATTTGGAAAAATTTCTTGGTAATGAAATGGCTCTATAGTTTTTTATTGATGTAATATCTTTAAAAATTGAATATACTATTTTTTTCCAAAGGTCAGGGAACTAGCAAGTTTTCAAAGAAAAGTTGAATATTCCATATATTCAACTCAGCAAAGGGTAAAAACAATAAACTGTGTACTACGTGGTAGGAAATCATAATGGAGAAAAGAGGATTGAAACTTTCTAGGTTTCTACCACTTTTATTTGTAACTAACGTTACGTTGTTATAGGATGAAACTGCAGTAACGTTAGTTACAAATAAATGTGGTAAAACATAGGAAGTTTCAATTCTCTTTTCTTCACTCGGTATATAGTCAGGACTGACCATAAGGAATTTATGGTCAGTCCATAACTTCGTTAAGGAAGTTTTTCTAACCATTGTTTATTTTTTTACTTCAATTCTCAACGCGATAAATTGCTGCTGATAGAAAGATGTTTTGTTTTTTTAGATGAATGCAATTATATTGCGAAATAATGCGAATCAGTCCACAGCTGAAGGAAAATCACCAAAGAGAAACGCCATCTTCAGTGTTTCAAGACAACAATCTACTGATACTCAGTTATTGTGTCAATCTATTGTTTTTCCGACACAAAGTCTACTGCTAAGCAACACCTGGCAACCCTGGCCATTTGATATGGCTCGACTTTGTGTTTCATAAACACAATTTAAAACAATAATATAACTTAGTAAATAACATAAAATTTATTATTTCTTAGGGGATTCGTCGGGTCATCTAGTTGGACATAAAATGAGTTTTTACACCTGTAACATTGTGAAAAAAGGAATAAATGGCAGTTGACGTTCCAAACGGTCGTGTAAAAAAGTGAACACGATCTCCTCCTCATCAATACTCTACCTGCTGTCGTGACAACCTTACACAATCGATATTTCATCATGATAAAAGGGGTGAGTGGCATCCCTTTTCGCCCTCACTTTCCTCTGTTAATGATACCTTCCGTATATTAGATTAAAAACAAAATGTAAGATCCGAACTTGGATACAAAAATTAAATGAACCATCAATTTCTACGAAATTTTTACATACGCCGTCTAAAAAATGAGGTGAATTTTAATTTTTCTCAAAAAATATTTATTTATTCGTCAATTTTCATTTTGTCCTCTTCAAAGTAGTTCTCCTCGAAGCAGTTCTGATATGCACTTTTTGGTATGTCTTTTATCCCCTCAATCGTCGTAAAACTCCGTCCTTCCATAAGTCTCTTCAATGTCGGAAACAGTAAAAAGTTGCAGGGGTCGAAATCTGGCGAATACGGTGGTTGAGGTATAATTACGGTGTTTTTTTCTGTTAAAAAATTATGAACAAGCAATGAAGAAAGATCCGGTCCATTATCGTGATGCAAAAGTCAATACCGGACATTTTCTTGGTATTGCTACTCGCAAGTGTCTCAAGATAATACTCCTTATTGACCGTACGACCTTGTGGCAAGAACTGAAAAGCTTGTACCACGTGTAAACATTTTTCTTACTTAGAGTACACTCACCGTTTGCCGCTGTAAACATTTCAAGTGTTGTTTTTGAGCACTTGATTCCAAAACGCTGGAACTTTTATGCCTTTCACCAACAAACTAAACATGCCAACTAGCTGAAACTGTGAACATATGTTCGAGACGAGTCTACCAACATAAAAAAAATATCGCCAATCAATTGTACATAACCCGCGAAATTTGAAAATTTATTTGGTTTTTTGAACAGTTCTTATGTAATTTCTAAATTATGAATACGCTGACTCATTACTTGATGATGAATAATGACACATTCATCAGTTGAACACCAGTTCAACTACCATGTAGTGAAATGCGTTTCAAATAAAATTTATAGTCTTAGAGTTGTGTCAATCTTATTATGGATATAATTACTAATTAGTCGTAACAAAATCATACGAAAATAGATTCCAGAATTCCACATCCATGACCAGTTGTAGAAATATACGTATTAACCAACCTATACAGACAAGCGTAAACAACTATTCTAATCACCCTGTGGATCAGTCTGTGGATCATACTAGAGTATGGTCCACAGACTCATTATCATACTAATGTCCCAAGAGAATGTCAATAAGCAATTTATTCTGATAAAACAAATTGCAATGAATAATTAATCTAGGGTTTGGTTAGGTCCAAAGCGAGTGGGTCTATTCGACCCTCCACCGCAACTCGCAAGGGTTTATTGTGGCTCACACATATTCACACTCGACCAAATAAACCCAGCTTCTTAACGAAGCCAATTAGTTTGTATGGTGAGTGGTCTTTGCCGAAAAACCTGATTCGGTCCCCAGCGGGGCAGCCGCTGTTTCATCATTTTCCAAACAGAGGCGACACACACTATCTTCCTACAGACAATAGGTATGATGTAGTAGTATGATGATTCAAATGACAGTGACCTGTAAGAAGGCCTGTTAGACATCGAACTTCATCCTTACTGTAGTCCAACAACTGCTTTCATAAGGCAGTTCGTAGTTGACAGTTGGAAGCATAAAGTCAGAGGATATTTCCAGAATACTGTGACGTCCAGTATCAACCAACAGTCTGTTGCACTCTGCGTAACAACTCTAACCCGAATGCTAATTCACCACATCCTTCATAAAAAACGATTTAAATAAGCTATTAACCAATTATATACCCTCACATAAAATATAATACATCAGATAAAATGAAAAGTCTACTGAATAAACAAAATATTAACATAGCATATGAAACTGTTTACTCTTTGGGTAGACATTTAAAGAAGAACAAGACAAGGATAACAGATCAGGTGTCTACAAACTAACACGCGGAGCATGCCCAAAAGTGTGTGTAGGAATGATTTGAAGAAATTTTAAAACTAGTATCTCCGAACATTAAAGAAGTTTGGAACTGAAGAAGACCAATTCCACCCATGTGTGCCACCTTTTGGAGAACGATCACGAATTCAACACTATGTACGACATCCTTCATGTAGAAATTAAGGGACAGAAGTTGAACCTGCTGGAGTCTCTGAAAATAAATAAGGGTAAATGTTCAGATTTTCTGTTGAACTACCAAAAGGAGGTTGACCACTCACCATTGTTAAACCTCTTTTCATAATATCAATAATTTTATTCATATTGTCCAAAAACTGAGATTGTCATTGCTCTACAAATTCTACCTGTTGTATATAAGAATTATAGCCTAGTGTGTGATATTAATTTCTACTCAGGAAGCTTCGGTGATAGCGAAACTTGTCTAAAAATAAAAAATGTTTGAATATTATCATGGATAGTTATATTCCTAAATTATTTCCACATAGATTTTTAAAGAACATAAAAATGTAAACCACAGAGAAGTGTCTCTGGCTTACTGGCCGTCATTAGTAAAATTGAGAATTAGTAATACTTTGTAGCAGGAAATACCACAAATGTAAAAAGTCACTGATGGAATTCAGTAGTCATTTGTGCTTTCTGTCAGATGACTAACATCACCATTGCCTAATTGTCTGTGTCCAGGTATGGGAATAATCAATTATAATGAAAAATGTACATCAAATATGAGTGTTCTTGCGTTTTTGGGTTAGAGAATAATTGCTATACTCATTGGTAACTTCATTCATGAGCCCAAAAGCGTTACGTCTACGATTTATTACCCACCAGACACCGCTGGTATAGATCTCATTAGTGGCAGTATAGTCTAGATCAGGGGTCTCCAACTTACGGCCCGCGAACAGATTTTTTCAGGACCGCGAAAAATTAGTATACAGAAAAACAAATGTCATTTTTATCTGATAATATATTTCCTTTTAAGCATTTTTACCTTTAAATAAAAACAGCACTCGTCTCTCACTTGCCACTTCTGTTCTAAATAGTGTAAATAGTTTGTTTAATCTAAATACAGATCTTCCTTGTCAGATGAACACTTGAAATCAATCCTAATGATCGGGAGTACACTGTTTGACCCTAAATCTGTTTTAAAATCTGTCTGTTTTAAAATCTGTTTTTCCGTTAATCAGCTGTCACCTCCATAGGAACAACTACTCTCAGAAGTTGAGAAACTTGTGCGAGCTGAGGACTAACGAGGTCTTACCTTTCAACGTGTGATTTCTAACACGGGCTGAAATATAAAGTGTCAAACAAATGCAATCCTCCCATTGAAAAGTAATTTTTTTAAGCTTTGCACACTTCCTTGTTATAAACACATGTATTGTAAAGTTGTCTTTAAAATTTAATAAAGTACATTTTGTAGTAAATTGAAAAGATTTGGTTTTTTATCATCCCCTGTTTTATTAGGCCTACTCGAAATAACCCTCCCTTTACAGAACAAATATCATTTTATAGAAAATATAATCTAATATATAAAAATGGATGTTTGTTGGTTGGTTGGTTGGTAAGTGATAAATTTCTACATTGCTCAACCGATCGTGATGAAACTTGACACGTATAAGTAATTTTTCATAGAGAAGGTTTTTAGACTATCGATTTTTCTGTAACTCGCCACTAGATGGAGTTGATTCTGACTCTACTATATGAAAATGGATGTTTGTTGGTTGGTTGGTTGGTTGGTAAGTGATAAACTTCTACATCGCTCAACTTGACATGTATAAATAATTTTTCATAGAGAAGGTTTTACGGCTATCAATTTTTCTGTAACTCGCCACTACATGGCGCTGTAGAACAATTTTTTGAAAGCATTGTTCTATAACGCTGCCCACGCCTAAGTTCGTTGATTCTGATTCTGTCAAAACATTGGAACAGCAGCGATACAGCAACATAGTACTAATTAGTACTACAACTACCAAATTCTACGCGGGCGAAGCCGCGGGCAACAACTAGTTGTTATATAAGGAAACATAACTTGAAAAAACTAACGCAAGAATCTCTCAAAAACCACCACTGAGCTCTCAATTATAAAAAATTTCTAGGTGTACGGGGAGGGGCTCGACTTTCAGCCCTGAAATATTATTAGCCCGCATATTCCCCAAAATTTTACAATGTGGCCCTTGAGTAAAAAAAGTTGGATCCCCCTGGTCTAGATGCAACGCCAAAACTCCTAAAATTATTTCTGAGTACCTACGTAATGGTGATGAGGACCCCCTTGACAACGACGCCATCTATGGGATCGTCTGAAAACTCATACCAAGAATATAATATCAAAGACTGCCCCAGTAGCAGTATGTTGCAGACACACTTCGACATCAAGCTCCGAATGATGAATTGTCTCCTTTCTCTCTTTGTAGCTTTCACTTCCACCCCAAAAACGTTATGGTTTGCTCACCAATTTCACCATTTTTTATTGAAATATATAGAGGAGAATAGAATCATTTGAAATTTTCATACAAGGTTTTATACCTAGAGGGCTTATTTATCTTCAATTTAAAATTTGATGGTCTGTGGGCTCAACAATTTTTTCATTTCTGAAGTATTAGTGGTCGACACTTTCCAAACGTATTGAAGTGAATCAGTCTTCAAATTTAAATCGCTATCTGACTGCATTTTTACACTCAATTAGAAAAGATTCGATTCATTCCAAATCAAACCATTCAGACTCAAAATGGCACACGTCGCTGAAGAATCCAACAGGAAATTAAAATTCGAACTGTAGTTTGATTTATTTCTGGTCTGTTAGATTTACTGGTTCAGAATGGCGGATAGACAAGCCGCGATTGAACTCTCCTCGTGGTGGCGGCACAAAGAAAGGGAGTGATTAATGTGACTATTTTGAGTGTATCCTTTAAATTTTCATTTCGAGTGGATCGATCCATAGACGTAACAAGGGATTGGCGATTCTAACATATAGGTTTCTTTATACAACAACAGTTTCATTTTCCAATGAATATACACATGAATAAAAAAGTCAATCCCGAACACTTGTTTGTTTTGCTCTTTTCCTAATAAGGCGTAGTCGGTGAAAAGTCAGTCGTTAGAATTTATTCTGGCCATTTATGGGTTTTTCACTCCCCTGAAATCTGAGACCCGTTTGCTAGTTTCATTGCAATCACTGCTTTTTTAGTTAGTACTAACTTTCAAAAGGAAGCCGGCTGTTATGACCTCGGTATTTTAGGATGTGCGACGTGTCATATTCATTGACGATGTTGAGAAGGAAAATAATTATGTAGCGTTATTGGAGCGTTTGAAAGCCAAAGTTGCGGAAAAAGTTGCTTCCTCAAAACAATACAGTGTCACGAATCAATGAAAACGATGGCAAACTTGCATGAAATGGGCTTCGAATTGCTCCCGCATATATCATATTCGCCAGATTTGCCTCCCAGTGACTATTGGCCGTTCGCAGACCTCAAAAAAATTGTCACCGGTAAGAAATTTCGCTCGAATCTGTTTGAAATCTGTTCTGTCTGTTTTTTCGTTAACCAGCTGTCTCACCCTTACGAACGACAACCCTCAGAAGTCGAAACTTGTGCGAGCTAAGGATTAACGCGGTCTCACCATTTAACGTGTGATTCCTAACACGAAGAGGTTCTTGCTGTAACTGAGGCCTACTTTTAATCAAAAGATAAATTGTTCTACAAAAGTGGTATTGAAATGTTAGAGCGGCGATGGAATGATAGTGTGGCTCTTGATAGAGATTAGGTCGATGAATAAAGTCAATTTAGAACAAAAACGCCTCAGGCCAGGTATCATTTCCTGTTCTACAATTTGATGGTTACTCGCAGAACGAGTGAGTTGGGACTGATATTTGTATATTTGCGATTGATGAATGCTTGCGAATAATTTCAGTATGAACTCATGAACACAGGATTTGAGAAATCGTTCTCACAGAACTACTTATATACAGAACTGCGAATGATTCAAGAATAGGGCCCCTGATTCTCTGTGATTTATAAATGTGTTATAAAAGTGTTTCATACTTATAGCGATAATCTCGAAGTTAAGTAACTTTTTTGTGTATGACTCGTTTTCGAAAATGTTTAACAAAAATCACTAATTGAACAGAACTGGCCCATGCTTGTTGAACATTTATTTTAAAACTCATTTATACTCATTTATTGTGTGATTTTCACAGTAAAGGGTTGTACAAAAACCGCAACACGTGTACGACATCAGCTGCGAATGCACATCTTCACCGGCAGCAGGAGGTTGCACATCTTAATGAGGATCTAGAAGTGAAACTAACCAGGTGGAACTAACCAGGTTCAATTCAATGCCACAAAAACCCAGGCATTGGTTTTCTCCATGAAGATAAATGTCTCCGAACCGGATATAATAATTTCAGGTCAAACAATTCCGCTTTCTGCTTCGATAAGTTTGTTGGGGGTTAAAATGGACACCAATATGTCTTGGCACAATCATGTCGCTGGAATTACAAAGACTGCTTATCAAAAGCTTGGAACAATGTTCCGAACCAGAGAACTATACACACCTCAGCAACTTTTGATTCTTTATAAAGCTCAGTTCAGACCTTCTTTGGAGTATTGTTCTGATATATGGAGCTCTGCCCCCAAACAAACACTGAATTTGCTGGATTCCATCCAGAAAATAGTCATCCGCCAGATTGGAGACGCGAACATCACGTGCAACCTTGATAGCCTGGAACATCGAAGAAAGGTTGGAGATTTGTCTCTCTTCTATAGATACTTTAGCGGAAGGTATTCAAGTGACTTGGCACATTTGATTCCACCAAGAGCGGTACATATCAGAAATACGACTGTGGCTGCTCATTGTTTTGAGGTTCAACTCAGTTTACCTCGAACTTCACTGTTTGAGAACTCTTTCATGTGGAGAACTGCGTTTATGTGGAATAAACTTCCTGAGAACGTTTTTCCAAATGAATTCAATCCCCAGCGATTCAAATCCAATGAAAATCGCTCCTTTCGCACAGGCACCGCTCTGAGAGCGCCTTAAGGTTTTCTGTAGTGCTTGGGTTTTGTCCTAAACAAAAAGCGCTTGAGAAAGCTATTGTGTAGCAAAACACGTGTCGCGGTTTTTGTAAAACCCTTTATAGTGAAAATCATACAATAAACTATATTGATGAGTTTTGAAAGTCACTAAAAAAAAATTGAGTTCTTCAATGAGTGTCTTCCGGAAAAAAATGGGCGTTTTTGTATCGGTTACGCCATTGGATCGGTGTGATCCTGGCCTCTGGCACTGATAATATACGGCCTAACGCCACTTGATTTTATGTCGCACATGCGTTACAAAAGTAAACAATCCTCTTAATTTTATTCGTAGGAAATAGCCCCTCAAGAAAATGTTTTTTTCACGTGTGAACTCTTCGTAAGGAAACTTACTTAGAGACTGACATCCGCAATTGAAAAGAAGCATTCGCATAAGTATACAGGCCGTTCGCCGTAGTCAAGTACTTTATTTTTTCATTTATGAGTACAGAATCTGTTCTCTCAGCCCCTGCACGCCGGAGTCATTCATTTTTCTAGATTTGATGAATTTTATTCAAATATGCGCTAAGAAATGATGGTTCATGATAAAAAAATATCATGTTTAAAAAGTGGGTTCGACATGAAACCTCTATTTAAATTGAATATCATTTATTTATTTGAAGGAAAATCGTTGATTTCACTGTTCAGTTATTTTTTATAAATCCTGAAAACAAGACGAACGCGATTAGGGGTTCCTAGATCAAGTGGGATCAAATTAGGTCAATAAGGGTGTAGAAAAGAAATTTTCAACAATTCTGAGAGGGGTTTCTGCTGTGAGGAAAGGAGGAGAATTTGCAACCATGTCGAAAACTCTCCAATCGAATTTCAATACTTTTTGACAGATAACAAGCCTAGCAATTGCGATATAAAAATATTGTAACAAATTAATGAACTAACTGTCTTAAACAAATGTATTTCCAATAATATTTAACTAATCACAAACTAATTCATTTACAACACTTAGCAACTGATGCTTAATTTATTTCCACTATTTGAATTTCTTGTTTAGCCGCTCGATTCACTTTCTAAACTGCCCTCTTGGGTCGGGAAGCCGGGCTTATATAACGTAACGCTTAGTGGGCCGGCATATCGGTCAGGGGCGGCTTCAGATTCGTTACAATATAATGACTTCATCTCCGACAAAACTCCCACTTCACTACCTGGAAAACTGCTAGAGATAATAATAATAATAATACCTAATAGCTTTGTTGTCCAACAGTTACCCATTTACAGGACAATATAAAATGTTATTCACAATTCTTAACCATATACGAAAAATAAAATGAACAAAAAAAGAAACACTAATTATAATTACCTACTTCAAGTACACGTTAGCAATTCTAATAATGTTATGAAGGTTAGTGAAGAATAAATCACCATGGGCACAAATGCTATTGAAATTTGTGCACATAACATATATTGGGGAATTGAGCATAATGTTAGTTCTTGCTCTGAGAGGTCTAAAAATGGATTGAGATCGTGAAACTGGCCGTGGTACATTGAAGTTAATTTGTTCAAGATATCGGAAAGAGAAGGGATGCGTTGTTTTTGTAGAGAAAGTATGATGTAGTTCGGATTCGACAGAAAGCCGGTTGGTTGATGAGAAGAAATTCGTCGTATTTAGAGAGTTTCACAGAGAAACCACTAGGAATCAAAGGGTTGATTCGACAAAATGAAGGTATATTGTTATTCAAATGTAATTTACAAGAAAATATTTAAATATCATGATTTTATCTTTGAGATAAATACAGCTGGTATTCTTCAGAAGAATGGATCCATTGTCAAATAAAAACGTTTTTATACAACACATTTGTGAATTTTACTGGTTCGAACTTCCATTGTCTAATATGGTTCCAATATGATTCGAAATCTATGGAAGAACAAATATGTATCTGTAGAGTAGGGAGGGTGAGTGTAAGCCCACGCACTTAGGCCACATGTGACCCATTGTACATCCTCCCAAGGAGTTGTCCTCCTAGGTCGTCGTCCATCCTGTCCTTTCCAGGAAGGTGGACAGGTCGCTGGGAGACATCTCCTTTATATCGGCAGGTGTAGGCCAAGACTCGCCGAACACACACTCTCTTATTGACGATAACTCCGGGCACTCGCACAGGACATGCCTGACAGTCTCATCTTCCTGTTCACACATCCTGCATAGAGGTGTGTGCACTAGCCCCATATTATGTAGGTGTTTCCTTAGCTGACAGTGGCCAGTCAGAAATCCCACTGTAAGGCGTAGATTTTTCCTGATCATCGCCAGATATTTCTTCGGCGCCAGCTTCCCAGGGTCGCCCAAGGTGATCCTGGCAAGATTACATCCTTTGATTTCATCCCATCTCTTTAAAGATTGAGCATGGGTGTAACATTTGACTAGTTCCGCAATTGTCGAAGTCATCAGGCCGTGGGTGCCACTTGGTCCTAAAATTCTTAGTCCAGCCGCTTCCTTGGCTAAAGAGTCGGAAATGCGATTACCTTTACTCCTGTCGTGCCCTTTAACCCACCTCAGGATAATGTTATTATCTACCGAGGCTTTGGCTAAATCTTGGTGGCACTCTAGTGCTAGCCCTGAAGTAACACGGTGTCTGTTCAAGACTAATAGTGCTTGTCTGCTATCAGTGCAGATTGTTATGTTTTTGCCCGAAATTCTTTTCTTGGTTATTTCTTTTGTGGCGATTGAGATACCAGCCAGTTCTGTTTGGACCACGCTGGTATTTCTTCTGGAAGAACAAATAAAATAAGAATTAAAAGCTAAAATATCAATTATATATAACTAATGAAATGAAACGTGAAATGAAACTACAATTGAATTAATAAATTAAAAAAATGAAGATAAAAGATAAAAAGAAATACATGAAAAGAATAAAAACTCAAAACAAGTAAAAAATTTAAAAATCGAAAAAATATATGTTTATAAAAAGAAATTAAAATTCAAAATCAAATAAGAAATTAAGGAAATTTCAAACCAAGTTACTTCATGAAGTTTCGATTGTTGTTGCCATGCCTTGTTGTTGCCATGTCTTCGTTGTGTTGCCATGCCAATTCTTTGCCCTGTCAAGGCAAGCGACTGAATATATCAAAGCATGCGATTGAATTGTCGATACAAATTGAAAGATATAGTCTCTTCGACTATTTTCTACTTGACTTTTTACTATTACTTTGGTAATATGTTTATTCGTCCGCAGACAAATAAAGATTTTGTTATTAGTTGTATTCTTCAGGACTACTCAGGATTTACACTAAGGAAATTATATACTACATGGGCTGAAAAGTCTCGGGCCTAAAACATAGATGGCGCTACTCTATTTACATTCACCACTTTTTCTGTTAGTACTAAGCTGTTGAAGTTTCATGATATTCTACACATAAGTTTGTGAGTTATTGTGCTAAGAGTGACACTACTTTTATTTTTTTTAACAATGGATCAAAAACAATTTCGTGTTTTGATTTTACACTGCTTCTTGATGGGAATAATACCCTTTAAGCGAAGCAATGGCTTGAAAAGTATTATAAGGACTCCGCTCCATCAGAAACAACAATTGAACGTCAGTTTGTTGACGTTAAACGTTGTCGTAGAGACACGGTTGATGCAAAACGCAGTGGACGTCCAAATGAGCCAGTAACACAAGAAAATATAAAAAAATCAACAAAATTGTTTTGAATAATCGAAAAGTGGAGTTGCATGAGTTACCCGATTTTGTGAAGATATCAAAAGAACATGTTGTTCAAAGAGGGTGCCTCGCGAGCTCACTGTTGACCAAAATAAAAAACGCCTTGATGATTCTGAGCAGTGTTTGGACATGTTTCAACATAACAAACCGGAATTTTTGTGTCGATATATGACAATGGATGTAACCATGGATCCATCACTTCACTCCGGTATCAAAACGATAGTCACCTGAGTGGAGAGCAACTGGTGAACCTCGTCCAAAGCGACCGAAAGTACAAACATCGGCTGGAAAGGTTATGATCTCGGTATTTTGGGATGTGCGTGGTGTAATATTCATCGGCCATCTTGAGAAGGGAAATACCATCAACAGTGAATATTGTTTTGCGTTAATGACGCGTTTGAAGGCCGAAATTGCAGAAAAACTACCCCATTTTAAGAGAAAGAAAGTAACGCTTCATCAAGACAATACATAGTGTCACAAATCAATGAAAACGATAGCAAAATGCATGAAATGGGCTTCGAATTGGTTCCTCATCCACCGTATTCTCTAGGTTTGGCCTCCAGCGACTACTGATTGTTCGCAGAGTTCGAAAAAGAGGTTATTGCTAAAACTGAGGCCTTTCTACAAAAGTATGGTATTGAAATGTTAGAGCGGCGCAAGTTGAAATTGTTTATACGACAATGTTATAATCAACTATTATTTTTCTTAATAGGGGAGACCAAGCGGGGATTTTGGGATTTACTGAAGCGCGGCAGATTAATATACAGGGGGATACCTTGTACCCCAAGTACCTTCACCAAATATGAGCCCCATATGTAAGGCCGCCCGTGAAGGATAAAGGATCAGATTAGTAAAAATAAATTGAACATCAGAAATTCTCGAGCGCGTCAGATTAAGGTAGGGTGAGTTAATTACATGCTAAAACGTGTATATTCCAGTAATCTGACAATTTGAGAGTGACGTAAAGAAAGGGGAGGGCGGCAAAGTTGTAAAAAAACATGTTTTCGACATTCTCGAGCGTAGCTAAATTTTTTTTTTAAGAGAAAATAATTCAAGGATATCGAAAAATATATAATCTGACGATTTCCGCAAGCCGAAATAACAAAAATTCGTCGAGAAAGTTTAATGCGTGCAGCTGCGTGATGCCTATATTTCTTTTCACTTTTTCTCTATCTATTACTTTCTCACTCCGTCCCCACTCTGAATTCTGTTGCCATGCCGCCATCACAGCTGATTACAGATACTCGTTCGTGATGAAAATGAAGATGGTGATTAATTATTCAATTGATCAATGGATGTAGCCGTTACTACGTGGTAGGAAATCATAATGAAGAAAAGAGAAATGAAACTTTCTATGTTTTTTACCACTTTTATTTATAACTAACACTTTCTATGTTTTTTACCACTATTATTTGACACTAACGTTACTGCAGTTTCGTCCTATAAGGACATTTTCAAACTTATACATTAATGTTTAATGTATAAGTTTTTTCAAACTTATATATTGTATACGTAACTGCAGTAACGTTAGTTACAAATAAAAGTGGTAAAAAACATAGAAAGTTTCATTTCTCTTTTCTTCATTAATAAATAAATTGATTATAAAAAATTACATTTTTTTGAGCATTTTTTTAAAATTATTTTTTATAAATACAAGTATTCTACTTAAAAAACACACATACATACAAAAAAATTGAAACTTTTTTTTGTCAGATTAGGCGAATCCCTCTAGATAATCGTTAGATTATGAGACAGCACGTCTTAACCATAAAGATGAACCATATATATCTTAATCTGACGCGCTTGAGTATTTAAAATTGACAATTTTTTTTGCATACTATAATAATGGCCGCGAGTCTGCGTCAGATCGAAATCGTCAGATTATTGAATGAGAGCTTTTTTTTGGTGCACTTAACACCCCTTTAGAAAATCTGATGCGCTCGATTAATTTTTTTTTTCATTCTCAACCCTTACGTACAGCCACCCACATCATGCAAACGATCAGATTAACATACTAACATTATTAAAAATACGTAGGACATTGATGGTATCAATATCTGACGCGCTCGAGTATGTCCAAGCAACAGTTTTTTTTACATATTTAATAATCTATAGCATCTGCCCCCACCGATGAAAAGGTATATATTATATAACATTTTTTTCTTCTTATCATCTAAGCTTTACAACCTAATATGTCTCTATGACGCTCGAGTAAATCCCCATTTTGCATCGTGGGCTCCCCTGCAATATTGACAATTGTTTTTGTAATTTTCAGCAATTCAAGAAAAAATATATCGTTTGTTCGAAATATAAAAAAAAGATTATAAACGATTGAAAATTGTTTTTGAATTTAAATCATTGTAGTATGAAGACAACAGAATTATATTTCTTTCAGAAATTAACATAGTCTGTTTATAAACAATTCATGAACAAATGGCGCTAAATTTATTTTTGTTCAGTTTGTCGAATGTTTATATTCAATACAAAAACGGAAGTATAATCATAAATTAAAATTATGTAACAATACGTGGAATATTCATTTTTTGTTACTGTAAAAAAATCATAATAAACAAAACATATTTTTTTCAAACTTTCATAACATAATCTTATTAAGTATACTGATGAAAAGAGCTCCACGAAGCGGAAAACATTTTTTGGAGAATTCTTTAAATATTTTTCGTCAAATAAAATATTGTTGATAAATAATTAACTATCTTTTTCAATAATTTACTTTGAGATGTTTTCTGAAGAGAATCAATTTTTATAGTATATTACGAAAGCGTTGAGGGGCCACACAAAAATATTTTTTTCGATTTGTATAATTCTGACTTTCATCTCAGAATTCTGAGTTGCAAGTCGGAATTCTGACTTGAAACTCAGAATTCTGACTTGCAAGTCAGAATTCTGACTTGTATCTCAGAATTCTGACTTGTATCTCAGAATTCTGACTTGCAAGTCAGAATTCTGACTTGTATCTCAGAATTCTGACTTGCAAGTCAGAATTCTGACTTGTATCTCAGAATTCTGACTTGTATCTCAGAATTCTGACTTGTATCTCAGAATTCTGGGAAAATGGGCATTTAAGAATAACAAATGAACATCGTCGGAGTGCGCTCAGTGAAGAGATCAAAATAAATGTTCTTCTCTCTGTCGAAGAAAATCCCCATGTCCCCACTTGGCAGATAGCTCGGGAACTCGAAATTAGCCAGTCTTCAATGGCAAGTGCAAAATGTCATCCATATAAAATAACAATCCTCCAGGAACTTACTGATCCAGATAGAAGACTTCAGTTTTGCGAAAAAATGATGGATCTACTAGACAGGAATGTTGTACATATAGAAAACTTATATTTTCTGACGAATCAACATTTTTGTTGAATGGTGTGGTAAATCGTCAAAATTGTCGTTGTTGGGCAGACAGAAA
This sequence comes from Leptinotarsa decemlineata, assembly GCF_025532065.1. NCBI lineage: Eukaryota > Metazoa > Arthropoda > Insecta > Coleoptera > Chrysomelidae > Leptinotarsa > Leptinotarsa decemlineata. Next base: position 12,198,320 of record NW_027412694.1, on the reverse strand, counting down.
TCCACACTGGATGAGCGAAGGCCACACTCAACATCCAGAAAAAGTCAATGTTTGGGCAGGGATCGTCGGTGATCGAGTTATAGGACCGATTTTCTTCCAAGAAAATCTTACTGGAGCAAGATATTTAGAATTCTTGCAGAAGGACCTAGTTCCGAATTTGGCTATTTTGTTCCCTCGTCCTATAGAAGCTGACGTGCCAAATAGAAACATCTGGTTTCAACAGGACGGCGCGCCTCCTCATTTTGCAAGACCTGTCCGTGAGTACCTGAATGATGTATATCCAGGCAGATGGATTGGCAGAAGAGGACCTTATGAATGGCCACCTAGGTCTCCAGATTCAACACCTTTGGACTTTTTCTTATGGGGTTACTTGAAGAGCAAAGTTTTAAAAACCAAACCAGCAAATATTGAGGATTTAAAAGAAGGAATAAGACAGGAGTGTAGGCTAATTTCCGGCGAAGAAATCAGAAATGTTCAAAACGAGTTTCAGTTACGTTTAGGGTATTGTCAGTTAGTAAATGGACATTTTGAACACTTGTTAACGAAAGACTATTTATTTTGAATTAGATAATGTTTGTTGAATATCTTTCAAAGGACAAGGAGTAAAAAAATGAAATTTGGCAGGCATGTGCAACTTGTTGAAGTCATTAAAAAAAAGGGTTGTTATGTAAAAAAAAATATCGATGACGTTATATCTCATATTTGAGACACACTGTATAATTTTTGTTGCATTAAAATAAGGGCACTTTAAAATACTAATCGACGTGTCCGAGCATATTTCCGAAAGAAACAACACCTTTGATCTAGTGAATTTGTTCCATGTTAGAGACTCGCACTGTATAAAGTATCATTTATATCTTTTTTGAATATCGAGATTGCGTCAAAAAATAAATCTGCTGTAACAAGATATTCACTGGCAATCCGACAAAGTCGATAAATAGGACTATTTGACTGAAGTGTTGGAGAAACATAAAGAACGTTGTATTATTTTTTTCAAATTAGGAGATAGCTTAGATAAAAATTGAATACAGTTAACTTTTCCATTGATCACCTTGTAAATGAAAATTAAACTGGCTATTCAGCATGTCCCCCTCGTAATGTTTTGAAGATTTTCCATTGTAGTTTTATTGGTTCATTTTCAAAAAATATCGCTTTCTAGGTCGGCATCACTAAGAAATCAATAATCGTAAAGCACATTTGTTAATAAGATATTCAATGGTTTACAGTATAAATGAAAAATATTGATTTATACCTACACTTTCAAACTCAAATACAGAACTAAATGTTTTTTTGAGAGTGATGATTGGCATCCTACCCAGAACAACATACTGTAATAAATACTGATCCAAAATACTACAATAAACACTAGGGTAGGAAGTTTTATTTGTTGAATAACAGATCAACTCGGACAACGATACAGGCATAAAAGATAGTCGACTACAAAGTCAGAATTCTGAGATACAAGTCAGAATTCTGACTTGTATCTCAGGGAATATAAATGATACATTCAGTATTATAAGGCAGTTTTTTGCATTTATCAAAATATGAAGATTATGAAATTTTTCTCATTGTTTGAATCGCTTCTTTCGATATAACTGGAGATACAATTGCGGTATCGCCAAAAACATATGCAGGCATTTCTTCTGCGAAGAATCCTGCACGGACACCTATCGGATACAATCCCACGCCTTTCGTAGTATTAGCCAGGGGAGTAGTTGTGTTCTGACGATCTTACTCCATTAAACTACTGTGTAGGTAAATGAAGACTGGCACACACAAGTCACTTACAATTCAGAATTCTGAGATACAAGTCAGAATTCTGAAATACAAGTCAGAATTCTAAGATACAAGTCGGAATTCTGACTTACAAGTTAGAATTCTGAGATGAAAGTCAGAAATATACAAATCGAAAAAAATATTTTTGTGTGGCCCTTCAACGCTTTCGTATAGTAGTTTAATGGAGTAAGATCGTCAGAACACAACTACTTCCCTGGCATATGTTTTTGGCGATACCGCAATTGTATCTCCAGTTATATCGAAAGAAGCGATTCAAACAATGAGAAAAATTTCATAATCTTCATATTTTAATAAATGCAAAAAACTGCCTTATAATACTGAATGTATCATTATTATTCCCTGAGATACAAGTCAGAATTCTGACTTGTATCTCAGAATTCTGACTTTGTAGTCGACTAGCTTTTATACCTGTATCGTTGTCCGAGTTGATCTGTTATTCAACAGATAAAACTTCCTACCCTAGTGTTTATTGTAGTATTTTGGATCAGTATTCATTACAGTATGTTGTTCTGGGTAGGATGCCAATCATCACTCAAAAAAACATTTAGTTCTGTATTTGAGTTTGAAAGTGTAGGTATAAATTGATATTTTTCATTTATACTGTAAACCATTGAATATCTTATTACCAAATGTGCTTTTCGATTATTGATTTCTTTGTGATGCCGACCTAGAAAGCGATATTTTTTGAAAATGAACCAATAAAACTACAATGGAAAATCTTCAAAACATTACGAGGGGGACATGCTGAATAGCCAGTTTAATTTTCATTTACAAGGTGATCAATGGAAAAGTTAACTGTATTCAATTTTTATCTAAGCTATCTCCTAATTTGAAAAAAATAATACAACGTTCTTTATGTTTCTCCAACACTTCAGTCAAATAGTCCTATTTATCGACTTTGTCGGATTGCCAGTGAATATCTTGTTACAGCAGATTTATTTTTTGACGCAATCTCGATATTCAAAAAAGATATAAATGATACTTTATACAGTGCGAGTCTCTAACATGGAACAAATTCACTAGATCAAAGGTATTGTTTCTTTCGGAAATATGCTCGGACACGTCGATTAGTATTTTAAAGTGCAACAAAAATTATACAGTGTGTCTCAAATATGAGATATAACGTCATCGATATTTTTTTTAAATAACAACCCTTCTTTTTAATGACTTCAACAAGTTGCACATGCCTGCCAAATTTCATTTTTTTACTCCTTGTCCTTTGAAAGATATTCAACAAACATTATCTAATTCAAAATAAATAGTATTTCGTTAACAAGTGTTCAAAATGTCCATTTACTAACTGACAATACCCTAAACGTAACTGAAACTCGTTTTGAACATTTCTGATTACTTCGCCGGAAATTAGCCTACACTCCTGTCTTATTCCTTCTTTTAAATCCTCAATATTTGCTGGTTTGGTTTTAAAAACTTTGCTCTTCAAGTAACCCCATAAGAAAAAGTCCAAAGGTGTTGAATCTGGAGACCTAGGTGGCCATTCATAAGGTCCTCTTCTGCCAATCCATCTGCCTGGATATACATCATTCAGGTACTCACGGACAGGTCTTGCAAAATGAGGAGGCGCGCCGTCCTGTTGAAACCAGATGTTTCTGTTTGGCACGTCAGCTTCTATAGGACGAGGGAACAAAATAGCCAAATTCGGAACTAGGTCCTTCTGCAAGAATTCTAAATATCTTGCTCCAGTAAGATTTTCTTGGAAGAAAATCGGTCCTATAACTCGATCACCGACGATCCCTGCCCAAACATTGACTTTTTCTGGATGTTGAGTGTGGCCTTCGCTCATCCAGTGTGGATTTCTGTCTGCCCAACAACGACAATTTTGACGATTCACCACACCATTCAACAAAAATGTTGATTCGTCAGAAAATATAAGTTTTCTATATGTACAACATTCCTGTCTAGTAGATCCATCATTTTTTCGCAAAACTGAAGTCTTCTATCTGGATCAGTAAGTTCCTGGAGGATTGTTATTTTATATGGATGACATTTTGCACTTGCCACTGAAGACTGGCTAATTTCGAGTTCCCGAGCTATCTGCCAAGTGGGGACATGGGGATTTTCTTCGACAGAGAGAAGAACATTTATTTTGATCTCTTCACTGAGCGCACTCCGACGATGTTCATTTGTTTTTCTTAAATGCACATTTTCCCAGAATTCTGAGATACAAGTCAGAATTCTGAGATACAAGTCAGAATTCTGACTTGCAAGTCAGAATTCTGAGATACAAGTCAGAATTCTGACTTGCAAGTCAGAATTCTGAGATACAAGTCAGAATTCTGAGATACAAGTCAGAATTCTGAGATACAAGTCAGAATTCTGAGATACAAGTCAGAATTCTGACTTGCAAGTCAGAATTCTGAGATACAAGTCAGAATTCTGACTTGCAAGTCAGAATTCTGAGATACAAGTCAGAATTCTGACTTGCAAGTCAGAATTCTGAGATACAAGTCAGAATTCTGAGATACAAGTCAGAATTCTGAGATTCAAGTCAGAATTCCGACTTGCAACTCAGAATTCTGAGATGAAAGTCAGAATTATACAAATCGAAAAAAATATTTTTGTGTGGCCCTTCAACGCTTTCGTAGTATATAGAATATACCCTAATTTTTATACATTTCCAAATTGATATTTAAAAGTTGAAAAAAATATTTTTTGTGACGTACTTTTCTCAGATGCCGCCTCCACATTTCCAAATTCACCCGCGGCCTATTTTCTACGTTAGATCAAAATTATAAATTTGAACATATAAATTTGAAATTGCAATTTTTTTCATCATTCCGGATCGAATGAACCGTCAAGCGTACTTTTCCGACTCAATTTTTCATCATTTCCAACTTGTGCATTAGACTAAATGATTTTCTAACACTCAGGTTCAAAAATTAATGTTATATTTTGTTACAAACTTTGATTCATCCATCATTGATAGCAACATAATTAGTAGAACTGCCATGAAAAATTGGTAAACGATAAATTGAATTTAAATACGTAATGAGTAGAAACGTGGTAATGGCATTACTCATAATTAATATAACTCAATTATGTGGTTCATCAAGTGTATGTGCATATTAACATTAATTGGTCTCAGCTCCTTTATGCGCACGGAACGAAATGTTGATTAATATGTGATTAAAATTATGTTATGCTTACACGTGAAACTCGTTACCTTTTCAACATGAGGCAAATCTCTGACATACATTAAGCAATTACTTACCTTATCTGTTTGAGTCGTCACCTTCGCTACTTTGTTTTCGGAAGTATGTTGCATAAAGGCAATTCCCAACACTCAGTAACTGATACTTGGCAAAACGGGTTTTCATTGCTCATCAAGTTTGACACACTTTTCTTCAAATCTTAAGAATGCAATATGTTTAAATGTGCGCGATTTTGAATCGATAATGCGACAAATCGAAGACATGCAGACTTAATCTTCTGCTAATTATTTCTTCTCATGTTGAATCGTGACATCGCATATCCATCAAGAAATAACTTTCCAGCTTCCCAGTTTGAATCAAAATTGATTCATATTCTACTATTCGCCTATTCTACAATTCGTCGTAATTATACAACCATTTCGAACCCATCAGCTTATTTTCACAGACGCCTCTTTTTCCAATAACGACGTTGGTGCCGCTTTCACCACAAATGAATGCAAAATTGAATCAAATTCTGAATTATAAAACACAAGACCTACAATTAATGTGAGAAATTATACCAACGGTCTTGAGCCAGGAACAGCAAATTCGAAGTGTGTCTTCTAGGTGGGCGTCCGTTAATTTCGAACGATATTTGTTTTTCAAAAAATTATCTTTGAGAAAGATGTTTCAGATACCTATGTCGAGCCAAACGTAGTGGCCAAATTTATAGCTTGTTTCTTGCAATTTTCATATGTTTCTGGACCATGTTTGGTCCAAAATTCTTCAGTGGATACCGTTTTATATATTTGCAAAGACACATCTTCTTGCAAATCAATTATCTCTATTTGAAATGATGCCTTTGGCAGCTACATCTACTTCAAATGACAATTTAAGAAACGGAGATAGCTTGCCCATCTCTGCTAAGTCTCGGAATCGTTTGCAAATTAATAATAATATAATAATAATAATATGCTTTATTGTCATTAAGAATAAATCTTGTGGACAAAGCTTGTGAAAAGTACATACACTATAGTTTAATATCGATATTTTGTCTCAACATGGTTGTGTACAGACTTGTTTTGAACTATTATCAACAGTTATACAGTGTGACCCATTTTTAATGGAAACACCCCTCTAAAATTTGAAGTTGTAAATCGATTTTAATAATTTTTTTTTAAATGTCAAGTACTAAAAGGTATACCTTGGGAAAAAATTTGAAATGTTTATTGAAGTTTCAGGGCATGCTACGATATTTTTTCTTAGTCGAAAATCGGGATTTTTTATTACTGATTTTTTATTGAAAAAATCACTACGCCACTGGATTCAGAGTGCCTCTAAATAGGTGTGACCAAAATTTCATGAAAAAATATTCATTATCAATAAAGTTATGACAACTCAAAAATTCGAAAACTCACACAGCTAACAGTCACAATATATCATTTTTTTATGATTTCAATAATAAAGTGCCGCCAGATGAAAAAAAAAATAAATAGCGTAAATATTTTTAATGAAAATAACGGAATTACATTTCACTAGTTCGGACTTCCATTGTCTACTATATAAAATGATTTGAAATCCCTGAAACAAGTAAAAAAGAATAATTAAAAAAGGATAGTTGAAAATAACAATTATATTAAGCAACAATAAACCTGAAATGAAATGATAGTGAAATAACCTACAAGTAAAAATATAATAATTGAATAAATAAAAATTAAAGGAATGCAAAAAGAAAATAATAAAAATAAAAAAGTGTAGAGATTCCAAGTCACGTTAGTTCACGACGTTTCGATTGTTGGTATCTACAATCGTCTTCGGGTGATGATTGGACTGATTCCTCCGAGAGATGACTATTTTATAGGTCGTTGAAATACTTTCACTTTCTCTACTTTCCATTTTCCGCTTCACTGATTCCGTGAGAAATGACCGTTTTGGCGGGAGTTGGTCATTTTTCGTTTGATGATGGGTTTCCATATGTTTCGTATATCTACGCTGGCCTGGCTGAATACGTTGTTGGACAACATGTATGCGGCTTCCTTAAATTTTCTCTTGAACCAATGTTCCTCTCTGTGCAAGATCTCAGCTTGAGACCACTCGATGTTGTGTTGATGGGTCCAAACATGGTCTGCTATTCCTGATTTGCTGGTTTCTCCTCGCTGTGTGTGCTTCTTGTGCTCGGCAATGCGAACATTCAATGGCCTCTTAGTTTCACCAATATAGGATTTTTCGCACTCACAGGGTATCCGGTAAATGCAATTCTTGGAATCGCAGTCCGCGTTTGGGGGCCTGGTTTTCGTGAGGCTGCTACGGATAGTGTTACCGGATCTGAAACAGGTTCTAATGTTGTACTTGGAACCAATTCTTCTTATCCTCTCCGATAATCCTCTGATGTAGGGAAGTGCAAGCACTGGTTGTGACGGCTTCTCTTCCTTGCGAGGCTCCTGCTGTCTTTTAGCCAAAGTCTTTTCTACCATCGCTTTGGAGTATCCATTCCGCTGAAGATCATTTTTGATGATGTCTAGTTCCTTCTCGAGACCTTCCTTTGTATTACAGAGCCCAAAAGCACGGTCTAATAGAGTCTTGATGATTCCTCTTTTTGTCGATTGATGGTGGTTGGATTCGTGGTTCAGATACTGTCCCGTATGAGTGGGTTTTCGGTATACAGATGTTTCCCACTTAGTGTCGGTCCTCTTCACCAAAACGTCTAAGAATGGCAATTCATTGTGGATTTCCTTCTCCATTGTGAAAGTGATGGAAGGTCTCACTTTCTCTCACTTTTAATAAACGTAACTAATAACTAATTATTGAAATTTTTCGATTCAGTGCAACAATTAATTCTAACGCATATTCTAGAAGCCTCTACTAATCCACCACGTATTTCTATACATGTATCGTAGCGCTTACGAATGTTTATGATTACGTTCCTTAGTTCTTGAGGGCTAATATCTGCACATACCTGTCGAATTCTTGCACAAAGTTCATTTCTATCTCTTGAGCGGTTTTTGTAAACCTTTTGTGTGAGAAGTCTCCAGAGAAAAAAGTCCAAAACTGTGAGGTCTGGAGATTTGGGTGGTCACTCTATAAACGGACTACCACGGCCTATCCATCGGTTTGGAAAATATTCATTAAGCCATTGCATCACAGCTCTGGTATAATGAACTGAACACCCATCTAACTGGACAATTAAATTTGATCGTGAATAGCATCCCAAATCTCTGGGTTTAAAAATTCTAGAAACCTCTGCGCATTAATATTTTCCTCAAAAAAAAAGACCAATAATTCGTTCGTTCAATATCCCACACCAGACGTTGATTTTTTGGGAATACTGGCTTTTACAGTTTATTACCCAGTTAGGATTATCCGCTGCCCAATAGCGACAATTCTGTGATGACACTACTCCATTTGTAGTGAAAGTGGCTTCGTCGGTATATAAAAAAATATTTTTTAGGAAATTTATATTGTTCAAATATTCCCCTTGGGCCCATAAACAATATTCCAGGCGTCTTGCTTCGTCGCCTTCTTCAAATGTGTGTAAAAATTTTGGCTTGAAAGGTTTAATATTCTTCGCCTTGAGACATCTCCGAATAGTTCCTCGTGGAATATTCAAATCTAAAGTGGCATTCCTTTTACTGGCATTAGGATTATTCTCGAAATAATCTAAAATGATTTGATCATTCCTGTCATTCCTGTTTCGTCTTTGTACAGGATTACTTTTTAACATCATTTTTGATACTGCACCAGTTTCATTGAATATTTTATTTATTTTATTTACCGTACCGCAGCTAATACGAGGACGATCTGGATGTCTCTCATTAAATACTCTACAAACCTCTCTAGCACTTCTAACGCTATCTCCCAAAAGGCGTACAATTTTTCAATCTTGCAGCCATGACACAAAATAATTCGAAGAACTGTAAGGTGAATATTGTTGACAATAGTACAATCAAATCTTTCACAAGTGTCAAACTGTAATATCATTTCCATGGCAACTAAGATTTAAATTGAAATATTAGGTCTTAGTTTTAGTTAATTTGCGTGAAAACTTGAATGTAATTCCGTTATTTTCAATAAAAATATTTACGCTATTTGTTTTTTTTTTCATCTGGCGGCACTTTATTGTTGAAATCATAAAAAAATATTCTCATGGCTATATCTGTTGATATAGGGTGTTTTTTGTGACTGTTAGCTGTGTGAGTTTTCGAATTTTTGAGTTGTCATAACTTTGTTAATAATGAATATTTTTTCATGAAATTTTGGTCACACCTGTTTAGAGGCACTCTGAATGCATTGGCGTAGTGATTTTTTCAATAAAAAAATCGCTAATAAAAAATCCCGATTTTCGATAGTATGCCCTGAAACTTTAATAAACATTTCAAATTTTGTCCCAAGGTAAGACCTTTTAGTACTTGACATTTAAAAAAAAATTATTAAAATCGGTTTACAACTTAAAATTTTAGGGGAGTGTTTCCATTGAAAATGGGTCACACTGTATAATAGACTTATAAACATAAATATACTTATATATAATATAACATAAATAAACACTCATTGAACCAGACAAAAAACATTTATATCCAAACAAGAATATAAACAAAAATCTTATATAACCTGAATTCAAATATGCACATTTTGTCAAGTAAATTTATCATTATAGAACTCTTGCAAATTATAATAGGGTTTATCAGCCAGAAATGTTTTTACTCTTATTCTAAACATTTTGTTGGTCAAATTTGCCTGTTTTATATCTGAGGGCAAGTGATTCAACATCTCGACCCCATCGTAATAAATAGAATTCCTGACCAAATTTTTTAAAGGAATTGGCAATTTCAACGCGGTAGAACGGGTGCTATAAGAATGACATGAATCCTCAAATAGGGACATATTTTTGAGGCAAACCGTTTCCAAAATAAACAAAGCAATCACTGTTAAAATCTTTTGTTCATGAATCACGAGGTTCAATTTTACACATATACCTGATAGCCCGTTTCTGCAGTTTCAATACAGACAGATCGGCCAGAAATTCCATAAACACTGCAATGTCTTCTTCAGAGTTTTTTTATATCAAAGAATTGTCGGAATATGAATAATTTCTTGTCTTGCAATATATTTTTCAAAGATACCCAGCTTGCGACGAACAGCAGACACGTTTTGTATCAGATCACATATTAATTTTCCATTCCCTTGTAATTCTGTGTTGAGCGCATTTGAATATTTCAAAATATTTTTTAAAAAAGCCACGACCAGCATTTTACACTTGTTTGTGCTTTCTGGTTCCCTCCTTATCTAAGAGGTTACTTCTTCTTTTATTAGCCAGAAACTTTCAATAACTTAATCTTTACTTAGCCATCGAACATGTTCGTTGGTACAGATAGGCAATTAGGCAAGTTCATTGAATATGCCAATTCCATCCACCCATCAATAAAATTCACCACTGAGTGGGAAGTGAATAATTTAATAAATTACTTTGGCTCAACCATTACGAAAAATAACAATAAACATGAATTTGCAATTTTCCACAAACCATCGTACACGGACATTATCATACATAATTCCTCCACACACCCTCACCAGCATAAAGTTGATGCATTCAATAGTATGCTTCACAGATTATTGAATATTCCACTGTCTGATAGGGAGTTCCAGAAAGAGCTGAATTTGATCAAACAAATCGCGGTTAATAACGGTTATAAGGTACATATTATAAACTCCATTCTTTCCAAAAAACTACAAAAGCAAGCCATAGACCTGTTCAACCCATATTCAAGATGCGATAACGTCAGTTATAGGACTTATTTGGGTGAACCAACCAGGAATATTGTCCGTTTTTTGAAGAAAGAAGGCGTAAACGTAGCTTACAGAACGAATAATAATCTAAGTAAATTTATTAAAAATAATAAAGAGAAAACTTTGGTTTCGGATAGATCAGGAGTATATAAGCTGACTTGTGGGTCTTGTCCAAAACTGTATATTGTCCAAACAGGAAGAACATTTTCTCAAAGAATTAAAGAGCATAGAAGTAGTTTTGTAAATAGAAACACACAATTCCACAACCAGCTTTTAGCAGAAGGACATGTGTTCAATCATGAATACGATGTGTTAGATTTAGAAGAGTTTCAAACTCAATCTTCTAGAATGTTTAGAAATCAATAGATTCAAGAATTCGGGTAATTTACTGAATGATCAATTAGAACTGAATAACTCTCCGTTACTGAATATTTTTTCAAATGTGGAAAATGGAACATAAGCTCAGGTACTTCAAATTGTAGAGTAAGGTATATAGGTATATAGCATTGAATGTGTAGAATTAGTTATTAGGACACGCTCGAGGAAGCCATTGTATGGCGAAACACGTGTTGCGTTTTTGTAAAACTGTCTAGTGAAAATCTCACAATAAAGTGTTTTTAAAATACGTTCGTTATGGATTTTCATCAAGTATCGATCGATTCCATCATATAACGAACATGTTGTCGTGTTGAAATGTCGGTGCTGAAGAGCAGAATGAGATCTCATAAAATTAATCAACTTGACCAAGCTGTCCATCACTTCTTTTAGTGTAGCACTAAATTTTCCACAAAAGGCTGTCTGGTGAATTATGCACTGGTACGATATTAGACCAGAGTTTTCATCCCTGATTCTCTTTACGACACCTTTATCTTTGTCAATTATTGCTGGGGCCCCGTCAGTTGAAAGCGACACCATTTTATCTTTGATTTAGTACTAAATTCATCAATTACCTTAAATAAATCTTCTCCTCGAGTGTAACCTTTCAATGGCAATATTGCTAGCTACTCATCCCTGAAAATCTGACACTCAATATCAAGAAAATAGACATTTGTTCATCATCAACAATGTCACATGATTCAACAAGTGCTATGGCATAGCAAGTTGCCTTTTACAGAAGTTCAAGAAAAGTGTTTTCAATATCAGCAGCAAAAATTTCCATTTTTCGTGTATTACTTCTCGCTGATAATGGAATACTTTGAAATGCAGCGACATCTTTTTTTCTTCAAAAAGTACCGTGACTACTTCTAACAAATTTTTTCACCATCTCAGAATCTGAAAATGGTTTCTGCTGTTTATTAAACGTCCAGCACACACGTAGCGCTGCTTCTATTGATTTTTCTTGCTCGCTTATGCAACGAACTAGTAATTTTGTGCTTTTTTTGAGATATGCATGAAGTTTTTCTGCCAAGAGGAAAGTTTTTGTGAAAAAGTGACAGTTTTATTGCATCTAAGGCACACTGGAACCGCTTGAGGCCTATTGGGCACGAAAACTCTATCGTAGCCATCCGGTTCTGAGGAAGATTAGAATAGAACTATTTCATATTCATCAAAACAACATTCAGATCCACAAATCCTCATATATCTGAATAGAGGGCACTGAGAAGACCGATAGTTTATCCAAGTATGCCACAGAACTTCAACAGTGCCCAATTACCCACCCCGATATTGACCACAACGATCTAAAACCGCACATCAGAAAAGCCGTAATATCCAAGTGGCAGACGGAATGGAACATATCTAAAGCCAAACTTTCAGAAATCAAGCCAAAAATACTACCTTGGAGTAATTTACCTCAGAAAACCAACATTCAAACAACTTTTCTATCAAGACTACGAATTGGACATACACGCCTAACTCACAGTTATTTTCTTAAGAGAGAAGAAGCCCCCACGTGTTACATCTGTGAAACAATATTAACTATGAACCAATATTTGGTGGAGTGCCCGCTATACACAGATAAGAAATTGGCAAATGAAATGACAGATCTAAGAGTGTTACTGAACGGTCAGTCAAATAATAATTTCTGGAAGATATCAATTTCCTGCATAGAATATGAGTTACAAGTTATTTCTGATTCACTTATTGTAATAGTCAATGTACTATAAAAGAGTATATTATGTAAATTATTGTATAGCCAATAGCCATTGGCGGTTGAGGCTTAAATAAAAAATAATAATCTGAAGTAAAACGTGTTTTCGAAATGTGAAATTTATTTATTTCAAATAGTAGGTCCGAAAGGTGGATTAAGTGAATTGGAACTAATCCTCCTCGGCAATCATCCAGTAATTTCGAAATATATGGGTTTCCAGAGTTTATTTAGAAGGCCCTGGTATTTATTTTGATATGATGTGGTTATATGAGGTATATTCAAAAAAGAAAGTAAATTATCAAATTTGACGTGCTACGTACACTCAAAATTCTAGACTTCATTTTTGATTCAACCAATTTTGTATCTAATGATCAATTCCGTAAACAAATATTTGGCACACCAATGGGTTCAACAATATCACCCATTTTATTCTATTATGTTTCAGATGAACTTCTTGATGAATGCATTCCAAAATTATCTTTTCTCATTCCTTTCACCAAACGTTTTGTAGATGACTTGATTTTAGCGATACCTTCAAATGGCAAAGAAGACATTTAAAATGTTTTTAATTCCTACGATAAAAACATTCAGTTTACAATCGAAGAAGAAATGAATAACTGTCTTCCTTTTCTTGACATGGAATTGACAAGATCGGAACAAAATATTAGGTATCAACAGAATGGTATATAGAAAACAAATGTCTAGTAATAGATTTATCAATTATCATTATTATCATTCGGATAAAATGAAGATCAATTTGATACAATCATTAAAAAACAGAATTATCAGAATTACTCACCCCAGTTTACAAAACAAAAGTTTGTCTAATTTGAGTTTAATTCTGAGTTCTTATCGTAAATCTTTAGTGAAATGACTAATTTTTTGGGAAAGAACGGTTTATCCAACTTCTCAAAATAGACTTGATAATCAAGAACAGCCCTTTATTTATAAATCATTTCTTTATGTTCAAGAACTAACACCAAAGTCAATTAATGTATTCCGAAACAATCAGTTTATAGTTTCTAAAAGAAATGTCACAACTATTCTTAAATTATATAATAAAGTCAAAACTTCAATTTTGAATAAACAAAATTCGAACACAATAAACAAAATTTCATGATTGGATTGTTCCAAAACATACATAGGACAGACTAGGCCTCTTATCAGTCGCATGCATAACTTCCCACCAAAGCAACTGCAGACGAAACGTTAATTCTTGTGCCTTGAGTGAACACGTCAATACGGAGGATCACAGAATGCATTTTGTGAACACAAAAATTTTGGATAGAGAAACCAACTTACCTAATAGAACATTTTTAGAAATGACTCACATTAATAATGAAGAACATTGCATGAACAAGACAACATATCTCAACGATTTGAGCCACATTTATACATTCCTACTTGAATACAAGAAGGATAAGAAAAAATCATCTGTCACATGACACTGTCAAAATTTGACATATTCAAAAAATATGTTATGTTCGTATTGTGCCACTTTCTTTATTATTCTCCCTTAAGTATTCCATATTTATATCTTTATACAAAATAAGTATATTGTAACCAATTTCAGTTGCCCTGATGTTATGTTATGTTATGTTATGTTATGAAAACTGAAGTTTCACAATTTTTGTACAGTCTCAATATCAAACAACTTATTCAGGGTGGATCGTTAACTGCAGGCACTGTTGAAGGCACACCCCAAACCATGTTCAGATAAGAAATTCCTGACTCGGATATGAAAAAAATCAATATTTCATGTGTAGAACGAATATCCTGAAAGTAAGGGTAACCACGAATGTAACCTGATCTTCGGAACAGTTATAGAGCCGAAGCTAACCTCATTGTTTGTTATTCCCAAGTCGGCGAAGGCTGTATTTATGAAACTGGATATTTGTTAGTTTGTTTTAGCGACGGATGTCAGTCGGGAGTTCATATAGACCATGTTTATTTGATTTTTCAACAACGCGGCGACTGTAAATTGCCGTCCTGTCATCGCGAACCTTTCAACTTGTCGTTTATCCTTTCGTTTCGATATTGCACTAACAAAATTGACGTTTTAATGCACACGCCGCAGTATACGGTTATTACAGAATGTTAATATTTGATGGTGTTGCTATAAACACATATATTTTATAATCCACTATTTACAGTAGCGGTGTGAGAAGAATAATCAAGAACTGAATCACAGGGTGATATCATGAAAAGTGAAACCAACCAACCATCAGACTGGTACTGCAGATATAAAATTTTCAGTTACAGGGTATCAAGTACGAGGTCTGTTGGAAAAATGAGAATGTTCAAATTTCGCAGGCTACGTATATTCGATAGCTATTTTTTACTTTTCTTGTTATCTTGTTCTTAGTTATCTTGGTATACTCGTCTCGAACATATGTTCACAGTTTCAGATGTTTAGCATTTTTAGTTTTTTGGTGAGAGACTCAAAAGTTAGAAGTATTTTGCGTGTTCGGCGATTTTCTACTATCGAAAAAATGGATCGATGAATTCACATCAATTTTTGTGTAAAAATGGAATTGAGTAATCAAAAACAGTTGAAAATTTGATAGTGACATACGGTGATTTCACAGAAGATTAATAATAATAAGCTGCCCGAACAGGTGTTGAACTTGGTGTAATTTTCGACTCTGAACGAGGTGACCACAACTCTTTCACCGAGTTGGAACCCGTTCAGCATAAAGCTCAGATAAAAGCCGCAGAGATCACCTTACTTTTGCGGAGACACAGGGATAAGCCAATGCATGGGGTCTTCTTCAATAACATTGGAGACCTTGGCTTATCAAAGCGCCTGACGTTCGCTCTTCTTAGATCTAGTGGGCTAAAGTCGGAAACTGAGGGGTTCATCATGGCTTCAACACCTCAGTCTACCGCAGTCGCGTGATGGGACTAGAGGTTCCTGACACAAGGTGCAGGGCCTGTCGCGAGGCGCCCGAGACTCTAATGCACTTGCTATCAGCATGTCCAGCATATGCAGTTTCGGCCTATAATATAGGCCCTATATCTATCGACATAACGCTATATTACCATCTACGGCACTCTTACGGTATTGACGATACACCGGTGTTGCCCTACGCTTCGGGGGATTTTGAATCCGTTGTAGGAAACGAGAAGTGCCGAATTTATTGAAACTATTCGTTCCCCACCCTCAGGCTCACACAAGCTCTAAATCTGATGTAGTCCTTCTCGACCACCAGAGCAAAACAAATTTGTCGTGGAGTTTTCAGCTCCTGGCGAGACGAATATCGTTGGAAAAACGGATAAAATATCGAGATTTTCTCTTCGAACTCCGTAGACTGTATCCATATCACTCTGTCAAGATGGTTGTTCTGATTATTGGAGTCCTTGGTGGAATGATGTCCTGTCTACTCTCGAATCTTAAAATCATACCGGCTTGCCGCACTAAGGCAGAAATCTTAGCCGCACAGATGCAGAAGGCTGTCATTATTTGTATATATTTGTTAGGTTAGATATTAATCTAACCTAACAAATTGCAGAATTTAACGTCTGCGCATGATAAATCAAGGCAGACATTGCTCTTCCATCCAACTAGTAATAGATAACTTATATTAATACACATTATTTGCAATCGAACTTAATGAAAAATAGAAAAAAAGAAAGGAAGGAAGAGAAGCAGAAGAAAAAGAAAGAAAAACAGAAGAGAGAAGAAAAAAACGAATAAATGAGGATTTGATGTTTTATATGTGAAAAATCATGTCACAAACATAAATTTGATGATTTCTACATATTTATGGTGAAAACATATTATGTATAGGTGTCAACTGATCAATGTTATGAAAGAAGAGAACCAGATTGTAACATAAATCTCTTCAATTCAATGGGTAGCCGATTATATAAGCAATGTTATAAGAAAAAGATCCTCGAAAAAGAGAAGTTTTATGTTTAGGTGCAGTCAGAAAATGTTTAAATTTAAAATTTAGATTATGTATATCGGTTCTAAAGGATAGTTTCATGAATAGGTAGGCAGGTTTCCCAGGGGATATGACCTTATGGAATAAAATAGCAAAATGCAGTGTGCCCCTAGCATCCATGTTCAGCCACCCGAGTTGTTCCAAGTATTGACACATGCTCACGTCTCCTTACGCTTGTGACGAGTCTTGTTCACGAATTCTGCAGTTTTTAAAGTATCTGCCTGTCAGATTTCAAGAGTCTTGGATCAAAAATAGTTACAGCATAGTTGGCATGAGATAGTCCCAGTGCGTCGCAAAGTAATATTTTATTTTTTTTGTTCAAAAAATGTTCACATCAAGTATACTAATTTTAGATTCGTATAACCCTTCCTAAGAATCTGAGAAACACGTGTAGTGAAACGCAGAGAATTATCGAGATAAAGGCCTGAATTTTTCGTGACGTCACTTTTTGAAAAGATATGAATGACGACTCTCGCCTTGGACGCCCCAACACATCAACAACTGATGAAAATGTTGAGAAAGTGAGGAAAATTGTTGAGGATAATCCTCGAATCACTATTAGAGTACTTGGTGAGGATGTCGGCATATCGGTTGGCTCAAGCTATGCAACTTTATCGGAAGCGCAAGAAGCGTGTGGCAGCAAAGTGCGTTCGTCAGAGACGATCTAAATTTGCCTAAAAGGAACATAACTGGAGACAAATCATGGGTATATAGTTATAACTTTGAAACCAGGGGAGTCAAAACCCCAATGAAAGAGCACAGGAGAGCCAAGCCCAAAAAGGACGCAAAGTTCCAGCAAATGTCAAGGTTTTGCTCATTGTTTTTTTTTCGATTACCGTACAGTAGTGGATTTACCACATGGTCGTACATTTACATTATGTAAATGAAAAGATAAGCTAGGCAAATACCGGATTATTTTACTTCCTCTGGAACATTTAAAGTACATACATTTCAAATAAATATACCGGGTGATTCTCTACATCTTTCCCTTTTTCAATATTATCCCAACAAACAATATTCTAAGGGAAATCAATGGCCTGTTACAATTTCCCCACACCTGATATTAATGGCCAAGCACCAATCTCCCGCATTAGGCCATTGCATATAGGTTTACTCTATATACAATATATATATATATATATATATATATATATATATATATATATATATATATATGAATGTTCGACATTTGGGTTAAAAAAATATTACAAATAGAAAAAATAAGTATCATAACTGAATGAAAGAACCTAATTTATTATTCATTTTATAAACACAACATAAAATTCTCAAAAAAACATATTAGATGAAATAAAACATTTCTCTGACAAATGACAATTCCATTACTCCTTTCTTCGTCTTTCTCGACCCCCTTTTCTATCTGGTGCACTTCTCAGCCATACCTTTATGGCACCGTCCACTTCGACTGCTGTCATTTCCCGTGCCACGGGATTTTTCCTTACCACAGCTGTAAAATATATATAACTATTATATACCATGTATTTTTATTTTTTAAATTGTCGAGGGTTTATGAAAATGTTCTGATGAAAAAATCTGTTAACATCACAAATTCTTCTCAAATTTCAAATGATTTATCAAATATTTTTCAAAATTGTAAGTATCAAACATTCGTTTTTATCCATAAAATGAATTTGAATAAATCTGCTCCTTATTTTAAAAACATTTTGAAAAAAATTAATGAAAAACATTGTTATTTTACTAGGGGACAAAATAATTATATTCTAAATCTAAATAACTTAAAATCAACACAATAAGAATCAATTTTTTTCAAAGGGGTGTTCAGTATAATAAATTATCAAACGGAATAAAAATGAAAAATCTTAATTCTTTCAAATTTATTTTGAAAAAAAAAACATTTTTTTGAACGGAGCTGAACTAATTTTTCCAAGAAAATATTATTTATTGCTGTATTTCTCACCGTTGTCATTTGAACATGTTTGGTTTTTATTTATATTCAGATAGTTATGAAAGTTTGTTAAATATAGTTTTAGAGCTGAATAAAGTTATTTTATTCTATTCTAATTTATGGAAACTGAGATGGATTATGGCTTATATACCAGAGTATTCTCATACTCTTTGAAACTCAGTTTTTGGTTTCTCCCTGACCAATTCATATTCAAAGCCAGATCATGGCTTATTAATTTCGAAAGTAGTCTTCTAACAGTATCAAACCCATCTCTGCCTCCGACAACGGAAAGGGATGAACACTGAAAATATAAACAAAAGAAATTACTAATAAACTATTTCTGAGAAAGCAATTTTTTTGTTTAGTGTATAACTTTCCCATATACAAAATATGAATTCAAAGAATTATTATTTATTAATGAAAATGGTAAAACTTCATTTCTGTAGGTTTTACAATTTGTAGGTAGATATATGTAGATAAACTATGTTCAATATCGTGATTCATCCACAACAAATTATTTTATGTTCTAACTATACTTACAATTTCTGAAAAACTTAGATCATTCTTAAACTCTGTATCAAATTCTATGAGTTGTTCTTGTGATGATAATGGCATCTTTTGAAGAAGCACATCATCATTTTCCATTGGATCACTCTCTTTGGAAGTGTGTACCATCTGGCTGAGATATTGGACATCTTTGGTAAGAACCTCAACTTTGGTTGATACTTGCCTAACTAAAGCTGTAACGAATAAAGGAAAACATAAATAATTGTTAACAATAATTGCATAGCTAAACATATTTGTTTAGGACACTCAAAACGAATAAACAGTCTAGGATATGATACACCCCAATGCTAGTAAGGTTTTGAACTTAAAACTTTTAATACATTTTTTCTTTTTGAGAGTGTGTTGTAACAGGGATCTTAATTCTAGCTATATACCATTTGTTGAATTTTGACAAATATGTTATTTCAACAAATGATTAGGCTAAAATTAAGGGTCACAGTGTAGCACACTCTCAAAACAAGGCAACTATGAGATCATTAGACGAAAAATTCTATACTGGAAGAGAATTTCTCACTAATCAGCCCTTACCACTTACTGCAACCCCAAGAAAATATTTATGTACACATACATACTTGCACACACAAAAATACATACATATCTATTTTTGCCCAATTTTTATCACTTACTCTCAATCCTCCTAACATATTCGTATATGTTCTTGAAAGTATACACTGGTTCTGAAGTTAACTCAAGTGCTTCTTGAAGGCTGCTTCTTTTCAGATTGATTGTAGATGGGGTAATATCAATATTTGTCCGATGTAAATTTAACTTTGGAACACTTGGAATATTATGCTCATCGTCAGAAGAAATAGTTGATGGTGATTTTGATGGACAAGACAATGATTGCTTTTGCCGATCACTTGTATATTTCGGATTACCACATTCTGATTCCGAACTATCATATCTACTATTTCTTTTTGTTTTACTTTTTCCTAATCCATCTTCCTCTGATGAATGGGCAGAAGATATGCTCGATTCATTTTCTAACAGTTTCAACCTTGATATAGCTTTTTCGTAGTCATCTGTAATGATGCTGTGATGAACTTTAAACTTTAAAAAATTATTTCTAAATGAATGAATATTAACATTGTTATATTTTTTCTTTTATATATATTATATATTTTCTTTATATTTGTTTTTAAACGAAAAAAGCTCATCAAAACCTATTAATTTATTTACTTATTTAACAGGTAATTGCTACTTGATATTGAGAGAGAGAGAGAGACAGAGAAATACGTATATTGTCTAAGAAAACAGGTTCTTGTAAATAAAAGTATTTGCTATCGTATCTATGTAAAATAAAATGTCAAACACATTTTTTAGTACAGAGCAAATAAATGCTATACAAATTAAAATTTTCTTTAAAAATTACATTATCGTATTCAGAGAAATTCAACATGGCTTTTTGCAATTTGGTTTCAAGGCCAAAATAAAAAAAATCACCACAGCCTAGTTTCTCAATCGCTACATAAGTAGGAGTTTGTAGAATTGTCCTTGCACACTGAGGTAATCCTGATATATCAGGTTTTGTTTTGAACCAATTCAGTAACTCAGTGAGAGCTGTATGGGTAATATTATTATTCCTAATGCTCCACCTCTTGAGAAATGTTGTGGAATTAACAGTAGTATCGTTCTCGATAACTCTTCCTCTAGCAACATCCGTATTAGACGCACGGTTTTCAATGGAAGCTTCTTGCAGAAGCTCATTTTCAGAGAAAACAAGTAAAATATGCGATTCACATTCAGAAACAGAAGATTCATCATTTTCAAAATCCAATGGAACATTTTCAGGATTCACTTCAACGCGAGAATCTTGTAGTAATTCAGTGACATTATCTTGTTTGTTTTCTATTGAATGGAGTTGGATGGTGTTAAATACATTTTCTTTAACAGTATCAGAATTTTTAGCCGGGTTTTTCTTCACGAAGCTTGTACTATCTTTGGAGTCCAGATCCGTTAAATACAAAGAATTTTCAATTTGTTTTTTTATTTATCTATATTTATAAGCTTTACTATATTTGCTGATATTAGACATTATGGAATCACATTCAAACAAGGAAAAATCTGAGACAAGTATTTTTTTTTACTTTTCTCTGTAATTATGTTTGAAAACTTTTAGGTTATGATACTTACTTATTGATGAAACAATTGCCGCTTTGCGACATATTTCTATTCATTTACAGGCCACTGTATCACGTCGTCAAAGAATTATATTTTAAATATTAAAACTACATAAACATAAATAATCAAAAAAGTTGTTAACAAAACTTGATATTATATGACAATTGACAGTGTGGCAGTTGAGGTTGGAACAAATATTAGAGGTTAGTAAATTTGGAACCATTTACTGATTAATGGCCAACAATGGGCTTACGATAGAAAACATTCAATGACTTAACTACTATAAACCACTACTGGCCCAATGTTGGTTATTTGGTGAAAGCCTGCAACTGAAGGGTATATATTAGCCCATTGACAATTTGCCAACACAGGCACTTTCCCATCATAAACTTCAATGGGTCGCACTTTGCCATCGTTGTATTGTTTGTTGGGTATACACCAATAATAATTTACAACAAATCAACATATACTATTGTGAAACTAAAACTAAACCAACTGATTTCACTTTTGCATAACACAAAATACTAAAACATCTTCCTTTATTTACATTTTGAATACATCATGGGGTTATATCTATGAACTGGTTTTATTATTCTTGTGCATTTAGAAACTTGCGTCTCCAACAACTTAACCATATTATTCTTTCTCTACTATGATTTTCTACAAATATCACATCATCATTGCTACCTTTCAAAACTTTTGGTTCTGCAACTACAGAATTATCATTTGTTTTTTCTTGTGGAATGATAGCTAGAAAGCTTCTGTTTCTTTCTATAATAGATCCATTATCCAACCTAACTTTATATGACCTATGTCTAACCTTTCTATAACTAGTTAGGTTGGGTAAACACCGGGGGATCCTCCACAAATAGGGAGTATTATCTTGAAGTTATGCTCCACTTGTGAAAAGCAATACGAAGAAGACGTCTGGAATTGCGGAAAAACAACACCGTAATCATGCCTCAGCCACCGTATTCACCATATTTGGCCCCTGCGACCTGTTCCCAAGATTGATAGGACCCATGGAAGGATGGCGTTATGCGACGATTGAGGGAAAACCGGATCACTGAGAAAGCTCTAGGACATATCAAAAAGTGCAACTGTATTACATAATTCACGTTATTTTTCAACAGACCTTGTACATTGTATCACTAGTATTACCACTCACACTGACTAGAATATTTTTTCCAGAGTGGGTATTGAATAAACAAACTATTTTCTGAAAATGCAAATCCTTTGTGACAAATAATAATTAAAATATTCTTCTATCAGGGAAAAAATGAGTCACCCCTTCACACCCCCTCATCACTTACGATTTTTCTAGAATGTTTTCATAAAGGGCATCAAAAATTCAAGTTATTGTCTGAAAATACAAATTCTGATCGGAAAATAATGATGGGAATTTCCTGTAGAGAAAAAAAACTTGAGTTTTCCATTCTCACCTTTACCCATTGTCATTTTCCGAGTATTTCAGCTGAATAGTTATTCAATATCCAGATAATGAATATTCATGGAGTTTTTTCCAACATCAAACCGTTATTTCAATACCTCGACACGTGTTTCGATCACCAAGTGATCATCTTCAAGAGGAAGATTAAACTAATTATACTTACAATATTATGTTATGTAATGTTATTTATACTATAGTTACCTCTTTTAAGTACCTGCGTGTTTAGTGTTTTAAATTTATTTCATAATCTTGCCGTATCTACTAGTCTTAAATTAATTTTACAATGTGTCCTTATTTAATAGTCAGGTAAATCTGATAGTTATTCTATCTATACTATAGCGCAATGTATACATATATATTATTAGGTATTGGTCCACCAACGTTATTCATAGTATTATTATTTTTTTACTTATTTCTACATTCTCGTAGGCATCAAGATGCCTGTTGTTGTTAACTTGTCTAACTAATCTTAATGAACCAAAATCTATGGAATGGTTTTGTTGCAAAATATGATGGGCTACTGCCGATTTTTGTGGTCTTCTATATTTCAGGTGTGCTAAGTGTGCCTTACATCTTATTTTTATAGATCTTTTTGTCTATCCATAATATTTTGCATGACAGTCCTTACATTCTTTCCAAAGTTATTCGTGTATTGGTGGTATGGAACTGAGATATATTTATCTTGGTTTTCATCGTTTTTAAAAGACGAGATTTCGTTCATTCTCAACCTAAACTCTTTCTTCAATTATATCATCCATACCCGTCGAGAAACCGTTACTGGCTGATATTTCCTGTATTGTACGTTTTTCTTTTGTGAACCTCCCATGTATGAGAGGAAGAGTCAAAAGACGATGCACTGGAAAACTTAGCTCAGCACGTTTGTGTTGTCTACTTGACTTGATATAAGGAACACTTAGCACACCTAAAATATGGAAGACCAGAAAAGTCAGCAGTCGCCCATCATATTTTGCAACAAGACCATTCCATAGATTTTAGTTCATTAAGATTAGTTAGACAAGTCAACAACACGCATCTAGATGTCTATGAGAGTGTAGAAATAAGTAAACATAATAAATATTATGAATAACGATGGTGGACCAATACCTAATACTATATAGCTTGTTGAAATAATTAATAGATTTACCTGACTATTACATAAGGACACATTGAAAAATGTATTTGAGACTAGTAGATAAAGTAATATTGTGAAATTAATTAGAAACACTTAAGACACAGGTACCTAAACGAGGTATCTATGGTATAAATAAGAATAACATTGTAAGTATATTCAGTTTAATCATTCTCTTGAAGATGATCACTTGGTGATCGAAACACGTGTCGAGGTATTAAAATAACGGTTTGGTGTTGGAAAAAAGCTCCATAAATATTCATTACTAAACCAAAGGTTCCAAATAGACATCACAAATCCTGATGATATTCTGAAATAGCAAATACTGACTAGATAACTGACTTATGATAACAGAAGTTTCCCTTTCATAGTAATAACCTATCTGTATCTTAGCCGTCTCAATATCAATTGTGTCAATCAGATATTTGTTAGTACGGTCCCTTTACACGGTACCGATTTGTTTGCAATCCGAATATGGGTGATCCCAATGATATAGAAACTAGTTTCATCAGTTGATGGAAAATATAATAGAAAAAATCCCATCAAACATTTGGAGGAGGAGACTTCCAAATTGGAATCGGATATTGATAGTGAATTGAGACGTATCAACATCGTTGTATTTGGTCTCGCATCTTGAATGAAACGCTACTCATCTCCAGCGAAAAACTGGAAGTCGAAATCACTAATCGAGCTAATGAATTCATCAAAAATATTCTCAAAATTGAGTTTTCCCCCACTTAGATGAGTTGAAAGGCGCGAATATCTTTATTAGTCAAGACTCACGTCCCAAAATTCAAGTTACACACAATAATTTTCACAGTTACACTACCAAAAAAGTAGATTCAAAGTATTTGCAGAGGGTGAAGGCAAGACTATGGAGCAGTTGAAATCCAACCCATATATTGTAACTGTAACTCAACAGGGTAGAGACCAAAAGTGTCACGAATTCGAAAAATAAGAACATCTCCCCCTCAAAAAAGTCATTCCTGAAAAAAAAACCTGAGGAAGAATCGCACAAGAGAACTGCAATGGAATAACCACTTAGTTAGCTGCTCAAAGTCACATTTTTAAAATAATTTTGGATCTGTAACAACAATTGTATCGTAATAGCTACTTATTGAAACTTTATATTAATTTTTATTATATCCTCATTTAGTAGTAGTGGAAGTAGTTCAATTATCACCAAATTACATGTATTTATAAAAGCATACAACAGAAAAAAATGGACAATTAATATAGGTAGAACGAAAAGTTTGTCAAAACGACTCTTATTACTGAATTTTTATTCAGTTATAACCAGTGTTTAACATATCAATGCAAAGTCGATTTCTTGAAACTGCTATGCTTTCAAAAGTACCGTGTTCAATGATAACCATATCATATTAGTTTCTGGAATCTAGGTAACATCCTTATTTCCAATAATCAGATTCATTTGGATGATGTGAGTGATTTCGTAAAGTTAGCGTAAGAAAAAAGGGGTAAGGAAAAAAGGGTAACTCAAAATTATGTTATATATACCTACTTTACTTTTATGCATCAAAATTTATTTGACGGTTGATCGCGTTTATCGTCAATCTCAGGCTTTTGGTGGTGTACAACCAAGTAACCGGAGATTATTAACTTGGCCTAAGTTTTCTCTATTGATTATAAGACGCTGGTTCATTCTCATCGATATGGGTTAATTAATCTTCGATTTTAGTGTTGACGGCGCATACGGACCTGATAAATGGCATGCTAAATGGCATTATCATCAGAATATTTGATAAACCCACTTCTTAGAAAACAGACAGAATCACAAAACAAAAGGCACCTTGGCTCACGGATACATTTGACGAAATGATAAATCTAAGGGACACAGGCCTTGTTGAATATAACAGAAATAATAATCCGCAATACTGAGGCTACAACAAAACACTGAGAAATGAAGTTAATTATGCCTATACGTGAAGAAGGCCTACATGGCCTTCATCTTTCATCTCAACCGATGAAATTATTACCGAACGCGGTAGAACCACAAAAAACCTCTGATTTTACATTCTTGGCATATTTATCAAACGATATGCCAGGAGAAATTGGTATCTGCAAACCAAGAGATAGATGACATAAGCGTTTTAGAAACTGTTGAGAATCAAGTCGTCGGTTTTGGAACCTGACAAACTGATAAAATAAAATAATTATGACATTGCACCTCTGACCTTGAATCTTGCTCGTCATCCCTCATACTTTCAATCATTGCATGAATAACTCCAGCTTCTCTACTTCGAGAGCGTTCGAATCATTATCATGACTTCTGCAATGAAGTTATGAATCACCTCCCATCTCACTTCATTGTCAATCATCTCTTTCACGACGTTCAATACAATATAAGTTCTCTTTGTCGCCCACCTGCGACATTCCTGCACTGTGTGTTCCGGTGTGTTCAGTTAACGACAATATGTGCAGGTGTCCTCTCTCATCTTTACTACTCTATGGAGGTAGCTACTGAAGCATCCGTGTCCTCCGAGAAATTGTGTTGGGAAATAGTCCGTTATCCTGTGTGAACATTTCAGCGACCGTTCGATTTGCAGGATACATTTTTCGGTGCACTGCTTGCCCACATCATTGATGTTTTCTGTCTCGAATCCTTAGTTAGATCTTCATCATTTCCCGTGTCATCTCGTTTAGCCTCATACATGCGCTCCATTACTAATAAGTCAATGGAAATTATTCCGGATATGATGTAGAGTATTTCAGCCGACACAGTTCGATAGACACAGAGACAACCAACGAGACGAGTAACTTAATGATAAAATTTTGATCGGTGAAAACTGCACTGGCGAACTGTAAAGAAAGCCATTTGTAGAGGGCGTGCAGTATAGAACTATCAACCCCAGACTTTAGTTCTATGACACGCAGTCAAGTTGCATAGCTTCGGCATTATTCGTGTTCTCTTCGGAAAGTTGAAAGTGTGGCGGGAAAATTCAAATATTATGCCAGGTATTCTAGACCCCCGTTTAAACTTCAGTTAGTTGTTACTTGTTAGCAAAACTCAACAATTCCACAATTAACAGGAATTGAGTGAGAACTCAGTTCTAGTATCAATAATAGAATAACATTGATTGGATATAAGTATTTTAACTTATATCCATTCGATGTTATTCTATTTGCAATATTAGAATAGAGTCCCAACTCAATTTCAGATAATTGAGATTTGTTGTGTTTCGCAGACAAGCTACTGATTTATGTTTCCCATTATAATGAAATATCTTTAGTTATGTGTAGAATTATATCCGTTACTAAGAAATTGAGTATAAATGTTGCTGCTATTTGATACATTTATCTTGATTTTTAGGACTATAATTAATGTTTATTATTTGAATAAAACATACTTTTTTGGTTAAACATAATAAATAATATATAAAAAAGACAACAAACTAGAAGACAACAAAATATTTTATTTACAAAAAATTAATTATGTTAATACATGTTACTTATCCTTTTCTCCTCATTTATTTTGACATTTTGTTCTTCTCCCATAAATTTAATTGGAAGAGCATTGGATTTTAACTTCCATGACTTCTCTATATAGTCAGCTTTGTTGAAATGAGTGCTACAGATTCTCAAATGTCTCATATTTCCTGGATACTGAATTCCCAGACTATCCTGCCATAACTTACACCTAAAAAATTTGAACTATAGTTACAAACAGAAGAAGTAAAGGCAACTTTTTCAATATCCCACCCTCATGTACTACAATTTAGGCATATGAGTTATCAGAACACAATTTAATCTTTTAAATAAGCATTAAACGATTACAAGAACTCCAATTGTTGAGATGGAGTCAAACCAATATTTTCATTATCTTTGAGCTATATACCTTGCAAAAGTGTTAGATTACATCAGATTTTACACTGATATGGCTTATGACAGTTTGCTTTTGATTGGAGTTTTTCTATGTTATCTACTATAATATATCTGCTATGAAACGTATCAGGCAGTGTTGTATGACAAAACAAGATACAATAATGCGAAAATACATTTCGTCAACTAGTTTTTTTTGCAATGCTCTGGACATGTAGTATATTTCATAACAGACACAAACATATGAAACACATTTTATGTACTTACTTCTCAGCATTCCTTGGAAAGCAATGCATCTTGGGCACCTCATTTTCATCACAACCACACACTAAACAATACATTGTTTTTAAATATCTCTACTTACACCAGATTGAAAAGACAACAACAATATCACAGCAAATGTAATAAACCACAGCAAACAGGGTCGTTTCGTTTTTGATCTATAGGTTAGGTCAGGTTAGGTAGGTAAATAAAATCACGAACATACACTGTTGCCGTCTTTCATATCGAATTTTATGGAGGTGTTCACAATAATAATTTCCTATTTTCATTTCCTTTATTTTCAAAATTTTTATATATCGTATAATTCAAAGCGTTATACTTCAACTATGTTTACGAGTTAAGTTTTTACTTTCTACGCAATAACTATAAATATTTATTTTTTTACACAGTTGAATGATGGCATTGGCATTTGTAGAGATAAATAGTGAACTTCGTCAACGTTGCACTCCATGTCGCGATAGTAACGCCATCACCCTGTGGCTTTTAATTATTGAAGGGAAATAGTTTGATTACAAACCTAATGAACAAGAGAAAGAAGAAATATATATTCAAAGAGAGCTACTCTCCTTAAGAGATAACGTGCCAGAAAAGGATCGATGAATAGTTGACCTGATTGAAGCGATCGCTTCACAACAGAACCATTTTTCCTATTAACTTAACAGTCTCGTTGGTTGTCTCTGATAGACACTAACTATCATCAATAAAATTCTCCTCTGTCAGCTCATGATCAAATACAGGTAGCGCTTGATACTCAAAACGCTGTGCCAAAGCGCCGTAGAAAATAATCGACTACAGCACGTCATTTAAAATATCTATTATTTGGCTGTTTGGACCGTTCATATTCGCCAGCAGCTTTATTAAAGCAGTTGTCATTTTTTCCGCTTTAGTTATTGTTCTACGTACGTACTTATCATAAATAAGTTCATTGTCCTGCCATATTCCTAGGTACAATGGGATTCTTTGAGGTGATATCTTTCATCCTGTTATCTCATAACAGATCCGCTACGATCTCTTTTGTCTCTAACTACTACGGGTGCGGTTTTATCTAGTGCGAGAGTAAGTTTGTTCCTTGTCATCCAAAGCTCTACCAATCTGAGAGAGAAGTTAGCGATATCGATCATTTGATTTTTGTGGTTTGCTCTCACCATTAGGAACTAAGTCGTACACGTAAGCTGCCGTAAAGTATCCGACTAAAAGCTTCAGACCACATACCTTTGTGGTACCTCCTGTACATGCTCTCATTTCTTTCCACTATTAGTTTCGTGGCGTAGAAGTAGTTTTCTATAACGTTCACTAGGTATCTACTTCTTTCTAGTTCTTTGAGGCTTTTAATGCTTCTGCTACAAGTGGCGGTGTAACCGCATTTTTCACCTGCGGAGTCCGATGGCGGCCCATTTCTTAGACCTCCTGAAGACTTCTAAGACTCAACTGGCCAACTCTTGTATGAACCTACCTTTTCTAAAACCGAACTGCGTATCGGACAATCTGTTTCTTTCTTCTAGTTATGTTTTTTTGTTTTCCTTTATCTTTCTCTCTTCGAGTCCTGTGCTATAGAATATTTTGATTTGCTTAGTAATCCTAGGATTATTACAGGAGGTTATTTTCCCTCAATCTCTTCATTCCACCAACATGGTAGTTTTCTTCCTCCTTTTCTAGGCCGTACCCTTGCTGCAAAATCTTCTGCGATTTTCATCGTTTTGACAATCATCTGTTGTCCAGAGATAAATGATAAGTTCGAATACTTTCAGTCGACCGTAGTAAATTTCCTGTACTGTACGTCAGCATACATTGGATCAGTGAGGGCTCTTATTTGAGTGAATCATTGTTTGAGCCTAAGTGCAAGACATATTCATGAGATATCGTGATCTTGAAGAGTTGTTTCCTAGCTGCACCATCTAGCTTTATTGGTTTCTTAACATAATTGAGAGTTGTAGAACTGATAACCTTTTACTCTTGAACCGAGAGCACAGATACATTATTTTCCCTTCTCTGTAGACTAAGGGTGGGAGTCTTGGCGGATTCCACATGATGCTGAGGAAAGAAAGTCCATCACGATAGAGCATCCCATTACTATGTCAAGGCCCTCTACGACGAGAAGGTGCCTCATATCTCGAAGGTTCCGTTGAAGACACCGAGTGGGCACAGAATCCTACATCCTTTCGGCATGGATACACATGCTTCAAAATGGAATATCATCCAGGAGGACTTTCATTCTACTGGTGACACCACACCTGGCCAGCAAATTTGCTATATATGAATCGGCTAGATCTGTTAGAGCAATATCGAATCGAATAAATCTCCCGGAAATCCTTTGTGATATGAGAAGAGTGTTTCAATATTTGTTCAGATTTCTCGAAGAATGAACCGAATAGAAAATATAATGTATTCCAGGAATTAGAGTGTAGTAAAATCCAGAGAAAGTCTTATACTGTTTTTGCAATTCGTAGTTTCGAAACATGCATCTGCGATTAATTGAAATACATTTAGTCGAACTAGTTGAAAGTATTATATTCTCAGTAGAGTGGCCTTCAATAATTCATCAAAATTCACATGCATTCATGTCGTTCATAACATGCATAAATTACTTAATTCTAAATTAATAGCTTGTTAATGGAGCTCATAACAAAAACTAACATTATAATACATTTCCTTAATAAAAAAAGAGCCGTTAGCCTTCCTATTATCCATCCGAATAATCATAAGTGGAATGAATATCTTTTCTATTGAAGATATTTATCTTACAAGGTCAAAAATTAGATGTACGGATGTCATGTATCGGTTAAAAACGAATATGATATCGCAGGTGCCAAAGCAACCAACATTTACATTCCGTAGAAAAAGTAATATTTCCCACGGAATATAGGGGTTGTTACTTCCTTCCTTCGGACGGCAAAGAATGAGAACGGTACTAATTAAAAACTTCAACTGTCAAACGTTTCGAAGTTATTGCCAGCAGAAATAGTAACAATCCACTGATGTACTGTTACCCGAGAGTCGTTGAATCTTATATATAAAAATGGATGTTGGTTGGTTGGTAAGTGATAAACTTCTACATCGCTCAACCGTTCGTGATGAACTTGACATGTATGAGTAATTTTTCATAGAGAAGGCTATCAATTTTTCTGTAACTCGCCACTAGATGGCGCTGTAGAACAATTTTTTGAAAGCACTGTTCTATAACACTGCGCACGCCTAAGTTCGTTGATTCTGATTCTGTCAAAACATTGGAACAGCAGCGATACAGCAACATAGTTTTTTCGTTGGCCTTACAATAAAACTGATTTCGACGGCAGTAAAAAATAATTAATGATTTTTACTGTCCTCAATGATAACAAATTGTGATTGTGACTTTGACAGTGACTCTTTCGTACAGCCGAAACTACTGAACTTAAATCATGACATATGCAGGTAGGTTCTTTGTATTGCATAAAGAAGCATCAAGAAAGGAAATCAGAAATTTCCACCCCCAAGGGGGAAAATAGGGGTTTGAAAATTGTATTAAATTTCGTCAGTTATGACGGTGGAAACGTGAAATGTTGGGTTGAAAAAAAAATTTAACTATATGTGACATGTCTGTCACGAAACTTGATGTGACAAACCAAATTCTACGCGGGTGAAGCCGCGGGCAACAACTAATAATTCATAATTAAGATTACCAATACAAAATATACAATTTGTACTACGGGTATGGGTGTAAAAAGTATATTTCAATCAGAGATTCATTGCATATATACATAATGATCAAAGCGAAAATGCCTCAATGAGTTCAATTGTGAGATTTATTTAAATATTTTCGAAGTATATTGGAAGTAGGTACATACAGTGTGTAAAAGTCAAATGGAATAAATTCATTATTTCGGTTACGATACATATTTTAACAAAATCCCGAAACACGTCAAGTTTTAATTATAATTTGACATACTTCAACGGAAAAATGCTACCCCTACCTTCAACTCCAGTCAAATGATAGGTACAACCCCCAATTTTTTTAATAGGAAGTATAGGCTTGTGATACATCGTTTAAAGATATCTTCATCCTCTATTCAAAAATGTTATCGATAAAATACACACAAAACTTGCTGCAATATACTCAAAACTTATTTTATGTTGAGGTATTGATAATAAGATAGTAGACAAAAACTATAGCAATGTTCTCTTTAGATGGTATCCTTTAAAAAAACTGTAAATAATTTCCGCGGCATCGTTAGCTTAAAACGCCTTGTCAACTTGTTTTGTATGTTACAACATTAGTTGTCAGTATTTCAATTTGAATTTTAAGTTCGTTAACTTCAAGTCTGAAAAATGGTTAGATTAACGGAAATGCATAAAATAACAGTTATACAAATGATTAGTTGCGGAGATAAAACCCAAACACAACAGGAAGTATCTCGCCTATTTCATGAGAAATTTCCTAATTTACCACCTATATCTCAAGAAACAATAAGCAAAATAGAGAAGCAGTTTTGCGAGCTTTGTCATGTGGGGCAGATAAAAAAGCAGCTGCCAATGCAATGAGTGATGAACTCAAATTAGATGTAATGCTTGAGTTCGAGGAAAACCCAGATACATCGAGTAGACATGCATCCACTACATTCAATGTTAGCCATACATCGATAGTAAACATAATAACAGAAAATAAAATGCATCCCTATAAATTGATACCTACTCAGGACCTCATGGAAGACGATTTTGATAGAAGAACTTATTTTTGTGAGCAAATGATGGACATGTTTTCTGATGAGTGTACTTTGTCTTATAACGGTCATGCTAATCGGCAAAATTGCCGCAACTGGTTAACGGAAAATCCTCACTGGATGAGAGAAGAACACACGCAAAGGTTTGGGCAGGGATTGTAGGAAACCATATAATTGGCCCCTTTTTCATTAGGGGCAACTTGAATGGCGATAATTATTTGGCACTACTTCAAAATGATGTCATTTCAAGTTAAGCAAATTTATATCCTGATCCAGGAAACCCCCAAGCTCCATTGAATACGGCATGGTTTCAGCAGGATGGAGCACCACCAAATTATCAAGTTAATGTCCGGCAATACCTCGATACAACATTTCTCAATCAGTGGATAGGAAGGCGAGGATCGATTGATCGATTGTTTGAAGGTGATTGACAATGTTTCATAATGAATTTCACTAGTTCGGACTTCCATTGTCTAATATGTAAAATGATTTGAAATCCCAGAAACAACTGAAAAAGAAGAATTAAAAATAAATAGCTGAAAATAACAATTATATTGAGCAAAAATAACCTAAAATGAAATAATAGTGAAATAAAATACAAGTAAAATTAAAAACGATTCAACAAAAAATAAAGAAATACAAATAAATATAAATAAAAAAATAAAAAAGTTAAGAGATTCCAAGCCACGTTGGTTCACGATGTTTCGATTGTTAGTATCTACAATCGTCTTCGGGTGATGACCAGTCATCACCGATGACGATTAGACAATGGAAGTCCGAACTAGTGAAATTCTTTTATGAGGATATGTTGAGAGCAATGTGTACAAAATTAAACGTTCAGATTTTTTTTAATTAGCTTTATTTATTGTCTCATCAACTTTTACACTTATTAAAGACATTCATATTGTTAGTGAATACATTGATACTGTGTAACGGTACTAAATTTTGTTTAAGAGATTAGTTTGTTTTAAAAAGCTTATCACATTTTCGACTACACTGTATTCTCCTAAAATTTGCGCGATATTCTCTGGGATGTTATTGTCTGTCCTCTCTTTGTTGGTAATACAATGGACATTCTTGAAGAATGTGTTCAATAGTGATTTTTGTCTGGCAAATATCACAGTGTAGTTCTTCAGTTTTGTCTATGATATGCCCATGGGTAAGCCTTGTGTGTCCTATACGAAGTCTTGTGAGGATGACATGATGTTCAGATTTGAATGACTCAAAATAACGAATAACGCTTGCAATTAGGTCGGTCACGCCTGATATGTTAAATAATGTTAGAAGACAGTTTTATTTGCGATTAGGATGTTGCCAAGACGTTCTCGGTGAATATTTTGAACATCTACTTCGTTAGCATTCATAGTTTTTTTCGTATTCTACATTTCATTACGTTTTGCATTACATTTTAGTTTTTGAGTGTATTTTATCGAATTTCGGTAACCACATGATTTTAATTTATTTTATCTTAATTGTTGCAATCTCCTCAAAAGCGACAACATTTTTGAATAGAGAATGAACGATATATCACAAACCTATACTTTCCATTCAAAGAATTGGGGGTTGTACCTGTCATTCGAAGGGAGTTGAAGGTAGGGGTGACATTTTTACGTTGAAGAATGTCAAATTATAATTGACATTTGACGTGTTTAGAGTTTTTTATGTACAGTAACCAAAATAATGAATTTATTCCATTTGACTTTTACACACTATATATCAAAATAACTGTCAAATACCGGAACTTCTAGTGTATTGTTTGAATACTTGTTTGGTATTTCAAATACGAGTAATAAATCCAGGACACTTAAACATTCCTATAACGGATGCAGGTTATGAGTCTACAGAAATTTGTTTTTAGAAATGTAGGCTTTCACCGCTGGCGTCATTGTTTCAGATGATTTCCGGGTTTTTCAATAGTCTTCTTCGGTTATATTCTCCAAACGTTTCAACTGTGACTGCGGTAGTCATCTTCAGTGGCGTGGGTGAAGTACTCTGTTTGATGTGTCTACTGAAACCGAAGCTCTCATTTCTGCCGTGTTATTTATAGTGCTCATTTTCCGCGCACTTTCACTAATGGCGGGTTCGCGCATATTTCTTGCGCGATTTGGATGCCTTGGCTTCGTTTTGGCGCTTTTCAATGCTGTGTGCCAGATCTTTGGTGGGTATGTTCTCTCTTCCTTTCTGTTGAAGTTCTCTTGATGTGTATTTCTATGGCTTTCAAATACATTCTTGTTGAATAATCATTTGACGTTGCTAGCTTCTCGATATTTTCGAAAAGGATCTTGTATTTTCTGTCGGGAATAGGGGGAATACAATATCCTTTTCGAAAATATCGAGAAGCTAGTAATGTCGGGCTGCAGGTGTTTTCAGTCGCAGACCCAGGACAGAGATATTATCCTGCCTAGGAACCTATGCGACTGTATTTCAAGCGGAACTTTACGGTATTCATTTTTGTGCGGAGAGATTGAAAGAATCCAACCTCATACACAAGACAAAAAATATTCTCAGACAGTCAAGCGGTGTTGGAAGCTTTTGGCTCCTATCGAACAAGGTCTAAATTGGTAGCTAATTGCTAAAAACGACTCCCCTCGATAGGAAGACTTAACAGATTGTCTCTGGTCTGGATTCCTGGCCATATTGGCTTAGAAAGCAATGGGGCTGCTAACTCCCTTGCAAAGGTGGGTACAGCAAGCAGCTTCATCAAACCAGAACCTGTCATTGGCATCGCTTTAGTCTTTGCTAAACAAATATTGATCACCTGGATGGACTTCTGGCAGAATCTTCCAGGATTGGCTTACTCCAAGGCGTTTATTCACCTTCGAAGCTTGATACCAAACAGTTGTTGGATGAACTACGATGTCTAACAGGCCTTCTTACAGGTCACTATCATTCGAATCATCATATGCAGACTCGGACTATCGGAAGACAGTGTGTGTCGCCTCTGTTTGGAAAATGATGTACTGGTCTTTGCCAATCGACAACTCCGCTTGTGCTTGATAATACTTCTTTTCGCCTGACCGGTATAGACTTTACCACAGTTACATGGAATCCTGTAAACTCCCACTGATTTGAGTGGGTATCTGCTATCTTGTGCTAATCTCAGATCTTCCGATATTTTCTTTGTTGATTTGAAGACCGTGTGAACTTTCCCCTTCTTTAGAATTTTTCCGATTCGGTTGGTGACATCTTTTATGCATGGCAGATAGACAGTGCCTTGGAGTGGATCTTCACTGGTGTTTCTCTTCTTCTTCCTTGGACCAGTAGCATGGATTATGTAATTTCTGTCGTAGCCGTTCGATTGTTACACAGTTGTTTGGTGCCGTTCGAACCTCAGAAAAACGACAGAAGCACTGATTGAGGTATGTAGATGACACGTTCGTTGTTTGGAACCATGGAAAAGAAAAACTCCAGAACTTCCTGAATCATCTAAATAGCTTTCATCCAGTTTACCATGGAATTAGAAGAAAACCTCGGAATCCCATTCCTTGATATTTTAGTCATCTATGGAGGTAATCAACTAGGCCATAAGGTGTACAGAAAGAAAACACAAACAGATCGATACCTGAATAATAGATCCAACCATCTTCCAAAACAGAAAGGAACCGTCTTCAATACCCTAGTGAACAAAGGTTTGATAATATGTGAAGAAAGGTGAGGCGACGACGAAATGAAACACCTAACAACTGTGTTACAAACGAACGGTTACGACAGAAAAGACATAATCCGCGCTTGCGTCCAAGGGAGAAGAAGAGAAACACCAGTGAACTTCAACCCCAAGGCACTATCTATCTGCCATACATAGAAGGTGTCACTAATCGAATCAGGAAAATTCTAAAGAAAGAGAAAATTAACATTGTCTTCAAACCAATCAAGAAAATATCGGATTGCTTGTTGACAGCAGAGACCCGCTCAAATCCATGTAACTGTGGTATATATCGGTCAGACGAAAAGAAGGATTGGTACCCGCCTAGTCGACCACAAGTGGAGTTGCGGATTGGAACAGACCGAGAAGTCTGCAGTCGCTGAACATGCACTGCCTGGCGGAGAACACAAGAATCTGTTTGAAAATACCGAAAGGCTAGCAACGTCAACTTATTATTCAACAAAAATGTATTCAGAAGCCGTCGAAATACCTACACACCAAGAGAACTTCAACAGAAAGGATCCTGCGCATTGTAAGAAAGAAAGTTGTGGAATTGGCGGCGGTGGTAGTGCGCCCGATTCACGATAGGAAGACCGTGGGTTCGAATCCTGCCTCGACCAGATATTTTTCTCGTGAGAATTTATCTGGTTGAAGCTGGGATGATTCTGCAACCGTGTTAGGAATCACATGTCAAAAAGTAGGACCTCGTTAGTCCTTAGCTCGTACAAGTTTTTCAACTTCTGAGAATTTTCGTTCGTATGGGGGTGACAGCTGATTAATGGAAAAACAGAACAAAACAGAACATTAAATATGTTATATGTTTGAAAATATGTTTTTCCATTAACCAGATGTTGCACCCCCACGAACGACAACCCTCAGAAGTCGAAACCTGTACGAGCTAAGGACTAACAAGGTCTTATCTTTCAACGCGACATTTGAAATATTTGATGTTTAGCCTTTTCATTGCACGGCAATATTAAGTTGGCTGCTATATTGAGCTGGTTTATTTGTTTGGGTGTATACTACAGCAAAAAAAATGTTTTTCATTTTAGGGAGAGCAAAAAAGCTGATAGTTTTGTTTATTGAATTGGTATCGGATTTGTTTCTCGGTGATGTGGGTTTTTGGATAAAAAAACCGGAGATTACCACAAGGAAATGAATGGAAAATCTTTTGAAAAATTCTTAGGGAATACTTTGCTGACACTCAATAATAATTGTATTTTTGCTCTAATTTCTGCAGTGTCATTTATAGTGCTGATTTTCCGCGCACTTTCACTAATGGCGGGTTCGCTCTTACTTCCCGCGCAATTTATTTATTTATTTGTATTTATTACCCATACAGTCCATTAAAGACTAATTACATGGATAAACTGTTGGCAAATACACTACAATATAGCTATTAAATATGGATCTAGATTACTAAACTATTACTTACTGATACTAGACTTGTGGGGAGTCGTCCATAACTGCACTGAGTGGATTCGTCAAATATATGTTTAGTTTGACAGAGTTGAATTCAATATTTGTTCTAAAATTGTTTTACGAAAAACTGATAGAGGTAAGGTCCAATCTAAATCCATAAGTAGATTGAAATTGTTTGCTAATTTAATCATAGCTAAAAGAGGTGCTTTCGATGATGTACATATTGCAAAGGTATTAAACATTGGTGTGGAACGTATAAATCGTGGAGGTACATTAAATGGAAGCATATTGAGAATTTCTGGGGAATTTGTTAAATTGTTTATTAATTTATACAGGAATATCATTGATGTTAAAGTTCATCTCTGGTCTAAGGATAGTATCTTGAATTCCGATCTTAATTGATAGTCGTGACGGTATTATAATTAGGCCACACGTGGTACTTTTTAAAATACAAATATCTCAACAGTTTGTTTAGTACTTTTTTCAAATTATTTAGATATGTTTGATATTCATCGGACTAAATAATTGAGGCATATTCTAGTTTAGGCCTGACCAGGGAATAATATAATAATTTAATGGTGTTAATATTGGCAAAATTCGATGTTTGTCTGATAACAAAACCTAAAATACGATTAGCGGACTCAATCATGTTATTAATGTGAGTGGAAAAGTTGAATTGTGAATTATAGGTAACACCAAGATCCTTTATTTCAGTTTTTCTCTCTAGGATCTCTCCCTTCATTTCATATTCAAACAGAATTGGCTCTTTAATACGGGTGATTGAGAGTACAGAACATGTTTTCAAATTGAAATATAATTTATTTCTTAGACTTCAATCCATCGTTTTATCAATATCTCTCTGCAGACCTATACAGTCTCGGACAGTTTGAATACGTTTGAAGAGTTTTAAGTGATCTGCAAAAAGTAAGCACTCCGAAAATTCAAGAGTTGAAGACAAATCATTAATAAAAAGTAAAAACAGAAGAGGTCCTAGGTTCGAGCCTTGTGGAACTCCAGAATTAGCCAGAAATTTTCCTGAAGTATTTCCATTTTATGTTTGACCCTAAAATATCGTTTTTGAAGATAATTCTTCATCAATTCAAGCAAATTTCTGGACAATCCATAGCCACTAAGCTTTTCTAGGAGTAATGATGTAGGTACCTGATCAAATGCCTTTCTGAAGTCCGTAAAAACAATATCCAACTGTGATTTATTTTCTAACGTGTCAAAAACCTTAGTACTTAATATCAATAGATTAGTGCTGATTGTTTTTTGTCTCATGAATCCGTTTTGTTGTGGTACTATATATTTATGAGTGTAATTGCTGAGTTTGATAAAAATGATTTGCTAAAATAGTTTCGCTGGAGCACACATTATGAAAATTGCCCTATAATTTTCCACATCCATTTTGTTTCCCGACTTGTGTATTGGTATTGTTATAAAAGTTTTCCAAGCAGTTGGAAATGAACCAGTTTTAATGATCAAGTTGTAAATATAAATCAATGGAACTTTCAGCCATTCACTACAGCCTTTCAAAATATAAGGAGGAATACCATATGTACCTTCTGCCTTCTTGGGCTTCAGTTTTTTCATTGCTGCATTAAAGTCAGTCTCGCAAATAGAGTCTATGTTAAATGATTCATTACAAATTCCTATATCATTATGTGTATCTTTGAAATACATGTTATAAGTTGCAGGTTCGGAGCAAAAGACTGACGAAAAGAATTTTGCAAATACGTCGGCAGTTTTATCTTCATCCACAAACTCATTATTATAGACAAAACTTCCTAGATTTGTATTATTTGACTTTTTTTTATTTACAAAACTCCAAAATTCATTCACTTCGGTATGTATACTATCTTCGATCTTTTTATAATAAATACTCTCTTCTTTTCTAATCAATTTTTTTAATTTGCACCTTAATTTGGATGACTTGGCTTCGTTTTTGCGCTTTTCAATGCTGTGTACCAGATCTTTGGTGGGTATGTTCTCTCTTCCTTTCTGTTGAAGTTCTCGTGATATTTGTGTACTTCTATAGCTTCTAAATACATTCTTGTTGAATAATCATTTGACGTTATTAG
The DNA here is from genome assembly GCF_025532065.1 of Leptinotarsa decemlineata. Lineage (NCBI taxonomy): Eukaryota > Metazoa > Arthropoda > Insecta > Coleoptera > Chrysomelidae > Leptinotarsa > Leptinotarsa decemlineata. The sequence goes on along the minus strand of NW_027412694.1, from coordinate 12,158,401 downwards.
CTTCTCGGTATTTTAGAAAAGGATCTTGTATTCCCCGTCGGACTATAGGGGTGAATACAAGATCCTTTTCGAAAATACCGAGAACCTAGTGACGTCGGGCTGCAAGTGTTTCAGTCTTAGACCCAGGTCAGAAATATCAATCTGCCTAGAAACCTATGCGACTGTATTTCAAGCGGAAATTTACGCTATTGAATCGTGTGAGGAGAGGTTTGAAGACTTCAACCTAGTACCAAAGTCAATAAAAACATTATCGGGCAGTCAAACGGCGTTGGAAGCTCTTGGCTCCTACCGAGCAACATCTAAATTGTTAGTGAATTGCCAAAAACGACTCCTCGATAGGAAGACTCAATAGATTGTCTCTGGTCTGGGTTGCTGGCCATACTGGCTTGGAAGGCAGTGAGGCTGCTGACTTAAAGGAGGGTGCTGCAAGCAGCTTCATTGGACCAGAATCTGTCATTGGCATCGCTTTAGGCTTACTTAAACAAGATTTATGGACTTCTGGCAGAATCTTCCAGGATTGGCTCACTTCAAGGCATTGATTCACCCTTCGAAGCTTGATACCAAACAGTTGTTGGACTACAGTAGGGATGAACTACGATGTCTAACAGACCTTCTTACTATCATCTGAATCATCATATGCAAAGACTAATATTGTCGAAAGAGAGTGTGTCGGCTTTGTCTGGAAAATGATGAAACAGCAGAGCATATACTTTGTGCCTGCCCCGCTGGGAACCGAATCAGGTTTTCAGAGTTTGGCAGAGCCGTACTCTTACCATCTGACCTGAAAGACCACTCACTATACAAACTAATCGGCTTCGTTAAGAGCTAATTTCATTTGGTCGAGTGTGAATGAGTGTGAGCCATAGTAAACCCTTGCGGGTTACGGTGGAGGGTCCAATAGACCCACTCACTTTTGACCTAACAGAACCCAACCTAATGTATTCTTCTGGACATAATTTGGGCCATCAATGTCTGTCTCTTCTGATCCAAAACCTCACGTTATCATAAGATATGACGAGCTACCTTTGTCCCTTTGTTACATAGTCCGCGAATGAGGTCTCAATTGTGAATCCCTATTTTGTAGGGTGTCTTCTCAATGAACAGCGTTCACTGGGTAGCCCTGTAATTATTCGATTCCTGCTTTATTGAAGTAGTTCTTCGGTTATCTTTTCGGACGGTTCCTTTATAAAGGTTACTGAGTGTGTTTTTACAGTACTCTTTACGGTTCTGCTGGGAAGAAATATTCATTCCAGTTACCCAATCGGTCAATACACATCAGTTTTTCAGAATAAAGTTTATGCGATCTTGCAACGCGCAAGAAAAATTAATCCAAGCCTTCAACGGAATGAGCGCGTCAATATATTCACAGAAAACCAGGCTGTACTAAGGGTGCTGACGAACCCAAAAGTGACTTCGAAACTGGTCTGGAAATGACGTGAGGAATCGTTGAAACTGGTGGACATGAATATATGTATTAACGATATCCAGCTGCCAGGACACTATCATAGGCAACGAAAAAGCTGACGAGTTTTCCAGGCACGGATCCTCAACTCCATATATAGGTCCTCAACCAGCTGTGGGGGTACCAAAATCTTTTGTTCGAAACCGCATTTTATGAAACATGAAGAGTCCTGAGAAAACAACTCGGGAGTCCTTATAAAGTCCCCAAAAAGACAATGCAACAAAGGGACAGAGACAGTTCGTCATATTTTATGAAAATGTGAGGGTTTGGGTCGCAAGACACAAATCATGTCAAGAAGAATAAGACGTATGTCCAGCTCCCATCCCGTGTACGGTTTTCGATCGGTCTGTATACCAGGTATTTCTGGTATAACTCGGAATAACTGTCTATCACAAGGTTTCAAAATAGAGGGGACAAAACTTTTGCCCGTACACAATCTCTTGCAATCCGTGCCACTATTATTTCACCCATAATGGACGTGTTAATTAATGTTCCTCTAAGCAGTCTCTCCAACTGCAGCTTGTGTCTTTTTTCTCCTCGAAGTCGAAGTGACTGATTTTAGGAACGCATTATATTATATTACATTATATTACAATATCAACAAAGCAGCTATAAGCATATTCTGCTTTTTCCGTGATCCGACAGAAAGCCGTTTCTGTTGACATACGTGACCTGTATGCACATTGGTTTCAATAATGCAGTGGTCTGTTAGCTAGAGATGTCCTCAATTTTTCTGTTAAGTACTTTTTATAATGTCTTCAATGAGACTAATCTTTCTCTGAGAGTTACCTTAAGTTTTTGAAGTAGCTTTACTGCAGCGTTACTGGATACATGCCATTTGGTCCCGGCATCTTATATAATAATAATAATCGTCTTTAATATTTCCCAACTGTAGTTACATACAAATATTTAGATAAATTACAGAGCTAGTTGCTGATGTAACAAAAGGCGAAGTTCAACTCAGTTAGCACAAGTGCTACTGAAATGTTGAAATGAGTTTGCACCCCATTTAACTTTCACCACCAGCCAATTCTACCAGGATGTCTTTTTGGGGTCTCCAGTTCCCAATTTCTCCAGAACTTCGGTGTTAAGTTTATAATTTCTGAACCGGAGAAGTGCACTCGAAGAAACACTCTTATCGTTTCCCCTTCCTATTTTTGTTTACCTCCTGTTTTTTTGTTGTCAATCTCCTGACACTGTCTTCTTTATGTGTTTCGACTGGATTTTCTCGCGGCTTTGTTATATTCAATTATGGGTACTTCGGTGTTAAGTTTATAATTTCTGAACCGGAGAAGTGCACTCGAAGAAACATCTTACCGTTTCCTCTTCCTATTTTTGTTTACCTCCTGTTTTTTTGTTATCAATCTCCTGACACTGTCTTCTTTATGTGCTTCGGCTGGATTTTCTCGCGGCTTTGTTATATTCAATTATGGGTATTTCAAATTAATCCCATACTCTTGTGCTTTTCAGTTTGTTTTCTCATACCAGATGTCTAACAAGAACATCCCCTTTGCCAGCAGATGATATTCTTATTAGACATCTGGTTAACTATGGGAAAATATTCATTGTCCTCAGAGAAGATAGCTACCTGTTGTTTGTCTCCTGCCAACTCTAGCTCTGTTGAGTCCCTCACTTCAGAACCATCCAAACTAGAATAATTTTTGGGTCTGCCTTATAGGCTGCTCAGTTAGCTTTCTGAAAGTTTTGATGAAATATGAACGAGCTGTGATACCCTCTGAATTCAGTGTTCTGAGTTCATTGTTTGGTGACTTGGACAACTGTCCTCATCAGACACCTTCCATTCCCAAATATAGTTACCTATAAATGTAGTATATTTCGTCACGTTAATCACTTCTTTATGTCTCGTGTTCACAAAGGTAGGTTTATTTCCTACATTTACAACATCTACATTATTTGCCAATGTGAACACCTCTGTCATTGATGTTATTGCTTGCCCAGGTAAGGTGGTGTGCATTTGCATCACAGCCAATTATGAGAGGTAATCCATTTGCACTACAAGGCCTCACTAACTATTCTACTTTCCTGGTTGGCGATGGTTCTGGACTATCGTGAACGAGGTAGGCTGGCTTTCTTTAGTTCAATTACCGTCAAGTCACTGCAACAAAAATAACCCAATGCCAGTATGTTCAATCCTTTGTGGATAATTACGCATATTCAGGGGGTTCTGTGTATCTGCTTTATAAATCCCCTTTGATTTTTCTAATCCCATGATTCTTCTCATGTGAACCAAGGATTCTTGTATAAGGGTAATATCAAACTTCCCCAATATGGAAATTAATATAAAATATGTATCAGCTCGCTTCGAGCATGTTCAATTTTCAAGTGAGTGCTTATTTTGTGAAAAATAATTTCCAAACTGATGAATTTAATTTGTGTTTTTTTCAAAGCTCCTTCTCCTACAAATATGTGGATGTCGTATTCAGCTGAAGTCGTAGATTTGGATTCTGCTATTAAAGGATGTCTTGAAAATAATCCAATCTGAGTTTCGATGCTCCACATTCATCAAATTATGATCTAAGTGTACGCTATGATGCTGAAGATGTGCAAAAACTTTAGGAGGTCAGCGAGAAGTATGAGCCTGGTGTGTCATTGTCATGAATATGTGTATGGAAGCGAAAATTTGAATGAGTTTTGTGAGCTAATGATTAAAGCAGATTTGAAGTCTATCCTTTCGGACATATACACCTACCCGTCGATAGTTTTGCCTCTTTCAAGGTAGTAAATGAAAATTATCCCACGCGTATCCCAAAAAGCCGATGCCATGACCTTGCTTGCAGATACAACGGTCTTCGTCTTCTTTGGAGCCGGTTCTTCCTTTTGAATCCACTGTTCTGATTGCTCTTTTATCTTAGGTGTAAAGTGATGGATCGATGTCTCCTCCATGGTTATGAAAGGACGCAAGAATTCTGCTTTGTTTTTGTGGAACTTCGCTAAACACTCAATTGAAACTTCTTCACGACACTGTTTTTGCTCTAGCGTGAGCAAACGCCGCATTCATCTTGCACACAGCTTTCTCATATCCAAATCATCAGATAACATACGATGTATCCCACTTTTTGAAATGACTACTAAGTCTGGTAGCTCCTGCACTTTCAGTCGACGATCATTCAGTATAGCTTTTTTAATTTGCTTCGTCTACTTTTGGATTTTCGCTTCTTCATATGCATATGATCGTTGCCTTCATTTTTTGCACTGATTCAACTGCTGCGGCTGCCATCTATTTAGGCATAATCCCATTTTTTGTGATCACTGTCAGGAAGTAATAACTACTGAGTAACAATTTCATCAGCTCCATCATTATTATAGTTTCTCAACGCTGGAATTGATTAGATAAACATTGTGAGTCAATATGTGATTTTATCGAAGTACTGATATTCAGACTTGACCGATCTCCTCAGCACTCCGACGGCCAATGTCACTAACCATTGTTTTACTGAACTGTTCGAATGGTCATTGATGATGTGTTTGTGTTCCGTATCAGATTGAATGGATGTGATATCCTTTTCAACTTCTCAAACTTTCTTACAAACTCTACTCATTTCATTTCCAATACAATAGGGTCGCTTCTGTTTGATGTGGAATATTTTTGAATCTCATCTCATTTCAAATCATCCCTTTTAATTTCAGAATTTACTTCTTTTCTCATCTTCAATATGTGAAAACCAACATATTCACGGGGGCACAATACGTAATCCCTTCATGTTCTGCAAGCGTTTGTTTTCCATATCAAAATTTCCAACGAAAGTTAATTTGAAACCAACTCCAGGCTGTTCTCGCAAAAAAAATGGTTGACGCAACCTTACTTCTGCAGCCAAACTTATCGATGCTTCCTTTACTTATTTCTATGACTGATTGTTATTTTATATGCTTGGACTACTCCCGCTACTGCATTTGCTTTCTATCGAGGCAGAAATTCACTCATTGAATTATATTGAAATTATTGCTGCTGGAATCATAGTAACGGTCATCGGAAACCTCAGTGCATGTGTTCGTTCTATGCTCCAGTGTCTTGAGGTGAAAATTCATCCGATCAACAGGTATCTTTCATCACACTAACTACACAACCGTTCACCCAGAGCTATAGGCACAAGATCCAACTTGGGCTTTTCAGCTGAAGGACCTTAATAATAATCAAGGTTGAATAAATGACCTTCAACATGACTGTTCAAGGTCATATAATGCAGTTGAAGGTCAAAGCCGAAGTCATCTGAAGGTTATTTCATCAAGGTCATGTGAAGTGGTTCAAGATCGCTTCAAGGTCAAGTGGGGGAGGACTTCGAATCGGTGTAAATCAACTACTGATTCAAATTATTCGATACATTTTTGTCGATAGCAGAAAATCGCCGAACACGCAAATCACTTCTAACTATTATGCCTCTCATCAACAAACTAAAAATGCTAACCATGTAGAACTGTGAACATATGTTCGTGACGAGTGTACCAACATAAGAAAAATGGCTAATCGAACGTACATAGCCTGCGAAAGTTGAAAATTCACCTTATTTTTTAACAGTGCACGTGCACGTACACGGACCACGCCAGTGTACGGAATTATTTGACAATCTTACACCATCAACGCAAATTTCACGCAACCTAATGGGAATTCAAAATTAGATGCCAACGGATTTGAAATACAATGCTACATTGAATATAGGTTAACCGTTCAACTAAATTTGGAAACCAGTATGTTTTGAGTCTTCGTTTGGAAATAGCCCAACTATTTTTCTTGGATTTTTTGTGTGAACATTTTAGGTATTCAGAGGAGTGATTTGTGTCCATGTCATGAAAATACTTCTTTCACATAGAGTGAAATCTGTTTTTGAGGGTTATCCAATCATATAAAATTACTGAAATAGTTAACAAATTTTCCAATTTCCAATATATCTATTCAGGACGTTCGTTCATCTACAAATTCTTTCGATCCTAAAATAGTTTCCACTACAACTTTAACTTGATATGTTCAACCAATCAAAATGAAATATTCAGAAATTAATGATTTTGAGATATTTCAGAAAAATCCTAAAATTTGAATTATGAAACTACGTTTTTTTGGGTTTATTATCTCGTTTTTTTTTTCTGGAAATATTCTCGATATACACTAGCTCAGTCTATCAAAATGCTTTGTTTTTAAAATTCTGATATACATATTATATATTTTTTTTGGATGATGCAACTAATTTTTCGTTTATTTTCAGACAGCTGGTCGTGCTGTCATCCTCTAGGCACTATTCTATCTGAACGTGTGATCCTGTTGTGTGTCTTTTTATACGGTCCGAACGCCTCAATACAGGTACTTCTGTTGCTTTAGGTAAATTTGCCTGTATTTGGATTACATCAGGTACTATTCTTTGTGATAAATCTTCTCTAGGTTTATTGTATATTGAAACAATAAACCCAGAGAAGATTTAACATAAAGAATGGTACCTGATGTAATCCAAATACAGACAAATTTACCTAAAGCAACAGACGTACCTATATTGAGGCGTTCGGACCGTATAAAAAGACACACAACACGATCACACGTTCAGATAGAATAGTGCCTAGAGGATGACAGCATGACCAGCTGTCGAAAGCGCTCGCAGATAATCAAATAGAAGTCAAAGAGCTTCAAATCCTTTTTGTAACTTACATTAATAGTAAAATATTATATATATATATATATATATATATATATATATATATATATATATATATATATATATATATAGAAAATGTTGTGAAGATAAAGTGAAGATTAAAAATACCAGACAAAAAAAATAATAAAAAATATCAAAATTTAAAAAAAAATTACAAATATGTTATCAATTAAACAACACAATTTTAAACTTACCTGACATAAATCGTAATATACATCATGGTATACCAAAAGACTAGAATTTCAATGCAAAATACTCTTCCAAACTGTAGAATCACTTTCCCAAAATAAGGTTCTTCATTGATTTTCTGAATTTTTCAAGTTCATTAATTAATGTAATATGTTTTAGTAGATGATTACATCTTTGTCTACTTCTATAGATTTGAGCCTCTTCAAAGATGATGTGGGCAGTGGAAGGACAAGTTTTTTATCGCTATGCGTAGACCTTTCTATATGGCTTTCAAACTTTTCATTATGTTTGTGAAGTGAGCAGACAGTCTCTAGAATGAATAGTTCAAATATTGTTAATATTTAATTTATGCAAGGATATATTCAGGAAAGAAAGTTTTTGACTTTCTACTACTGCATCTTCATACAAAAAAATTTAGGAATCCTAATATTCTAAATGATCATTAGAATATTAATATCGAGTTATTTCAAAAGTTTTGTCAGTTTTATTGTCATGTATTTTTATAGCTTATCTCCATAAATATTCATTCTACTATGATATAGTATTTTTTGCCTTTCTTCAGCTCATTACTTTGTGATGTCGTTAAGCGATTTTCGGCCAATTTTTCTCTATGAATTCAAATTGAACCAAAGCGCTACCGAAGTAGCCTGAAACGTCAACCAGGCCAAAACTATCCTTTTTTTAGATCGGATCATCACGTGTGATGAAAAGTGGATCCTCTACAACAACGAGAGATGTTCAGGACAGTGGTTGACACCGATAAGTCACTCAGACATTTTCCAAAGGCAAAAACCCACCAATCAAAACCATGGTCACTGTATGGTGGTCAGCGGCTGGTATAACTCACAATAACTTCTGAAACCGGGCGAAATGTACCGACGAAACGACGAAATGTGCCGAAACTTGCATCAGCAATGGTTAGCACTGGTCAACAGAAGAGGTCCGATGTTGCTCCACGACAATGTCTATCCGAAAGTTTCACATATCACCGTCCAAAAATTGTACTAATTCAGCGTCGAAGTTCTGCCTAAACCACGATACTCCCCAGACCTTTTGCCAATCGACTACCATCTTTTCAAACTCTTAACTTTCGCACCGGTAGAACCGTCGCCAATCATTACCAGACAAAAAGGCCTTCGTCGATTTCATCGAATTCCGAGTGAGCATACAATTTTTACGCTGACGGAATTATTCGACTTGTGATACGTTGGCAAAAGTGCAATGATTCAAATGGTGCTCATTTCGATTGAATTGAATAAGTAGATATTCAATGAGATATGTTTTTACCACTTTTAATTGCAACTAACGTTACTGCAGTTTCGTCCTATATGAACATTCTCAAACTAATACAATAAACTAACAATGATTCCTTACATTTGCCAATATATATACCATTCAGGTACTTGATTGAGTACTTGAAATTAGAGTTCACAATGCGGATGTGCCAATTTAAAAACCGGAGAGTAAATTAAGTCGATTTGATCATTTAACAGGTTGCACCCGCATTGTTTATGCTTGTAAATTTCCAAGGATTCTAAATAATTGAGTTTGCAACCCTTCCTTGCATAGTGCAGTTGAATTCGTAATAAAAAATGGAATCAGATACAGGGTGTACTTTTTTTTCGGGCTATTTAAAAAAATAAAGTTGATGATGGTTTTTTGAAAACGAAACGTCGGATATAAAAACTAAAAATACCATCGTGTAGTACCTTGAAAGTGCCAATGAAAAAGTGTTATTCGTTTTTTGATATCTTTTCAAATAAAGTCAGAAAAAAATAAAATTGATATTGTCAAATTCTCGTTTTTCCCAAATATCTCAGCAGGCCATGAAAATTATTCAAGTTTCTAAACGGCATGTAAATAAGCTTTAAAGAACACAACTTTTTCCTAATTTTACCTAAGCTGTATCTCCAACAGGTACTGAGATTCCCATGCTTAGGATCCTTATCTTGGACACACTGTATATTGGCGAATGTAAGGAATCATTGTTAGTTTATTGTGTTAGTTTATTGTGTCAGTTTGAGAATGTCTATATAGGACGAAACTGCAGTAACGTTAGTTACAATTAAAAGTGGTAAAAAACATAAAAATTTTAATTTTTCTTTTCATTATGATCTTCTACCACGTAGTATCTAACGGCTACATTCATCACTCTTATTATGATCTGTGATTGTCACCTAATTACCAACAGAGGATTTGATATTTACTTAGAATCGAAAAAACTCGCGGTCCACATCTCTGATTGTTCATGATTCCTCTAAAAGGCATTCAAAAGCCCTTTATTCGTTATCACGTCCATTGAAATACACTAATTCACTTTTTATATGTTTTCAATCACCATAAAATAATGATATATGGTAATGTTCTTTCACAAAGTGTATCCACTTTAAATAATCGAAATTGAATTTTTATTTCTGCGTCCACACCTATGTTTAGAAGTACATGGGAAAAAGTCTCACTTACACAGGTGGTCATGTGAAACACAAGTCTGCACACCTGAACCTGCTGTAAGTTCCTGCATCTACAGGTGGACTTTGTTCGAGTATATTTAATTTTCATTAATGATATTCGAGTACACGCATTCGATTAGATAGCTAATTCCTTGACATGAAATTCATAAAAGGGGAAGTATCGGCGTTGTGAGCGATACGTGTTCCCAAAGGCTTTAAATGGTTTTTTGTGTTTTGTTTCAAATGAAAATCTGTTTTTGTACAACTATAATTAAAAGTGACATTTTTAATAGCTGTCAAGAGTATTAAAAGATGATGTTAACAAAATAGCGTGTTAAAAATATTTTTAACACGATTTTTTCGACCAAATAACAGTAAACGAAACATAATGGTTCAATTTTCAAGGAAGTTTTATTATGAACAATAGATATCGATATAATTATTCTGTTACAAATGTATTATACAGTGCATTTCTCTAATGTCCCCCTCTTTTATTTTTTGAACGGGTCAACTCAAAAAATTGAAATATGGGATAATGAAATTAATGCATGAATACTTTATTTTGAAGTGAAATTGACAGATGAAACTTTCAAGATGGCGACTGGGCGTCATCTGGGAAAAAAATTAAATTTAAAGGGGAGTCATGTGATACATCTTTTTGAAGTACCTGTCGAATGCTTCACATTAAGAATTTAATGTCAATATCTTCAACTACTACAAAATGGTGAAACTTTCAATAATTGACTGAATACATTGACATTTAACTACATAATATGAGGTAAGAAGCTTGAGGTCAGTTCAGGAGATGCTCTAAATGGTTGCCTTGAACTTCTTGACATATGAACTGCCTATCCGATATTTCACGCCAAACATTTTCGAACACAGTAACGTCAATATCTCCACAAATATTTATAATTCTCTGCCGTATGTCCAATATTGAAGCAGGTTCAGTTTCGTATACCTTTTGCTTCAAATAGCCCCATAAAAAAGTGTATAGGTGTCAAATCTGGCGAGCGGGCTGACCATTCTGTAGGACCTCGACGGCCAATCCAACGACCGGAAAAAGTAGTATCCAAATAGTTTCTTAGTTGTCTGGAGTAATGTGGTGGTGCTCCATCTTGTTGAAATACAATATCCATATCGAATTTATTCTTCGACGATTTCAGTGATGAGAGGGTCAACAGTAGTTTCCAGCATATTCAAATAAAGTTCCCCTGTTGAATTTTGATCAATGAATAGAGGTCCTACAATATGGTTTCCCAATATTCCTACCCAAACGTTAATTTTTTCTGAATATTGGGTGTGTGTTTCCCGCAAAACGTGAGGGTTGGTATCACTCCAATAACGGCAATTTTGTCTGTGAACATTGCCGTTTGAAAAAAATGTACTTCCGTCACTAAAACAAATATTGTAAAGATAGGTAGGATGCCTTGCAATGATTTCTGTCATGATTTCGCAGAATTCTGTTCTTCGCTCAGGGTTATCTTCAGTTGATTGATGTACCATTTTAATTTTGTATGGATGATACCTATTTCTCTTCAAAAGTCTCCACACAGTAGAAGGAGACACCTCACAAACATTCGCGACGGAATAAGTAGACTGTTCAGGATTTACTACCATCTCACCAATTATTTGCACTTGTTGTTCTTCCGGAATGGACGGATGACCTGGGGGCTTTTTGTTATGTACACTACCGGTGGTTATGAATTTGGATACAAGTTCCCTTAAATATTTTCAATATTTTCTACAGATAGGAGGATTCGGAAAACGTTCATTGAAAATCATTTCGATCTCGTGAAAGTTATGCGACGCATCGTAAATAAAAATCGCTTCAATTAGTGAATCTACTAGTAAAACCGAAAACTTAATGAGAATATTCTAACTGAACAATGATGTTCATTGTCGTACTGACATTTTTTGTCGTTTTTGTAAACAAAAAATAACTCAACAAACCTTATCGGGTTGTTGGAATTGCCTTATGGCAGATACATAGGAATATTTCTAGAAATATCGATATTAATGTGTTTGTCTCAAAGAAATTATTGAATGTTCTGCCATTTTGTAGTAGGTGAAGATATTGACTTCATATTCTAGGGTTATGCAATTTTCACCAGGAGTTTCAAAAAGATGTTTCACAAGACCTCTTTTGCCATTTATTTTTTTTTTCAGATGACGCCCAGTCGCCATCTTGAAAGTTTCATCTGTCAATTTCACTTCGAAAAAAGTATTCATGCATTATTTTCATTATCAGAAATTTCATTTTTTGAGTTGACCCGTTCAAAACTTCGTCAAATACAAGCATTTGCAGATGACACGCAGTTAAATCATAGTATCCAACAATATTTTAGCATCCCAAAATCGAATAAATGATGACCTTGAAGTTATAAACACTCTGTCGAGCAAACATAATTTGAAGCGAAATCCTGTAAAATGTCATGTCATATTGGTCAGCAACATAAACCAAAGACAATATGTTAAAGATCTTATGAAACTCAAGTTAGGTGACCAAATCGGTTGACTCTTCAAAAAGCAGGCATCAATTTTTATGAAGATTTGAAATTCCTCCGAAATATGACAATAAATAGTAAGTAAGTAAGTAAGTAAATAAGTTTATTTGACTACGTTACATTACATTTGTAGCAGGTCATACAAAAAGTGTATATACTAATATGTATACATAAATAATTCAATGTATAAAATTTAAAATTTACAATATGACTATTTTCGATTAAGTTTAATGTAGTAAAAGTACGAAAAAGCCTAACGTAATTTACTAACAAACAAAGAGATTAATTGTGTTGATAAGACGTGAGAAGTGTTGCTTCCAAATATTCTCTCACTTCATAGAAACTACGCTCTAATAAGATATTTTTCACTTCACGTTTGAAATTATGAAGATTGAAATTTTTGATATCAGTATGGAGTTTGTTGTAAAGACTCAAGCACAGAGAGTTGCGAGATGAAACAGTAAGTCTGTAACGAGAAGGTTTTAACTGATTTGCATGTCGCGTTGGATAATTATGCACATCAGAGTGTGTCATATATTCATATATCGTTTTGTGAATCTCAATTACTGATTCATAAATAAACAAACAAGGTAGGGGCAATATCCTATATTTTTTAAACAGTGATCTGCACGTTTCTCTGAAGGGAGCACCATCTAAAATTCTCATTGCCCTCTTTTGGAGGCGAAAAACTCGTTCTAACTGAGTAGATTTTCCCCACAATAGTATGCCATAGCTCAAGTGGCACAAGGAATGGTATGCCATTTTGAGAACATGGCCGTTCAGACATTTTTTCAATTGTGTCAGGAGAAATGACTGGCTGGAAAGTTTTTTGCAGAGTTGCTCAATATGAGCTGACCATGAGAGGGTGTCATCTAAAATGATACCTACAAGTTTTCTACTAACCTTTTTTGACTTATCAACGTGTGTTTTGAACGTAATACTTTGAGATTTCTCGATATGTAGTTTCAAATTGTTTTATGCAAACCACTTCTCAGCCTCTTTGCCAGATTCCTCAGATAATGCGTGCGACTTCTGAATGTTTTTATGGTGATTGATGATCGTCGTATCATGAGCAAAACAAATGCAATGTTTACGAGAAAATTGATAGAATATATCGTTCACATATATTATAAACAACAGTGGACCCAATACAGAGCCCTGAGGAACTCCATGCCTGACTATTTCGTACGTTTAATTTACGTCATTTATAAATACTGTTTGCTTTCTGTTATTTGAATATGATTTCAGTAGTATCAGAGGTACACCCCTTATTCCATAAAACTCTAACTTCTCTAGCAAGAGATCATGAGATACACAGTCAAACGCTTTCGAAAGATAACAGCCATCATGTTGAAGGTACATCTGTCAAATTAGTTATAAGTTTGCAATGTGGTGAATGTGGTGAACACCGCCTAAACGCAAGATCTGCCGAAAACATTGCCGCCGTCTGTGAGAGTGTGCAGGATAATCTGAGGCAGTCGATTTCGCGTCGCTCACAACAACGTGTGTTTGCTGAATGGGCTCTGGAGCAGTTGGCAACTGACCCTAATTTTCATCGAAAAATCATCTTCAGCGATGTGGCCCATTTATGGATGAATGGATACGTGAATAATAGTATATTGTACAAGTGTGAAAAACGACATATTCCTCACGTGCGCAGAAGTTTGTTGGCACGAGCTGCGGTCGAAGTTGAAGTTGATGGGGAAACGTACTGAGCTTCTACAGTATTGTTGTGTTCAGATTCTAATGGCGCTGGAGGCTGAATGGATTCTACTATACTTTTTGAAATTTTCATTTTGTTAGCTTTGGAGTTGTCGATATGAGATTCAGCAACATTGCTGGAATTCCAACCCCCATGGCGTTTTAAATTTAAAAGATCTGCCCCTGCATTAACTAAAATAGTCGCAGATGACCTTCGGAAACAGTGGCCAGTATGTAATTCAGGGTCGGTAATTGCAAAAATTTCGCTATTTCTTCCGCCATGGTGCCAAATTTATTTATCCCCACAGGCTGTTTCGTACATTTGCTATTTTTGTAATTAAAAAAAAAATGTGTTTCATTAGTGCATGGTCGAAGCTTCACATATTTTTTGTAAATTTGGTAGAATTTTCCTGTGCCTGTGAAATTTCTAGGAACCCTGGATTACGTATCGGGTAATTTTATTAAAAGGGCCGAATCAAGATCTTCCATATCATCAATTTTTAATTTTCGAAGTTCATCACAACGGCATGCCCCTGTAAGGCCAATAGCTAAAGCAGCCTGAAATCAAAACAATTTAAAAATTTTCAATTCATACCTTTATCAGCAAATACTTTTTATCAGGTACATCTTCTAAAAACTGTTGAATTGCTTCAGAAGTTAATGGTTTTGACTGTTTTGGATCATATTTTTCAGATTTGCGTTTTAAAAATGCACGTAGTTTTACGTATTTTGATATATCAACATAGTTTTTAATAATTGAGGTACTCCTTAGCATCGAATACTGAGACTATAATGTTGATGATTTCAATCGTCTTGACAACTATTCAAAATAAACTAACAAGGTATTTTCAGAACAAGAATATTTACCTTGGCTTTCATTTTCCAGTCCATAAAGTTTTTGTAACCGATTTCATATTTTTCTCTTGATTGCTTGGTAGCAAATTATTACAAATATCTATTGCTTTCTGAACAATTTCTGGATGTGTATTTTTCAACTCTAAATCTTCGTATACCATTATATTCAATATTTAATAAATCTGAACTGTTTATACTATATTAATCAACAATAAAACTATTTTCGTTGGGTAAGTTGACAGCAATAATTATGTAGTGCTTCGGTTTGTTGTTATGGAAACGCCGACAATGGGCTACTTGGATATTGCACGCGAATCATCGGCGTAGCGTTGTCAACATGGAGAACGTGTCATATCCATCTGACATGTAACAATTCATGACTGACTTGGGTTATCGTGATAACAGTGAGAAATTATTTCACACTGTAATAACGGATATTTGTCATTGCGTGAGAAATCTTTCGTTTTGAACGTATGAAAGCGATGACAGAAGTGGTACATTATATAGCATACGTAGAAAAATGAAATTTTGGAGTTTGGGACGATACCAATCCACATGAGATTCAAGTAATAGGGGAGCCCACAATGCAAATTGGGGATTTACTTGAGCGTCATGGAGACATATTAGGTTGCAAAGCTTAGATGATAACAAGAAAAAAATGTTATATAATATATACCTTTCCATCGGTGGGGGAAGCGGCTATAGATTTTTAAATATGTAAAAAAATACTGTTGCATGGACATACTCGAGCGCGTCAGATAATGATAGCATCAATGTCCTACGTATTTTTAATAATGTTCGAATGTTAATCTGATCGTTTGCATGATACGGGTGGTTGTACGTAAGGGTTAAAAGTGAAAAGAAAAAAAATTAATCGAGCTCGTCAGATTTTCTAAGAGGGTGTTAAGTACAACAAAAAAAAGCTCTCATTCAATAAATAATCTGATGATTTCGATCTGACGCAAACTCGCGGCCATTATTGTAATGTACAAAAAAATGCTATTTTGAAATTTTCAAGCGCGTCAGATTAGGTTATATATCGTTCATTTTTGTGTTCTAGACGTGCTCATAATCTGACGATTATCTAGAGGGATTCGCCTAATCTGACAAAATTTATTTTTTTTAAATCATTGAACTCAATCAATTGAATTGCTTAGGAAATGGCATGCAGATAAAGAAGTGTTTTTAAAGTAGAATACTTGTATTTATGAGAAAATAATTTTTTAAATGCTCAAAAAAATTAATTTTATATAATCAATTGATTAATTATTCATCATCTTCATCACGAACGAGTCTCTGTGATCAGCTGTGATGGCGTCATGGCATCAGAATTCAGAGTGGGGACGAAGTGAGAGAGTAATAGATAGAGAAAAAGTGAAAGAGGAATAGAAACTCGGAAGAGGGAAATATAGGTATCACAGCTGCACGCATTAAACTTTATCAACGAATTTTTGTTACTTCGGTTTGCGGAAATCGTCAGATTATATATTATTTGTTATCCATAAATTATTTCCTTCGAAATAAAAAAAAAAATTAGCTACTCTCGAGAATGTCGAAATGACATTATTTTTTTACAATTTTGCTGCTCTCCCATTTCTTTACGTCACTCTCAAATTGTCAGATTACTGGAATATACACTTTTTAGCATGTAATCAACTCACCCTACCTTAATCTGACGCGCTCGAGAATTTCTGATTATCAATTTTTTTTACTAATCTGATCTTCTATCTTTCACGGGTGGCCTTATATATGGGGCTCATATTTGGTGGAGGTACTCAACTTGGTAAAAGGTATCCCCCTGATATTAATCTGTCGCGCTCTAGTAAATCCCGAAATCCCCGCTTGGGCTCCCCTATTAAAGAGCGTCCAATGCATTCCTAAAAAGTCACTGTTTGGTATGGATTTCGGTCTGGCGGCGTCATCGATCTATATTTGTTTGAGAACGACGTTGGCCAGGCCATCACTGTCAACGGCCAGCACTATAGGTCGATGATTACCAATTTATTTTGACCTGAATTGGATGATACCAACGATATTTGGTTTCAACAGGAGAGCGCTACGTGTCGCACTGCTCATGTCACATTGAATATGGCCATCAATGGCCATATTCAATGGCAAAACAGAAACAAATAACAGTATAACAGAAATACATAATGTTCAAGGAAACTCTATCACTGATTCTTTTGAAATAGCTACGGAATTCAATAACTATTTTTCCAATGTAGGACCAGAACTTGCTAATAAAATACCGCGGACTTCAAATTGTAAACATTCTTACAAATCACTACCCCATTCAATTTTCTTGGAACCTGCAACAGATGAAGAAGTTATTAACACCATAAAATCTTTAAAAAACAAAAAATCACCGGGTTACGACGAAATTACCGCAGAATGTTTGAAGGAAATTGCAAATGAGATTGCAACACCACTGTGTTATTTAATAAACAATATTATTTATAAAGGTGTATACCCTTCTTGTTTTAAATTATCAATTGTAGTCCCATTACATAAAAAAGGAAGTAAAATTGAAGTTTCCAATTATAGACCTATCTCCCTGATTCCTAACTTTGCAAAAATATTTGAAAAAATTCTGAAAATTCGTATAACAAAATACTTAAATAAATACAATTTAATATCAGAACATCAATTTGGGTTCAGGGAAGATAGGTCAACACAAGATGCAATCTATTTTCTGACAAGCAAAATTTATAAATCACGAGATACAAACAAAAAATCGTTATGCATTTTCTTGGATGTTGCAAAGGCATTTGACACAGTGTCTCATAATAGGATGTTGGAAACTTTACAGGATTTAGGTTTCAGGGGCAGTGTTTATAATTTGATGGTAAGCTATTTAGCTGGAAGAAAGCAAAAAGTCAAAATAAATGATAAATTAAGTGAAGAAAATTTAATAACATATGGTGTGCCGCAAGGTACGGTTCTAGGGCCTACTCTGTTCACCATTTATATTAATCATTTACTTACCTTGAATACTGAAGGTTCCATTATTAGTTTTGCAGATGACACGGCTGTTTTTTATCAGAGTGAGTCATGGGCTGACCTACAACAAAAAATTAATCAAGATTTTATTCACATTATAGACTGGTTTGATTATAATTTATCAACTGTTAATTACTCAAAAACGTGCTTTGTTCCATTTAGTTGTTATGAAAATGGTTTACCAGATTTTAATGTTGTACAGTTACATGTCAACAATAAAATGATAGAAATAAATAGAGTTAGATATATAAAATATTTAGGTATAACAATTGACGATACTATGAAATGGAATATACATATACAAAATGTAATTAAAACATTAAGGCCTACGCTATATAAAATAAAATTTCTGAACCGATACTTAGACTTACCTGTGATAAAGATTGTATATTACTCTCTGGTTGAATCTAGGCTAAATTGCGGAATATTGGGATGGGGTGGAGCCGCAAACTGTCATTTGTCCAAACTTGAGACTCTACAAAAAAGATTCCTAAAAATAATATTTAAAAGAGACATGTTGTATCCTACAAACCTTCTTTATCAAGAGGCTAAAATATTTGATATTAGTCAGTTGTACTACATACAGTTAGTGTATTTTCAATATAAACATAAACGTCACGATTATATAGACCACGTACATAACACTAGAAATAAAGTAAAAAAATTGATCAAAACAGAACTGACACTCAAAACAATTGGTCATCATTTGCATTCAGCTAGTCGAGCCTATAATATACTTTCGGAGTCCATCCGACAGGCAGAACATTTTAAAAAATTTAAAAAATTAATTAAAAAATTCGTTTTGGACGAACGACATCAAATTAATTTGTTACTAAGAGCCTGACGTCCTAGTAACATAGTATGTTGTTCTTTTTTTTGTATTGGCAAATCCTGTTGTTTGCAATGGTTTGTAGTTCTTTTTGTTTATTATTATTTTTATTAACTACTACATACAAAAGTTTTATTTACTGTCTAGATTATTTCTTCTGTATTTCTTTTTTGTTTGTTGCTATAGTTTATTTCATAAAATACGTATATTTTTTAATCGAAAATTTTGGCAGTTTCATCGCATACAAGCTGTGCTTTCGCGATGTTCTGTGTTGGTGTTTATTTGTATTTATTTGTATATTATATATAATATAATCGATGTAAATTAGCATGTGAACAATTGACAAATAAACATATTATTATTATTATTATTATTATATTATTATCACACGTGGAGGTGATGACCACAACACGATTTGACCCCGTTAGATTTTTTATTGTGGGTTTTTTTGAGTCGTAGGTATATGCGAATAAGCCACAAACCACAGCGGTCTTCAAAGTCAACAAAACCCGGTCAAATTCAGCCTGATTTTGTTACAAACGAATAAAAAAATTGGATGATATCTCACATACGCTTTGTTTTATTTAATTTGAAAAATAGAAGGCGCTTAATGAAAAACCATATATCTATAACAATTGCTTTCAAAATCAACCACTAACTGCATAAATGAATCCAGCAAGTTCGATATTCAATTTTCCTTTCCACCATAAATTGATTGGGAACCGCTCACTGATTACAATAGTCAAGCAAACACTATTACTATTCTATGTTATCATAGCGAAAATGCACCGCAGATTGGCCTGATGTTAGCACTTTGGCAAATTACATCTGTATATTCATGAGTGTCCGTCTAATATATTTGGGGGAGATCGCAAAATGTAATAACGGGGATTATTTCTGCGCTTCGCCTAATACGATGGCCAATATTTGCGTATAACTTGCTGATCGTATACTTGTTCGAGATATGTTAATACTCGTATAGACAGACCATGTCGAATGGTTGAATTGGCAATTTCATTATTAAAATGCTGAATGCGATTTGAGAATTTTCCTACCAACTTTTTCCCATGACGTGGGAACAGAACCCTCAAATATTCAGTTTTTTAACCACCATCACTCAAACCTCAAATAAAAAAATTAATTCAGTCAACGAACTATATGGCGAGTTGGCTGTCCTTGTTCATCTTTCACTGCCTGAACCACTGTGCATGCTGTTTTTGGCGAGTGCATTGGCTTGGGATGTGGGGATTGAGCAAACCAGCCATCGGATGCCTGATTCCACGTAGCTGGATACGGGAATGACAGAATTACGTGAGGTTCTGTCGCCTCTTCAAGGCGAGGCTATCAGGTTCACGGTCACCAGGAGCTGCCCTTAAGGAGGGGTACTATCTCCTGTTCTGTGGTCGCTCCTGGTGGATAGTCTGCTTAATGCCCTCGACAGAAAAAAAGTTGATCTGCAAGCTTATGCAGATGACCTTGTTATCCTGGCAAGGTCCACATCGGGAAGGGTAGCTTCTCAAGCGCGTTGGACGTTGTTCACTGTTGGTGCCTGAGGGAGCAGATGTCCGTCAACCCAGCAAAACTGTGTTAATCCCCTTCACCAAGAGAAGCAAATTCGTCGATCTAACGCCACTTCCTCTCAAGGGTGTGGTCATTCCATTTGGAACGGAGGTTGAATATCTTGGCATTGTCCTTGATAAAAGACTTACCTGGAACGCTCACTTGGAAAAAGTTTTACACAAAGCCAGACTGTCTCTATGGACATGTCGAAGGATTTATGGTAGATTTGTGGGGTTTAGGTCCCAAACAAGTCCATTGGATTCATGTGATGATTGTCAGACCAATGATCATTTATAGTGCAATTGCTTGGTAGCCGAAGGCTTTACAGAAAACGGCCCAAGCGAAGCTCTCTGGCATACAGAGACAGGCTTGTCTGGCTATCAGTGGTGCCGTCAGTACCACACCGTCAGCGGTCATGGAGATCCTTCTGGATCTACCTCCTCTCCACGTTTTTCTGTAAAGAGAGGCTAGATGGACTGCATACAGACATGTGCACATTGCCAATCACACAAATCAATTCAATGCAGAGTGCAACAGACTGTTGGTTGGCATTTGAAGTCACAGCATTCTGGAAATGACCTCTGACTTCATGCCTTTTAGTTACTCATAACCTTCAATTTCAAAAATCCAATAGCCTCATCGCTATTCAATCACGAATCCATACAAATTGTTGTATTCTTCTGAATTCGTACTGAACGATGTCAATATTGGGAGTAGTGAAACTGTATATTTTACAATGTTAAGTATACTATTATACTACTATTATAGTACACTATTACAGAAATATATTCAAACCGAAATCATGTAGCAAAAAATTTAAATCAAAGCAATAATTTTAAAAAACATTTGTCAAGGAAAGAGCTCATATAGATATCTCTTTTTTTTCCTACTACTTGGGAGCCGTCTGACTTGTCCATTTCTCCCAAATCTCTGGATAATACTAGAGCCTCATCCTTTTCATAACACCCATCCCATCGATTTTGTTTTCATAGATCATTTGCTGAATGCATATCATATCATTCTGGACATAATTTGGGTTGTCCATAAATTGTTTCTGGTTCCACACTGTGAATTTTAATCTGATTTTATATCTGAATTCGCGTATTTGTGTTCAATTGTTAACATAACAAATTATTGTTATTTTCATATTATTACTTGCAGGACTTTCATTCAGTAAGTCTTACACCGCTGCAAAGAGCTGCCAACTTTGATTAATGAAAAATTAATAATTATCCTCCATGAAAGTTACATGAATTTGTGTTATGAAGTTCACCAAACTTTATACTATGATGCCACTAGCGACCCGTCAAGGGCTCCGTTTTGGAAATTTTAGTATTGCCGTAATCCTTCTTTCAAGGTTTATTTCTCCCTAATCAATTATAATATGTAATATTTTTATAATTCTCAATCCTGGAAGTAACAAAAATATCAGTTTTTGATCAAAATTGTTGTTAATTTGGTATGATCCAATAGCATCTCAATTCATTTACCATCTTAAACGCGTAGGCTTTGCTTGGTTTCTATGGCAGAAAAAATTAATGCGTTGTTGATATCTTGTTGAGAACTGTCAGACGTTTATGAACATATCAAAGATGTATTCAAATGATGAAAGGATGGATATGCTATTTAGTTATGCAAAATCAAATAAAAATCCTTTTTTGGCAAGGAATATGTATGTTGAGCTATACCCGAATCGTCGTATTCCTAACATCCAAATGACCATGGGTCATTTGACAGAAAAAAAACAAGACAATGTGGTTACTGGAAGTGTGAGGAAACGAATAAATGTTATGGGTAAGCAAATATTACCACATAAAAATTTACATAGTGAAAACATATTTTTTTCAATTTAGGATTGGCCAGTTACAAAAGTTATGCTAATCAAGATTGTTCTTTATGAGAAATTGCCCACGAAATGGGGATTTCTGTAAAATCCTATTTTGAAAAAGAAAAAATATAAATGCTACAGGATAAGTAAAGTTCATCACCTCAATGAAAGGGATTACGGAAGGAGAGTACCTACGATTTGCGAAGTGGTTATTTGAAAAAATATAATATGGACGGACGAATCAAAATTCACCAAAAATGGTTGGTTTAACAGAAATATCCATTATAGGTGGAATAATACAAATGAACATTTACATAGGGAAACCAGTTTCCAAGAAAAGTTCGAAATAAATGTTTGGTTGGGAATTGTGGGAACATACATCCATGGCCCTTTCCTTTACGATGACTATTTGAATAGTATCTTCATTTTCTATTCAATGAATTCGATGGCTATTTAGATGAATTTCCACTGAATATCCGCCATGAAATACAATATTTTCATCAATACGGCGCTGCTCCCCATAATGCAGCAATGGTGAGGGAACATTTAAATGCAATATTCAAAGGAAATGGATTGGAAACAATGGAACAATTAACTGGTCAGCTCGATCCCCAGATCTTACTCCTTTAGAATTTTTTTGTCTGGGAATACATAAAGGATGAAGTTTTTTCAATACCAAGTACAGATATCGACTATCTCAAACGAAAAATGAGAGATGCATGTATTTGTATTACTCCTATTATGCTATAAAATTGACACAGAAATTGTCTGAACCGACAACTTATGTCCATTCAACAAAAAGGTCGTCAACTCGAGCATTTAATGTAGATTATTGCCATGTAGCTTTGATTTTCCTTAATCGTTTCACTTTTTCCAAAAGTGAAATAAATAATAATAAAATAAATTGTTTTTCTGTTTGATTGTTGTCACTAACGATGGTGGTCATTTCAAATGAAAGTCTATAAAAATATCAAATGTGACATATCCTTCGATTGTTAATTTATCGCTTCAGTACCGAAAAACAGAGATGAATGAGTGAGTGTTAAGTGAGTGACTTTCGCATTTATAAGTATAGATAGATTGCGAATCTGTTGACCAGTAACTCTGTTTGCGACCTTGAAATACTTCCAAACTATGCAGGATATTTTCAAAAGCAATCTTTTATTTTTCCGGCACTAGCCTAATGTATGCTGCTGATAATTCCCCAACGTTATGTGCGCCAATATACATCGGAGCCGTGTGATTCTAAAAATAAGGCTTTCTAAGAGCACATCTATTCGGAGGGATGGTTGTAAAGAGCACCAGATGACAAGTTGTTACACGCCGGCGACATGACACCGTAATAGCTCCTTCGCATTACTCTAAAAGCACTTTCTAAAAAAATAACATTAACGCCACACCGTTATAAATTATGTTTTCACGCTAAGAGGACGCTTCGTCGTTTTTGTCACTCCGGGATTTTTCTCTACTCAAGAAATGTTTTCGCCAAATCGCCAAAAATTGGTATTTATCGCGGAAGAAATCGGATGGAAACTCGTGAGAAACTGCAGTAACTTTATCTGATGTGGTAATGGTTCACTAGTGAAGAGTTATCGTTGATGATAATACTTCTGAACATTACTTGAAAAATAACTGTTATAACTTATTCAAAAAGTTATAACTTTATTCAAAATGGTTATTTACAATAACTGTCAAGATGATAATCCAACCCAACTGTCACGAAATAAGAAATAAGAATAAATTATTAAAGTAATGACAATAATATTTTTCATTTGGTTTAATCCATATCCAACAAAGAGAATGTTCAATATTAAATGGGAATGGGAAATGTTCCTCAATTTGGGTTATTACAGCAAATGCAAGTTTGAACAAAATAAAGTTGAGTTTAATTCTTGAGTTTTTCAAATTTACTTCGAGAAGTATTCAAATTGATGTTTTAATTTTTAAAAGGATTTGTTTCTAATTCAAATATTGGCAACAGCGCCTATACCAAGTTGGAATAATTTATACGTACCTACCTAGATATTCTACTTTGAAAAATGAAAATTATTAACAATTGAGGCAAAATATAAATTATACTTCAATACCACCTGCGCGAGCCACATAAACAACAGTTGTTTTGTTATTTATTCATATAGAGGAAGCTAGGTTAGGTGCACAAAATTTCATATGTCAGAGAATGTCTCGGAACTCGGAACATAAGTGAACAGAACAGCACGCCTCTGAAATATATCATCTTTGTTTGTCTCATAGAGGTAACAGATTCATTGTCCTTTATTAGCTATAACCGATGTTGCCAATTGGTGAAATAGAAACGAATCCCTTTAAATGTTGAATGCATTATTCCATTCCTCTTTTTTAAGTATTCAAATAATATTTTAAAGAAAAAGGTTGAAATGATAAGTTCAAAATGCGTTGTTTTAGAGCTCTTTTATGAAAACTACTTGATTTTCGTCAGGAGGAACATTCCCCATTCAACTGACATGTGCATTTAAGACATTGAATTCACCATATATCTACTTTTAGTCTATACCCAATGATATTATATCTAATATACCTTCGAGTAACTCCGATTGCAGTAAATATTTGAACACTACAGTAACACCAATGAAATCAGTATTTCTTGTTCCATTTTCAGATGCAAAGTTATATAATATATTACACACGAAATTAAAAAATAGATTATCATCTGGGCATGATGAGGTAATGTTCATTATGAAAAAAACCTTTCATTTCTCATTTCACCTCTAACAGAATCTTTCCCAGATGTGCTCAAAATCGGCAAAGTGACACCAATCCTTAAAAAAGGTGACTCAAGGCTACTGAAGAATTAAAGGCCCATTTACAGTAGTGAAGGTTTTCGAATACTCATTTCTTCATCGATTACTATCATTCTGCAAAAGAATTCGAAAATTATCTCATGGACAGCAGTAGACTCTTATCATGAAAAAATTGTGGATTTGATGGATCGCGGTGAGTGATCTGTTGGAAACTTTTGTGATCTCAGTAAGGCATTCGACTGTGTCGATGAAACCACCCTAATGAATGAGCTCCAGGAATACGGAATAAGAGGTATCCCATACCAGTGGATGTGTAGTTTCCTCAGTTCACGAAACCAATACGTTGCTCTTGATGACATAACTTCCTCTATACAGAAGGTCAGCATTGAAGTTCCTCAAGGGTCAGTTTTAGGATCGATTTTGTCCATTTCATACATGAATTTTAGACGAATCAATAATTTTTCGATGAAAATGTGAGTCAGTTGCCAACTTCTCCAAAGCCCATTCAACGAACACATGTCGTTGTTTATGGTCGTTTACTTTCAGTTCCTGGATCACTTGAATTTTGTTTGGCTGCAAGCCCAAGTCACAACGCAAAATTCGCCAAGTTGTGGTCTGCACACCCTCACAGGTAGCGGTGATGTTTTTGGCAGATCTTGCGTTTTGTCGACGTTTGGTCGATCGTTTACCGAACCAGTGGACTCAAATTCATCAACCACATTGCCAATAGTCCTCTCGGTAGGACGATTATGGCGGTCATGAAATGGGGGAAGCGCGCGGTACAAAATTATTTCATAATTCAAAATCATACATATAAGAAAATAAAGGAAAAAGTAATACAAATCATGAAATTATGAAACAACAAAAATTAATTGGAGCTCCGAGGCGACTTCATTGATTCCAGTGACGCATTTGCTTTTTCAGCTGCAGGAAAATCCGAAAAAACCTGCAGCACCCCATCATCTGAAGATCTTGATCTGCCAATGTCCTCTCTTTCATGAAACAAAATGTAGGGTGTCTCCAAAGGCTCTAATAAATTCCAGACATCCCCACAACACTTAGTTACACGACTATCGTCCAACTTAAACCAGTCCGTTTCCTCTTTGACCAATGCGTATTAATGACCAGATCAAACGCCAGAACCACAGTGCACAGATTATAATAGTGGTCTGATAGATTGAAGTGTTCATCTATTTCGAACCTTTGTAAGAGTTTGGTACTTCCGTCAGGGGTTCAGTCGTGTTTAAAGATCATCAGTGTTATCATTAGATTAACAGGTGCCTCAGCCATACTTGTTTTCTTACAATAATCAGTTAGTTTAGCGCATGTTTGGCAATACAGATGCTCATCACCCGTTAAAATTTCCATTTTCAAATGATTAATAAGCTCCGCACGGACTGGTTATCAGTCATATTAGGAAACGCTAGTTGAAGTTCCAGAAAATCACATACGTTTTTACTACCTCTTGAACATTTACTACAAAGTAAACAAGTGAGGATTTTTCCAAAAAGAGATCTACAAATACAAGACGAGATAGACTTTTGTTTAAAGGTGGTTGACAATATTTCGTGGTGTATTTCATCAGTTCGGCCTTTGACGTTGACCATTGTCAACGAATTGCCTTTTTCAGACGTATTGGTGAAGAGGACCGACAATAAATGGGAACCATCTATATATCAAAAACCTACTCACACAGGACAGTATCTGAATCAGAAATCCAACCACCATCAATCGACTGAGAGAGGAATCATCAAGACTCTACTAGACCGTGCCTTTGGGCTCTGTAATACAAAGGAAGATCTCGGAAGGGAACTAGGCATCATCAAAAACGACCTTCAACGGAATGGTTCCTCCAGAGTGATGGTAGAACGGGCTTTAGCTAGAAGACAGCAAGAGCTCCACAAGGAAGAGAAGCCTCCACAACCAGTACTTGTACTTCCCTACATCAGAGGATTATCGGGAAGGATACGAAGGATTGGGTCCAAGTATAACATTAGGATCTGCTCCAGATCTGTTAACACTATCCGTAGCAGCCTCACGAAAACCAGGCCACCAAACGCGGACTGCGATTCCAAGAATTGCATTTATCGGATACCCTGCGGAGAATGATACTTCGGTGAAACTAAGAGGTCATTGAAAGTTCGCATTGCTGAGCACAAGAAACACACACAGCGAGGAGAAACCAGCAAATCCGGAATAGCAGAGCATGTTTGGGCTCATCAACATAATATCAAGTGGGCTCATGCTGAAATCATCCACAAAGAGGAACACTGGTTTTGGAGAAAATTCAAAGAAGCCGCATATATGTTGTCCAAGAACGCATTTAGTCAAGCTAGCGTAGAGATACGTAACATATGGAAACCTCTAATCAAAAGAAAAACGACCAACTCCTGCCAAACGGTCATCTCCCGCTAAAAACCAATGAAGCGGAGAGAGAGGAGAGGGGATAGGTGAAAGCACTCGAATGGCCTATAAATAGTCAGATCTCGGAGGAATAAGTCCAGTTATCACCCGATAACGATTGTGGATACTAACAATCGAAACGTCGTGACATAACTTGGTTTGAAATATTTTTCTTTTAATTTTTTCATTTTTTGTTAATAATAATTTTTAATTTTTTTAATTTCCAGCTTTTATTAATATTTCGATTTCTATTTTTTGTTTGTTGTTTGGTTTATGTTATTTCTTTGTAATTTCAGTTTTTTCGTTCAAATAAAATTTGTTATTTTCGGTTAATCTTTTTAATATTTTTTCAGGAATTTCAAATCATTTTATATTAGACAATGTAAGTCCGAACTGATGAAATACGAGACAGACTGTACTGAATCATTCAATTCAGAGCGGTTAGGAGTATTGTTTCTGGTATTTTTTTGCTCACGAAGATTATTCAACAAGAACTCCCAGAATTCGGAGCAATCCTCTTGGTGTCCTAACAAGTATTTAGTTGACTTCAAAAACTCCAGGAAATCGATTGGTGGAAAAGATGATACATTCGTACGAAACTGCAACTGCATGAATAATTGTTTGAGTTTGGTGACTAAGTAGGAAACATTATCGTTCTCGTTCATCGTTTTTGAAATTCTTCTTCATGAACAACACTTGTAAAAAGCTATTTATGTAGTGAGTGTTTCCGAAATTATCTAATCCAGTTTTCTCCATAAAATTTTCAGGACAACTGTCTACTGATTCGTTAGGAAGAACATGTTTCACATAATCTGTATCAGAACCATTTCTTAGGCTGCAATCAATTCTTCAAAGTGATGAAGGGTTCCGTAGAGGGATCGATTCGGCTCTTGCTTCATGAAGCTCTTCCACTGAAAAGTAACCAGAACCACGAGGACTGCAGCTCATATTTGGTGGGCAAGAATGACCTAAGTCCATTGACCACACTGAAAAAGAAGAAGGTACATCAATCACTTGCGAATTAACCTTGATAGGAGACTAATGAATATACACATATCTAGGCTTGTTTCGAAGAGATTTTAGTTTCATACTGAAATGAGGGCAATGCATGATCTCATCGAAATTATGTGAAGGAGGAATAGTTCCAAGAACCGAACCAGCATTGCCACGTTGAATGGTAATACTAATTATTTCTATCAAAAAGAAGTAAAACGGTGATCTTTCGTTGCTTGGCCTATTCTCCTTTCGAGCTCATGAACGAATAACAGAGACTCCGGGCCATAAATACCAAAATTTTCACTACTACTGGATGGAACAGATAGTTGTTACCAAGATTTTGGTAATTTTTTCGTTCTAATTTTTTTGCCAGACAATGCTACAGTTCCAGCAGACTTCGAACTTTCGGCTAGATGGGAATCCGCAACCGTTTCAACGCAAGTTTTCAATGTTCTTTTTTGAAGGATTTCTAATTTGTTTACGTGTGTGGCTGCTACAGATACTCGGGAAAGAACACCATACCTCGAATCATAGGTAAGATTTTTTACTCTCATTCAGTTGTTTTTTATATTTCCCATCATTTTTCTTCCAACGATGTTTTTTACCATTTCATTTCTACCTTTCATTTTCACTAAAAATTTCATGTAATTTTTGTTGTTTTGAAGTGGTAAATAAAAAACCTTGCGCGCTCGTGACCCGATAATAGTGATGATAAATGCATGGGGATGCAACATATGGCCGCCAATAAAACAAAATCAAAGCGGCTGAAAAGTGCAGTAATAAAACAGTATCGACGGGATTAGCGCCCTCTGATGCACTAAACATGTGGCGAATTCTTCCACGTCAACGGCTTCTTTATTATACGTTATTTTCGGATTAAGGGCTCTGCACATTACATATACTTTACTTGCTTTGATTACTTGATGTATGGGTGACATATGGGGCGAAGAAAAGTATATGTAAGTGTGTTTATATCGAAGCCGATGAGACGAAAAAATTAAAAACGTTATTTTCGATACACTGGGGTGGTCCTTGATTTGTTGTGATGATATTTGATCAAACAAAAACTTCACCGGGTGAAATTGGATTCTCTCATAGATTATTGAAAATATTTTCAATATCATTCATTGAAAAAAAAGATCTCATTAATCCTCAGCTCGCACAAGTTTCGACTTTTGAGGTGAGGAACAGCTGGTTTAGGAAAAAACAGATTTCAACAGATGTTATCAGGCATAGTGGGAAGAATTATCGGCCTATATTTCAAGTATTTTATATTTTGAAATATCCTAAGACAAATATATGGGTTTTGACAATAAATATTTGAATGAGTTTATGTAAAAAAAACATTTTACTTTTTTACGTATCCAAACAATACAAAGAGTGGGGACCTTTCAATGAAAAAAAATCGTATATGATGGAATTGCTGGACGATACTTGATGAAAATCCATAACTAACGTATTCAAGAAACACTTTATTGTGAGATTTTCACTAAACAGTTTTTCAAAAATGCAAAACGTGTTTCGTGTAAAACTTTTTAGTGAAAATCTCACAATAAAGTGTGTTTGAATGAAAATATGGTCTTTCAATGAATTTCGAGAAGATTAAGATAAAAAAGTGTTTTTTAATTGAATTGTAAGAACATTCATGTTCTTACAAGAGATTTGCATTGAAACAATATGTGATTTTGACGATATCTGAACAGACGGTATTTTGACGGCCAGTTGTATTACTTTCATGTCAAAATATAGTAATAACGTCCGCGAACAAAATAATAGCGATCAAGTAGTTCAGGTCAAGTATCGAGCCGTGTGGCACTCCCTTCGTAATATGAGAAACTTATAACATTGTTGACTCCAACCTATTACGGACAATTACGTAGTGATGAACAGAACATCATAGTCTACGCCTTCTATAAATGATACTACTCTCTTCATATAAAAATGAAAATATGGCATTCTGGTTTTCTTTATTTGTTTGAAATTCAAATTGTTTGGATTTTTGGAATATTCAAAAAGTAATTTGAACGATTTTAAATCAACTCCTCAATGAGTTTAGGGAGTGAGAGAATAAGTGTTATAAGTCGATAATTCGAGGGATTTACTTGATCACTGACTTTCTATAAAGGGATTACATCAGAGGTTTTCAAAAATGAAGGACAGATTGATGTATTGCCTTATTGATATTTCATCAATTTTAAATGATAATTTAAAAAAAAAATTATTAACGAAATGTTAATCATGAAAAGTATTGCCTGGTGTGTGGAAAAATAATTCTTTAGGCATGAGTTATTGGTGAAAAATATTATAGTTGACATTATTTTCCAGAAGTTGATGAAGAACGATTTTGAAAGAGACTCCGGGAACAATGGTTTGACAAATTGTTAAAATCCATTGAACAGTGATATAAGGTTGAAAATCTACTAGTCTACAGGGTGTTTCAAATTCAATCCTCACTATTGGGATCTCGGAAACTATGAGAGATACGAAGATGGCCAAATTGGGGCAAAGTTGCGCATTTACCTGACTAACAATATGCCGTTGAGAAAGTTCTGAAATTCCGAGTGTATCCGGGGATATTCGGAAAAAACAGAAATTTCCGAAAATGGTTTTTATTTTTTTCTGGCTTTGATTTTCGAAGGATTCGAAAATAAATTGCACTTCCACATTGCCACTTTTTCTTTGCTACACAATGGTGTTTTCAGATTTACTATCCGAAGTTTCGTCTTCCGGTCACTATCATCAACTTTAATTTTTCTAATGGGCGCTGCATTGGATTCTTTCTATTTTGAATAGTACCATATTTTACCTTTTCAATGATGTACCATAATCAATTATCACCCGAAGACGATTGTGGATACCAACAATCGAAACGTCGTGGAGTAACTTGGTTTGGAAACTTTTAATTTTTATTCTCCATTCCTTGTAAATAATTTTTAAATTTACATCTCATGTTACTAGTTAATTTTTTTTGTTTTTTATTTTGGTTGCTGCTTGTATTTTATCTCATTGTAATTTCAAATATCACAAGTTAGCATTCTTTGATGTTTCTAAATTTGACTTTCAATTTGTTACACTGATTGACACTTCGTTATTGTGAAAGTTATTGAATTTTTGTCGAAAAATGGCTTTCACGAATGAAGAAAAGAGAGATATGATACAAATTTATTAAATATACGATAAAAGCAGTCTTAGGACATCGAAAATATGTTTAAACTTGTATCCCGAAAGACGACAACCACATCGAACTATGTACAAGTTATTTGATCAAAATCTCACCGAGTTTG
Source organism: Leptinotarsa decemlineata (assembly GCF_025532065.1). NCBI lineage: Eukaryota > Metazoa > Arthropoda > Insecta > Coleoptera > Chrysomelidae > Leptinotarsa > Leptinotarsa decemlineata. The sequence goes on along the minus strand of NW_027412694.1, from coordinate 12,126,900 downwards.
GTTCGGTTGAAAAGCCAATGAAAAACTACGAACAAACTTCCGAATCCTCTAACAATGCTGTGTTGAAGGTCCTCAATATTTTGATATTCCCTCTGACCATAAACTCTATTTTTCAGTGTACCCCATAAGAATGTATCCATAACTCTCAAGTCTGGAGACCTTGCTGGCCACCTCACTGGCTCATTAAACCCTATCCTCTACCCTTGAAACACCCTGTATAAATAGTTATTTTTATGAACCCAGTCTACGCATATAATCGACTGTGTTTTCCAGCCATATTGTGCACTTCTGTTCATATCTATTTTTTGTATAAATATGTACTTTGGATTATGAAGTGAAGTACACCATAAGGTACACGATATTTGATGAACTATTATCAGTGAATGTAAACACTCATTTATATTGACATACGAATTTTAGGAATTACATTAGAACTTATCGGGAAAATCTATATATTCGATCTCATATTTGTTACAACACAGTCTGAACTGCGTCACAACTAATTAATCTGATTGTTTATATGTCTGAGAAACGTCGTAAATATTAATCAAATTGTTAATCAATGGGTTCAAGACTTTTCTTATTTCTATCTAAGAGATCTATCTACATAATATGCATAGCACTGAAGATTCGAAATGTCAAAGGAAGACACACATTTTACTTTTTGGAAATAACAATCAAAATGTCAAAGTAACATACTGTACTGGTATGTGTGATTGATGACTTCTTTACTTTACGATAATTCATGATCACTTAAATGAAATGAATAAAAACACTTTTGTCTAAAATGTGTACTGGTATTTCTACAAAATATCACGTTTGTTATGTCATTGAAATTTTTATCAAAATGCATATTGTCAAAGGATTATCGGTTTTCTTAAGGACAAAGCACACGCACTACAGGAAAATCCTTAAGGCGCTCTTAGAGCGCTGCCTGTGCGAACGTAGCGAATCGCATTGGATTTGAATCACTGGAGACAAAATCCATTTGGAAAAAATTCTCTGGAAGTTTATTCCACACAAACGCAGTTCTCTAGATGAAAAACTTATTAAACAGTGAAGTTCGAGGTGTACTGAGTTGAACCTCAAGACACTCAGCAGCCACAGCCTGTCGTGTATTTCTGATATGTGCCGCTCTTGGTGGAATCAAATGTGGCAAGTCACTTGAACACTTCCCGTGAGACACGGAAAAAAAAATGTTGCGAAAATTTCCACAATTGTAAACATTTTTGTTACAAATTATATCGCATATAGGGACAACTCCAATTTGTAATATTATGTACTACACCACTTGTGTACATACTTTTTCACTAAATTATTCTACCATTCGATATATTTTGTTTTGAAAACTTGCATAACCTTGTGTTACCAGTAACTCTCAATAGTAACAGTTTCTCATTAAAATCTGTAGGGATTTTTCAAATAAAATTGTACTAGATCTTGCTTCAATTTTTCACGGAATTACATAAAAATTTGTCGAAATATTCAAAACATTATTGTATTGAATAATTCTATAACTTTTATCACGAATTTTTAAAAATTGTACTAATCAACACCAAACCATCAGTCAAAAATTCATACAGCACATGATAATAATTTACTGGAATTGTGCTAATAATTGCAATATATTGTAGCGAAAACTCAAACAAATTATATGAGTAATTACTATGCAATGATTAATGAATGGAAACCTTTCTGTCACTTTCTGAAACAGAATGTTTTAATTATCACTAAACATTGTTTGAAAAAGTACAACATATTTGTGGAGGAAAATAAGACAGGAAGTATCGATTCAACTTCATTTCACAGTAAACCAAAATATGTTTCTGATACCTATACTTCTTGTTCTATAATCATTTATAAAATATAACAAAAATCGAATTCAAAAAGTTAAATGTAACATCAACATATCTTGATAAAGTGATTTGTCAAAAAAGTTGACAGGCATAGTTAGGAAGTTCAAAAATGGTAAAGGATTTCAAAATTCAAAATACAAATCATTGATCTAGTTTTTATTTTGAATAAAAAATTGGAAAGATGACAAACGATGTAAAATCAAACAAAAATAATTACGTTGAAAATGTCTATATGGTATAAGTAAGTAAGTAAGTAAGATAGGATCAAACTATCGATTTTTCTCATTTCAAGATTTTCCTATCAATTCAGAAAAAACTTCAAGAATAATTATTTCTAGTATTGCCAGTTTTAACAAAATGGAAATTTTACCAAAATATTCTTGTAATAAATTATTTGAATCCTTGAATAAATATAACTAGACCAAAGTTCACCCCTAGCGGCTTTGGGATTTCCTTCATTATTAACATTAGGTGTACATTGAACTTCTGGGTTTTCCTGAGGGAAAATATCATAAATTTGAATTGAAGGGGTTATATTTTTTAGGAGTGATAAATTTCTTGTGCCAATGTTCTAAATCTCTCACAGGATATTCTGAAAATAAATTAAAACTCGGTGAAGGAAGTGATATAAAATGTTATGATTATATACTGATGAAATTAGCGAGAAAACTTTTTAAATAAAAAAATTCTAAACTAATTTTTTATTTATTTATATATTATCAAATATTTCACTTGTTGAAAGGTACAATGGAAAAAGATGAAAAAACATATCTTCTAATATACAATAACAATAAACGTCAGCTTAAAAAAAGAAAAAACTATTTACATTTACAAAAGATTTGCCAAATGAAAAAGAAACAAATAACATAGACAGGAATAAAATCATCGATAAAATTCATCCAAGGAGTAGCAATTTTTTTCAATTAAAAAAGTTTTCAATCTAGATTTAAAAATATTTATATTAGGGGCTGCCTTTATATTTACGTTCGATGTGATCGAGGTACTAGCAAATTTCCAGAGCGGGTTGGATAATCATGAGTTTGCTTGTTCGATAAAAAACTTGATTTGTTATTATAAACAAAAATACATAATTCATAAATATATATCCCAACAACCGTAAGAAGTTTCAGGTTTTGGAAAGAGCTCCTGCATGACTCTCTCCATCCCAGTTTAGCAATTATTCGGACTGCCGACTTTTGTAATATAAAAATCCTTTCCACGGACGATCCCATACCCCAATTCAAAATCCCGTATCGCAAATGACAATGAATAGTGGCATAGTTCAGATTCAGCAAGATTTCAGCATTACAGTAGTTAGACAAGAATCTTAACGCATAACAATTTTTACGTAGTTTTTCACAAAGTGAGTCCATATGTGGTGTCCAGGTGAGTCTGTAATCAACTGTGATGCCTAATAATTTAGTTTCTTTAGAGGATTCTACATGAAAATCATCATCCTCATATATACTGAAAATCTCGGACTCATTTGTAACCATAGTAAATTTCATCAGCACAGTTTTAGTTATATTGATTTTCAGGTGATTTTTACTTGCCCATGTTATAATTTGCTGGTATACCTTTCCAGTAATATCTGATAGAGTTGCCGAGTCTTTGTCTGTCAAAAGGAAATTTGTATCATCCGCATATGTTACCACGTGCACTGATGAAAGTTGTTGAAAATAGTGAAACAAGTCATTCGCAAAAATGATGAAGAAAAGTGGTCCAAGTATAGATCCTTGAGGGACACCTTGCTCTATTTTCCGTGGTTCACTCACAGTGTCGTCAACAATCACTCGTTGAATTCTGCCATGCAGATATGATTTAATTAACTTGACTTAACTTAATTAATAGTTTCATAATTTGTTCATATTTTTGTTACAAATTAGTTGTAATAGAAAACAGTTTCCTATGGTAAATTATTTTTTACAATAAAATTGAGGCTTACCTTTTATTTTTGTCGTCTTTCAATTCATTCTTAATCATTAAGGATTGCTATATTATTTCTTGAAAATACACGTCCTGATGGTTTATAAGTATCCATTATCAATTTACCATCCTCACTGGTATCCAAAAGCCTTTTTACAGTCTGAAATTTGAGAAAGAAATATTTATTCATGTAAACCATAATACACAACATATTTCAAAAGGTACATAAATCTGATATTGTTCTGAAAAATATGCATGGAATATACTTGAATGAAAATGAAAATCGAGGAAAAACCATTACAAATTTAAGAGTTATCCCTGCTGGACCAATACCTAATATATAATAACGCCACAGTAGCTTTTTCGCTGTGAGGTCTCACGTGTAGAGTTTCCTCAATATACTCAGGATTGTATTCTTCCAAAGTGGTAGTAGTAGCGTCACCTGCCTGAGCCTGATACGATTTGAGTTTTTACCACAATTTAGTTCGTGGCCCAATTTTGGGAACCAGTTTAAAAATGTAGGTATAAAAGAGCCTCATGGTCAATTTCATTCCTTTCAAGTAGGAAAACAAAATATTGGTTGGGCTACATAAAAAAAATATAACTTTCTGAAACAATGTATATTGTGAAATTTAAAATAATCGGTAGTACTTTGACTAAACAACGAATTTGTACATTACTCGAAAAACAACATTTTCCTTTTCTAATTTGATTTCTTCAATATCTCCATACGTAATCATTCTCACAAACAGAAGAAATATCTAATTAAAACAACTGAAAACTTTCGATACGAATGAGATTTAGAACTAGTTCTCATAGAAATCAAACAAAATATTGAAGATCTACTACTATTTCGGTACTCACCTGCGAAAACTTCGGTAAGGTTTTTAAAACCCTATTTCTTCAGCATATTTGCTATATCGGTTTCTGGACTCATTATTACTGATGGTAATATTCGTATTGACAACAATTATGAATCGCGGAAAACGAATGGATATCCACAAATATATTTCAACTTTCAGCACAGAACTATCACCACTACATTATATTAAGATTATCTCCCCTCACATCAATATCCAAAACAACACTAAATGCCTATCGCGTAAAATATTGTATATGGTCACCCCCTATTAACATATTGGAATTTCCCAAACGAGGTAATATTTATATTTTCGCAAAATATTTTTCATTTCTAACACAATATTTTAACATTCATTCCAACAATTGTAGTGATATATGATATTAATTTTTGTCGTTTTTTGAAAAACATGCTCATGGCTTCATTATTAAGTTCACAGTTGAATTTTATCATAAATTGGAGAGAAATACACAATGAATTATAGTGGATTGTACTATGGAATATATTAAAATATTGAAACAATTTATTTCGTAAATTGCTGAAATGTTTATTAGCAAAACTGAAATGAATTGTTTTGATATGCTGTATATGTAATTTAATGAATTACTACAATCAATAAGTACAATTTTATTTGAGATAACCTAATTCGAAAACTCAGGTTTTAATACAATTGTTTTATTTAAAACAACAATTTGTAGAAAATTACCGTGACACAATATTGTTTTAAAAATTATAGTGAGATTTTTTCCGTGGAGTATCTATAGAAGAGAGACAAATCTCCAACCTTTCTTCGATATTCCAGGCTATCAAGGTTGTACGTGATGTTCGCGTCTCCAATCAGGCGGATGGATCATTTCTGGATGGAATCCAGCAACTTTAGGGTATACTTGGGGCAGAGCTCCATACATGAGAACAATACTCCAAAGGTCTGATCTGAGCTATATAAAGCATCAAAAGTTCCTGAGGTATGTACAGTTTTCTGGTTCGGAACTGTGTTCCAAGCTTTTGAGAAACAGCCTTTGCAATTCCAGCGACATGATTGTGCCAAGATATTTTGGTGTCCATTTTAACTCCCAACAAACTTATCGAAGCAGAAAGCGGAATTGTCTGACTTTACATTATTATATCCGGTTCGGAGACATTTATCTTCTTGGAGAAAACCGATGCCTGGGTTTTTGTGGCATTGAATTGAACCTGATGACTTTCACCTCAATTCGAAATCACTTCCAGATCCTCAATAGGATATGCAACCTCCTGCTGTGGATGAAGATGTGCCTCCGTAGCCGATGACCTGGAATCCAAATGGACATGACGAGACAAGTGTGCTGTCGTCAACAAATCAAAAATTTTTATTTTTGGTTGTTTCCAATAAGTCGTTGATATACAATAAAAAGAGGGTTGGAAACAATATGGATTCCTGGGGAACACCAGCGTTGATGGTGTACACAAAAATCATCCGACAAGCCCTAGCATCGTAGTTTGTCCAGCAAACCCTCATGTCACACACTGTCAAAGGCCTTAGAAATATCAAGCGCAACAGTTCTTGATTCTCCACGTTTCCCGATTGCGTTATTCCAAATATGAGTGACATACGATAGAAAGTCGCCTGTTGATCTTTGTCCCCGAAAGCCATATTGATGATCGCTCAAGATGTTGAAGCCTTTCAAATATTTGTGGATATGGTGGTTTACGACTTTCTCCATGATTTTTGATATCACTGATAAGAAAACGACTGGTCTATAGTTATTTTGGTGCATAACATTCGTTATTAGCACTAGGAAAAGAAATTGATCCTGTTTTTTAGTGAATGATGTGGATGAATGGCATCGTATGTGCAAATGTATAGCAGCACATCAGTGTCAGTTTTTACAACATAGTGTTATAATGGCCTTTCAATATTAAGTTATGAAAACCTGTAAACACCTCTGGGAATTATTCAGGAAAAAAACAATCTATATTTTTCAGTCTTTCCAAGCTCATTTGTCTTATTTATATATAGTATCACATAACGAAAAGAAGGACAGACCTCGAAACGTGACAATTTTTGTAGATAGTCAAATCGTGGGACACCACGTTTCAAGCTTTTTGACCTTTCCAGTACGTTTTAAACCATAAAAAATCGTTTAGGAACTAACGTCCAGTTCTTTCACCTCAAATCCACGTCCTAGATCACTATAGGTCGACCACTTACAGGCTAAAATATCCGGAACCTTCATTTACATTATTATTGCCAAATGTCTGATCAATTTTTCGGGCTGTTTCTGCAAAGCTTTGGTTCAATTTGAATTCGTAGAAAATTGTGAGATTTTTCTCTTTTTCAGAGCTATTTTAGAAAGGTTTCAGAAGAGATAACCGTTGAAAAATTTGAAAGTTGAAAGTTTAAAAGCTTCTTTCATCATTGATTTTTTTTTCAATATTACTACCCATCCGTTATATATGATCAGAAACTACATGAAAAATTTTTTCCGCTATCGTTAGAAAAATGATTATACACAAATGCGTTGTTTATAAGATAATTTGAATATTTTGATTTGAAATTATTGATGAATATACGTCGAATAAAAAGTTATATGAATGATATAGTCATATTTATTACATTTTATAAGATATTCAAATATAGATATTAAAGAAATCCTGATTTCTTTTCATAAACAAATGCTATAAATGCAAGAGTTTGAATTTTGGGTTCAATTTTTCCATCATGTCTCAATCAGTTTATGTTTACAATAAGTTCAAAAATAAAAACCAGGGAGAATGATGAAAATCCACACCAGGATGAAGGGCCAGTTTCTATTTGCAGGTCCAAGTCACGACGCAAAATTCGCCAAGTTGAAATTCGCCAAGTTGTAGTCTGCGGAAGGCCTGGTTCTTGTGAACGACGCGAAATAGACTGCCTTGGATTCTCCTGCACACTCTCACAGTCATCGGCGATGATTTCGGCAGATTTTGTGTTTCGTCAACGTACGGGGGTTGGTCAATCGTACACTGAATTAGTGAATTCATATTTATCCACCACCTATCGAATGGTCCTCTCGGTAGGAGAATTATGGAGACCGTAAAATGGGCGAAGTGCACGGCACGTTCATGGTGATTTGGCAAAACAGACTGAATAAGTGACAACTACTTTGACAGATGTAGGTAGGTAAGTCTAGGTAGGTGGGTCTAAAGTGAGTGGGTCTATTCGACCCTCCACCGCAACCCATAAGGGTTTATTGTGGCTCACACCTATTCACACTCAGCCAAATAAACCCAGCTCCTCAACGAAGCCCATTAGTTTGTGTGGTGAGTGGTCTTTCAGGTCAAATGGTGAGAGTACGGATCTGCCGAACTCAAAGAACCTGATTCCCCAGCGGGGCAGGCACAAAGTATATGTTCTGCAGTTTCATAATTTTCCAGACAGAGTTGACACACACTGTCTTCCGACAGTCGAAGTCTCTGCATGTGATGACATATGTAGCTTCAACAATCAATTATCAAAGTTTGGAAATCCCTGTTGAAAGACCCTATATAATGCACACTTTTTGCTGGATCCTGTACTATAAACTCATTTAACAAAACGCTTTTCAAAACAAGCTTATACAAATAGTACAAATCATGTAAAAGAAGCAGTAATATTTCAAAGAAATTTGTTTTAATTTTCTTGGCCAACTCACAACAAAGATTGTAACACCGATTCATCTTTAATGTATCAAGTCAAATGTAAAAAGTATTCGTAAGACCACCTCAACGTTCACGTCACTCCCACCCAAAATATTTCGAAGGCATTTTATTTTCGACTTTTATCAAGAGAATAAATGGTTGGGTGGTATGTTGCGATAAACGAACCCATATCTGGACTTTCATGATGAACATAACGTTTTGGGATATTCATAGTTATAATGAGCGGTTTTAAAATTGTTGGAATGCCTTTGATTATGGTTGTGTATCGGGTATTTTTCAGATTCTTACAATTCATAATCCTGGAGTTGAAACATTGATTATATTTGCTTTCTTTGACGTTTCAGCTATCAATTCAAAATGAAATATGGAATATAGAATACATACCATGTATTAAGGATTACTGCATCACAAATTAGTTTATTTCATTTTGAACATTTATTCTTCAATTTCTATTTGTCCCTTTCGTAGTAGTCCTCGTCAAATATAATAATACACTTGTGCCAGCGGTTTTTCCAATCCTTGAAGCAGTTTTCTTGGACAAAACACAAGCACTGGAGAAAATCCTTAAGGTGCTCTTGGAGCGGTGACTGTGCGAAAGTAGTGATTCACATTAGATTTGAATCGCTGGAAACTGAATCCATCTGGAAAAATGTTCTCAGGACGTTTATTCTACATAAACGGCGTTTTCCAAATGAAAGAGTTCTTGGACAGTGAAGTTCGAGGTGTACTGAGTACTGAACTTCAAACAGCCACACTCTGTCGCGTATTTCTGATATGTACCGCTTTTGGTGGAATCAAATGTGCCAAGTCACTTGAACACTTCCCAGGAAAGTATCTATAGAAGAGAGGCAAATATCCAACCTTTCTTGAATGTTCCAGACTATCAAGGTTGTACGTGATGTTCGTGTCTACAACCAGACGGATGGCTCTTTTCTGGATGTAATCCAACAGCTTCATGATATGTTTGGGGGCGGAGCTCCATACATGAAAACAATACTCCAAAGGAAGTCTGATCTGAGCTTTATAAAGCATGAAAAGTTGCTGAAGTGTGTACAGTTTTCTGGTTCGAAACAGTGTTCCAAGCTTTTGAGAAGCAGCCTTTGCAATTCCAGCAACATGATTGTGCCAAGACATATTGGTGTCCGATATCCTGGAATCCAAATGTAATGATGAAAGTAAGTGTAAGTGAGCTGTCGTCAGCAGAGCAGTATATTGAATTCTTGTTTGTTCCCAATAATTCGTTGATATACAATAAAAACAGGGTTGGAGACAATATGGATCCCTTGGGAACACCAACGTTGATGGTGAAAGTATTCGAGAGATATCCATCGAGAGACACTTGCAGGGAACTTTCTTTCAGAAAGCTGAAGAGCCTACACAGAAATGATCCAACAAGCCATAGCATCGAACTTTGGCCAGCAAACCATCATGCCACACACAGCAAATATCAAGCGTGACAGCTCTTGACCCTCCATGTTTTTATGGATAAGGTGGTTTACGGCTTTCTCCATGATTTTTGATGTCTCTGATAGCAAAGCGACTGGTCTATAGTTATTTGGAAGAGTTTTCTTGCCCTTTTGGACAAGACGCCTTGTTGATATTGAGTTGTTTCAGAATTCGCCTGACGCTGTCGAAAAGTAATTGGAGTGGGACGCAAATTGTTCAGCTAGTAGATTTCCTTTTTCATGGCTGTTGTTGCAATTCAACCATCCGCGTGTGTTGGTGGTTTAATTGTGGATTTTGTGAAGTTCTGATTACCAGCTTCAGCTACCGACACGACGGATCTAGACCCGTTGGAATGGGCTTGTTTCATGATTTTTGGTTTATAGTTCACTTGATAGAAATTTCAAATTGAAAAACAGTTCACTTTGTTTCATCTCTCTGAATACCGTAGTTTTCCCCTAATTAATTATTAAAAATCGAATGTGGTAGGGTGGTGACGTCGCGACCCTATTCCCGCTTCTTGTTCGATCGACCAATAGAAACAATATAAATAAATCAACATTGCCAAATCGTAAAATTTATGGAGCCTATAATTATCAATTTAAATATGGAAGTGTATATGAACCCGTTAACGTTTCAATTATTGGAAAATTCTCCACATGGAATGAAATGTACACGATACATCATGTTTGGAAATAAGTTCTACATCTAAAATCTGTACACAAAGTCGATAGATCACAAAATATCTACCTAAACTATGATATAATGCATTATTTAATAATATCTATACAGTTATGAAAATCAAAAAATATAGCAAACTGAATTGAAGAATCATTTCAAATATTCAATTTATTCTACAATCCTCAATCTGTTTTTACAAAAAAACTTCCTACATACATACCTCTTTCTAATATAGATACTAAATTCAAGCGTTATAGGTTCGCTTGGGTAATCTGTTGAATTTTCCAAAACTTGAGAGTAAGGTTGAATGTGGTCAAGTATATACAGAATTGATTGTACTCGAACTGTCGTCACTTTTCATATTATTTCTGTAAAGTCTTGGAACAGTAGAAGGATTGTAGTTCTTTCTTTTCAATTAATTAACATTTCAATTGATGAAAAATTCTCCACATGGAATAAAGTGGACAAACATGGAATCATGTTTAGAAATGAGTTCTATATCTAAAATCAGTACACAAAGTCGAAAGATCACAAAATATTTATTCAAGCTATGATTTTATGCATTATTACTACTAAATTCAAGCGTTATAGGCTCGCTTGGGTAATCTGTTAAATCTTCCAAAACTTGAGAGGAAGGTTGAATGAGGTCAAGTATAGACAGAATTGATTGTACTCGAACTGATCCAACAAAAGCTTCTGAGATAATACCATTAATCATATGATAAAATTTAATGAAGTAAAGTGTATCATACTTTCAGCGACAGTATTAACTCCACATAATACTTTCTGTGGAGAATACTTGGAGTTGAAATAAAAAACTGTGTCATTAAATAAAATATTTTCGTCTCCCTTTCATTCATAATCACTTATTAAATGATTTCTTTAAAGTCATGGAAGAGTAGAAGGATTCTAGTTCTTTTTTTTTCAATACTTTCACCCATTTTTTTTCTCATCATTTTATCCTTTGGGAACCTAAACTCATTATATGAAATAACTCATCTGTAAACCAATGCGCTTTCTGTTTTCTTGTACCTTTCCGCACAATTGGAATCAGCACAAGAATGCACCATATTAATATTCAAATATATCTCTAAAACACTTTCAAAACATACACAAACTGAACTTGATTAAAAAACGAATGGTTCCTACGTGAGCTGTTAGCTAAGAAAAAGTTGAAACTCAATGTTGCAAAAAAAGCAGAATGGATGCGATATGACATACAATGTTATATGCGAACTCCATTTTCCTGAGAAAATGAACGATCAATTAAAATTTTCTGTAATTATTCATGGATATTTCTAAAGAATGAAGCCAGCAAACAAATAAATATACAATAATAAGATCGCTCGAATTAAGCATAAAAATGCGCAATAATATTTGCCTTGATAACTGATGTAGTACAAGTTATATCTAAATATGATTCTAAATAGACTTGATCGAGCTGTATTTTCAAATCCTTGTAATAATGAAAATATTTGATTCAAAGGAAGCTTTTAATATCGTTTATTATTTGAAATACTAGAAGATTTTCAATATTTATATCGATAATAGATTCGAAAGCTACCATTTGTGACCGCAGGGTCTTCCTAATATCAGTCCACAGGGAAATAGCATGGTAACTGCAGTTGCTAAGACGCCCACTAGCAAACTTCAAAATTGATTTCAGCAACATCAGAGGACTCAACTCAAATATAAACTCAGTGCACCAACATCTGCAAACAAATAGTCTCATATTCTTGCACTCACATAAACCAAAGTCAGTGCTTCAACAAACCCCGTCAATTTTCTTAATCTAGACTATGATTTTCACCCCCGGCTTCTGACTTAACTTTCGAATATCTCCTTTCACCAGAAGCGATCTCTCCTGTGAACGAGAGGAAATGCTGGAACCCCAAATGTGGTTTAAAATAATATCACAGAAGATCAATAAATGCATATGCTGCTTTTATCGACCACCAAGCGATACACAGTGTAGGGTACCATTCTCTTTACTTGCAAACACCAGTAACTTTCGCATTCAAAAACTACTTTATCGTTAAATTTTCACTAAACAGTTTTACAAAAAACGCAACACGTGTTTCGCCATACAATGGCTTCCTCGGACGCGAGTCGTAGATATATTCAACAAAATTGTATGAAGAACTTTCGCTCGACTCACCTTGACAGAAACCATGCTGATATTTTGACAGTATTTTTCAATTTGGAAAAAAATGGATGAGGTACGCGGACCAACATTGACATTGGTATAACATTGACACAATTTCTAAATCTAATAAAAAATGTGACAACTTTGTGAATTTTGAGTTAACAGGCCCGAAGTTTTGGTGTTAAAAGGGAATTTGAGCTTTTGTGCCAGTTAGTGATTTTGTGAAACTGAACATTTTTTATGACAATTAATTTAAGGTTGTTTTGACAGTGTCAATGTTAGCCCCTAGTCCAACATTGACACAGTAAATGTAATCCTTAGGCCAACTTTGACTCTCAAATTATTTTGTAGATGGCACGCACAAAGAAACCCAGTCCTATGATCACGGGGCTATGCAAAAAGCTCTGCAAGCAGTTAGAAATGGTGACGGTTTCAAGGCAACCACTCAACGTTATGGCATAAACCGGACAACTTTAATGAACCATTATAAAGGCCTAAAGTGTAAAGCTGTTGGACATCCTACTGTTCTAACCTATGAAGAAGAGGAAATGTTGATGCATACGTTAGTTAAACTTGACGAAGGGGGTATGGATTCCACCGACTACAATAATAATAATAATAATTTTTATTTGAATTCAATTACATGGTTCAATATAAACATAAAAATATTTCAGAAAGGATGAAAAAACAAAAAAGTATATATACATATGAAAAATAATAAGAACAGGAATGCAAAATGGAGTTGAAAACAATTTGAAATGTTCTAGTTTAGCCCCAATTTATAAGTATAATCGTAATTTTCATTTTCATTTTAAAAATGTTGAAGGATAAATAAAAATCTGTGGAAACATTGAGTTATTCATTATTTACCAACAGAGTGTCTCTCATTTTGTCTCGAAATAAATATAGTTTCATAGTAGGAAGTGATGGGTTGATCTCATTATAAAGCTTGAAGACATTGTAGGTAAAGTTTCTTCGGAACAGAGGAGTTTTGCAAGGTGGAGGTGAGATATGACCCGTATGACGTAAATTAAGGTTATGAATATCTGTCCTATATTTTATTTTATTGTTAAGATATGGGGGCACTGTTTATTGATCACTGCATGGGTTAAAATGAGAAAATGAAGTTTTCGACGATCTTGCATTTTTAACCACTTTGTGGATCTTAGCTTGTGAGATATTGGATCATATTTTCGAATACCGTAGATCAATCTTAGACATGATTTCTGTATTTTTTCTATACGATTGATATCATTATGATCTAAGCATGGTCCATAAAGAACAAAAGTTAAAGTGACTCAGGACACGCGTATCATTTAACGTTTTTTAAGTGATTGTGAAAGAACATGTCTGTGAGGGTAAGTCGTTTTTAATGAACAATAAGCCTTTTGAAGACAAGAACTAATATGTTTTCTAAATCGAAGTCATGTATCTAAATGTAAAGCTAAATTCCTTGCATCACTTGTAAACAGTAACTCTTCATTTTGAATTTTAATTCTCATAATGGTTTCAATGTGATGTTTGTTTTTTCCAAATATCATTACTTTAGACTTGTGTGCATTGATTTTTAACTTATGCACAAGTGATACCTCTACAAATCGGTTTATATTTTCAGATATAACTTTTTGAGCCTCAAACTATACTGGAGTGATACAGCTGTGTATCATTAGCATAAAAGTGGACTTTACAAGTTGTAATGCTCGAAATGAAATTACTTGTGTATATACTAAATAGTACGGGTAAGTATAGACCCTTGTGGAACGCCACAAGTGGTGCATGATGTTCTAAAAAAGATGGTCTAAAGAAATAAGTAGACGAGTGGCTCAAAATCTTCCCAAGAATAGAGCTGTATCGGGGTCACGTAAGGTAATGGAAGATTGTTATAATAAATTCCGAAATGTCTATTCGCGTTTCGGTTTGAATAAAAAGCCACAGAACCGATGCAGGTGTCCAAAAAGTGTTCTACTAAAGGGGTAGCCGAAATCCAAACAAATTAGTCGGTAGCGTCACAAAAGCTACGTACACGGTTATTATGTGTTGCAATGCTGTTGGAGACTTCTAACCAATGTTTATCAACTACAAATGACTTCACCTGTATTCCACTCAATGCGTGGGACCGTTATAATTATTCACCGTCTGATTGGATGGAGTCCCTTCAGTTTTATTCCTTCAACTTCAATAAATTGATCGATGTCGCCGTTACTAAGTGGTAGGAAATCATAATGAAAAGAGAAATGAAACTTTCTATGTTTTTTACCACTTTTATTTGTAACTAACATTACTGTAGTTTCGTTCTATACCGACATTTTCAAACTTATACAGTAAACAATAAGTAAACATATATGTTTGTAAGATGAAATTCCTAGTTTAAGTTCCAGTTTTGGATAATACAGTTTCTAAATTTTATTATTCTTGTGTTATCCATAATAAAAATATGATTTCTCCAAAAACAACAAGGTTTTTAAGCTGTTTTATCCAATAAGTCCTTAGTTTTGAAAAGAAATAAGGAAAAATTGTTCGTTTCTACCTAAAAAGTCCATAAAACAAATTTACGTGTGTCAATATTGCTTAACGATTCCTTAAGATTGGCTTAGGCTTCAATTTATATAGGATGTCAATGTTATACTATCTATAGAGTAATATTGACACCAGGCAAAATAAAAAAAAAGAAACTTCTGGATAAAGTAAAAATCAGAATATTTCCTACATCATTGCCTAGTATTACTATATAGTATGCCTGTCTCAGGAAATTATTAGAGATTCAAAAAAAATCAGATCTAATAAAAAAAGGTATGAAGATATGTCAATGTTTGCCCCTTTTACTTTAAATTTTATTTTGAGCACACCTTTCAAATACCTTCCTGACATCAAGTGCCAAATTATATTCATTCACGAAATTTTACAATGAATTTTAGGTCCTACGGTCCTCAAAAGAAACACTAAGCCTCAACGAAGGCGTCTGATATCAATTTGCCACAAATTTCACACGACTCCATACCACCCCCACACACTCCATTCAATCAACAAATATTCAAAGTCATCGGGCATGGAAAAACGGCTCCTTTTATTCCACAATATGTCGCCGAACATTCCATCTCCCAAGCTTTCCTATCTTTGTCCTCCTTTCGCTCGCACGGCATACGAGGTGGCTGAGGTAGCGAAGCGAAACGGCGAGCGGCTGGTCACGTGACCTACGTAACTTCTTTATCCTTCCGCGGACACGTGGCGACGCCCTCTGCCCGCAAATTGCTCGTACGACGTTAGAATGTGCTCGAGTAAGAGCGTTGGTAGTGGTTAAGTCACATTCTAGCTTTTGTTATTGATAGTTTCTTTTAGTTCATTATCCGGTCGCGTGGCGTTCGCAGTCGTGTTTATAGAATATCGCGGACAATTATGTTGAATTATATTGACGGTGTGGGGAACTTCGAACAGATTATACCGTATCCGAATAGCTGAGTTCACACACCTTGTAGAACAATATCCCAATCAGTGTATTATAACTGATGATACTGACACTATATGCATTTTCGAAATCATCCATCATGAATACAACATACGAGTATACGATATAATGTCGAAACACATTGAATTCCCAAAAATTAAAATACTTGATTGCTGGGCTCTATAAATATATCCCAACTTCCAGTTATAGTAAGAACAACCTCAGTGAAAAACTGCGGCGTTGCAAGCTCTTGGCTCCTGCCGAGCAATGTCTAAGTTGATAGAAAATTATCAAAAATGACTCTCCTCGATAGGAAGACTTAACAGATTGTCTATGGTCTGGATTCCTTGCTATACTGTCCTGGAACTGGCAATGAGGCTGTTGACTTCCTTGCAAAGGAGGGTGCTGCAAGTATCTTTATCAGCTTATTCCAAGGCGTTCGTTCACACTCCGAAGCTTGGAACCATACAGTTGTTGGACTACAGTAGGGATGATCTACGATGTCTAACAGGTCTCCTTATCACTGTCGTCTGAATCATCATATGCAGAGACTTGGACTATCGGAAGACAGTGTGTTTCGCCCCTGTTTTGAAAATGATGAAACAGCAGAGCATATACTTTGTGCCTGCCCCGCTGCGAACCGAATCAGGTTTTCAGAGTTTTTTAGAACCACACTTCTACCATCTGACCTGAAAGATCACTCACGATATGAACTAATCGGCTTCGTCAAGAAGCTGGGTTTGTTTGGTCGACTTTGAATAGATGTAAGCCATAATAAACTTTTGCGAGTTGCGATGAAGGGTCGAATAGGCCCACTCACTTTCGACCTAACCTAACCTACAAATAAAAGTGAATTGCAATCAATTCCATTCCGAGACTAGTTCTCAAAGAAGTGTTCTGGTGTGCTAGCTTCTCCAATAGATTTTTCAACAGTTTGATTTTAATAGATGTACTGTTCTTAAATATTTAAATTATGAGGTCCAATTCTTTAAAATAATCTTCAGTCATTTTACCTGACAATGAAACTATGGTTTCAAACTCAACAGGCCTGAGGAAGCTATTGTATAGTGAACCGCGTATAATAATAATAATAATAATAATAATAATAATAATAAGACGCAGAGATCACCTTATTTCTGCGGAAACACAAGCATAAGCCAATGCATGGGGTCTTCTTCAATAACATTGGAGACCTTTGCTTATCAAATCGCCTGACGTTCGCTTCTCAAGTCGAGTGGGCTGAAGTCGGAAACTGAAGGGTACATCATGGCTTGCCAGGATGGTGTCTTCAACACTTTAGTCTATCGCAGTCGTGTGATGGGTATAGAGGTTCCTGACACAAGTTGCAGGGCCTGCCGCGAGGCCCCCGAGACCCTAATGCACTTGCTATCAGCATGTCCAGCATATCCCGAATGTATTGGGGCTTCGGAGGATAGGGCCTGACCATCGCACACTATGGTGAAAAAATAATAATAATCGGTATGCATGCTATCGGTATCAAATTCGGGATAGACAAATGTGCAATGGTACATCTCAAAAGAGGACGATGCGGGGACTACGGAGAAGATGTGCAGCTCGTAGATGGAAGCATCCAACACCATCTGGATGTCGAAGAGACGTATACTTACCTCGGGATGGAACAACGCCACTCACAAGAGGTAACAGCAGTGAAAAACTCTCTCCGTGGCAAGTATCAGCACAAACTTCGACAGATGTGGTCATCGGAACTGTCGGGGAAGAACAAAGTTGCTGCAACAAATATGCTTGCCGTTCCAATCTTACTCTATTCGTTTGGAGTAGTGAAGTGGACTCGGTAAGAGGTGTATCAACTCGACTTAAAGACCCGAAAAATGATGCATCTCTATAGGAGTTTGCATCCCAAATCGTCCGTTCCACGGTTGTACTTCCCCCGATAACAGGGACTTTTGAATTTGGAGTGTCTACATGACAGAATGGTACTGGATACAGCCTGTAAAGTCGTCAGGAGTTCGGATCCCCTTCTCTGCATGGCCCGTGACCATGAGAGAGCAGGAATTGGAGCATTTCTCTTTAGGGCAGATGCCCGAGCAGATGATGAACTTGGTTAAGTTTTCGACACTGAACGAGGTGACCACAACTCTGTCACCAAGTTGGAACCCGTTCAGCAAAAAGCTCATATAAAAGCCGCAAAGATCACTTCACTTCTTCGGAAACACAAGGATGGGGTCTTCTTCAATAACATTGGCGCACCCTCCCGAATGTATTGGGGCTTCGGGGAATAGGGCCTGACAAGCTCATATTTCGGTAAATAATAATGATAATTTTGGTCAGACAAATTCAGAAGACCATTATTCTTGGGGCATTGCACCTGCTTAGGTCGGATCCAATGACCTCTTACCTCACGGTGTGGGGAGTGATCATTGTTTAATTATGCTCCCCACTTCGGGGGATATTGAATCTGTTGTGGTAAATGAGAAGAGCCGAATTTATTGGAACTATTCATTTCCTACCCAGTTCGCACATTCGAACTATTATAAATCAGAAAATGAATTGATATAGTTCGTATACGTAGGGATGAATAATTGTTTCCATAGCATAGTTTTCGTATTTTCATTTAAAAAATAATGAATCTATCACTTTCGCAATTAATAATGAAGTTAACAATGTTATAAATTATATTTGAGCATCAGAGATATACTCTTTATGCCTACTATTATTTGTTCAAAATTTTTTCTCACACATGGAATGAACCAGAATGTTTTTCTTAGATAGTTCAGGACTTGAATCCAAATGTAGGTAAAGCTGTCAATCGAAACTACAAAATCCTCAATTCTACCGCTAACACAGGCGGATGGTTCAATTGCAACAACAGCCATAGAAAAAGCAAATCTACTAGCTGGGTCGGTTTTCTGGAAAAGGTACTACCCACTATTTCCACACTAGAATCCACAATGCTGGAAATTACTGTCTGGACTGGTGATATAGGTGAATTATTAATCAGGCGAACACAGCGTTTACAAATGATAAAATTCATTAAAACACCAACAAATGAACAAACAGAAAAATTACAGTGTAACCTCGTGGCGAAGAGAATGAGAATTCTGATTAGTTCACAGAGGGTCAACCACTTGAGTCTAATTACATAAGAGTCTTCTCGAAACATTCCAAGTAACGACTGTTAAAATAAAAGAATTAACACAAAAATCCAAGCAGATGGATATTTTGTACAACTGCTTGATAATAGAGTAATGATAAGTTAATTTCCTAACAAGAATTTATAATAAAAAAAATTTAAATCAACAAAGAAATCAAATGTTTCTAAACTAAATAGTTGTAGGAAAAACATTACTTTCCGACGTCTAGTTAGGCGAATTTAAAAACAGACTAATATCAACAAGGCGTTTGGTCGTGATGAAATGCCATATGCGCCAATGAACTCGCACCAGTATTTTACAGATGTTTTACCTGTCTTACAAGAAAAGGAAAAAAGGCAAGAAAAATATTCCAAGTAACCGTAGACCAATCGCTTTGCTATCAGTGATATCAAGAATCATAGAGAAAGCCGTAAACCACCATATCCTTGAATAATTTGAAGGCTTTTACATCTTGAGCGATCATCAATATGGCTTTCGGAAACAAAGATCAACAGGCGACTTTCTATCGTATGTAACCTATATTTGAAATAACGCAATCGAGAAACATGGAGAGTACAGAGCTGTTGCGCTTGATATTTCTGAGGCATTTGACCGTGTGTGGCATGAGGGTTTGCTGGCCAAACTTCGATGCTATGGCTTGTTGAATTATTTTTGTGTATGGCACTCCAGCTTTCTGAACATTCCCTGCAACACTCAAGGGTATACACTTTTTCAAATGTTTTTGTCTGTTAAACTTTAAGTAATTAGTGTTTGGTACAGTAATCTCCAAAATACAAATTGTTATCCATTAAAAAACTTTGTACCTATTTCATATTTCCTCAAATTTTTATTCGGTACTTTAATGAGCTGTCGCGAATGATAGGAAGCGTTGTCAAAAACTATTATACTATTCGCATCCAAATTTGGGATCAATGTGTTTTCAAACTATTCCTCAAAAATATTAGCTTCCATGTTCTTATGATAGTCAACATTGCAGTCCTCAAGTTTTTTTTTTCACATAATTTCAAAGAATTCGGAACCCATCCATTACTTCCTCCGCAATTCACAATGATTATTCGCGATCCTTTGTTTACAGGCATGTTAAGCGTACACATTCTCGAACCATCAGTCCACCCTTTCCTGCAACTGGCAGTCGATGGATATTACTTGAAAACTTCCACCATCAACGCTTGTGTTCCCCAGGTATCCATATCGTCTCCAACCCTCTTTTCATTATATATCCAAATCTCCTGGAGAGGATGGTATATTTCCAGCTCTTCTTCTCGTGAAGAGGATGGTATATTTCCAGCTCTTCTCCAAAACGGACTGAAAATAATTTTACCTATTCTCATAAAATGCATATAAATAGAGCTTGTCTGGCGTGGAACTATATACCACCCAGTTGGTTAGCAGTAAGGGTGGTATATATACCTAAAGTGGGTTGGAAAGACCCACACCCTAAATCGGTACGATTTCCTTCCTTCCTTCCTTCCTGTTGGAAGGACTTGAACGGATACTGGACGGACACATCAGGAGGGTGGCTTTATATGCATACCCCTGAACAACCACCAGTATGCTTATCAAATCGAAAAATCGACAGATTTAGCATTAAACAACCTTGTAGAGAAAATCTCCCAATCCCTTGACAACAAATAGATTGCGATTGCTGTATTTCTCGATATTGAAGGAGCATTTGACAATGCACTCACTACCTGAATCTACAGGATTGCCTCTGGCTAGGAAATGTATAGAATCGACCATAACTGGTTACCAGAGGCTGCCCTCAAGGTGGGATAATATCTCCCCTTCTGTGGTCGCTCCTGATGGATAGTCTGCTTGATGCCCTCGACAGAAAAAAAGTAGATCTGCAAGCTTATGCAGATGACCTTGTCATCTTGGCAAGGTCCATGTCGGGAAGGATAGCTTATAATATCCTTCAACGCTCGATGGTGTTCGTCAGAACCATCCATCTGACCTGAAACACGATTCACCATACAAACTAATCGGCTTCATTAAGAAACTGGGTTTATTTGGTCGAGTGTGAATTGGTGTGAGCCACAATAAACACTTGCGGGTTGCGCTAGAAGGTCGAATAGACACACTCACTTTGGACCTAACCTAACCTTCTGAAAAAACAAAGAGTAAAACGCAAATTGACAAAGGTCAACAATCCTTATGAATCGCTACATATGAAGATGAAATACTGTTTTTCTGATAATCCAGAATTATTTTTCTCTTGAACCGTTTAGAATAAGTATATCACTCAACTAGAAATCAATAAAGCGTATTCTCAAAATGGAACCACATCGTTGTTAACCATTCATTTCTGAACAACTGACAATCGGATCCCTTTCTACATTTCGAGTCCGGCAGCAATCCATGGACTTCCGGAATCTTTTCTTGTGGCACGCGTGTCCCGATAACAAATGACTACCGACAAATCATCCCCAGCCACCCTGACGTAACCGTAGACATGATCTCTTTGTGCGATTCGAGTGATTTATGGTAAGAAGCATCGATGCCACCGGATGTTTTATTTATTTAATTGTTTGTTTGGCAAAAGGGAATATTTTTTGAGTGAGTGATTTTTGTGGTCGACTTGCGGAAACATTAACATAAGTGCCCGTTCTCGGATATGTTTTGTGCTGGGTCAGCGAAGCACAATATGGCTATCGAATTATACTACTAGTCTTAGGAGCCAGTGATTATAATCCATAGACTAGTGGAGGTACTTTTATACTTAAAGATTCATTGATTTGATTTTATAAGTATGTTTAATTTTCACACTTAACAGTTTCACTTCCTGTGAACATAACAAGATACATGACTGATTCACACAATTTCACAGGGTTTATTTGAATGTGAGCTGACCCCACATCACGAATAAAACAAAGTTTTTGTGAGTTTACATGAAAATGTTTTACTAGTTTGAAAAATCTATTAATGTCATTATATGTGGAATAACATCGTTCAAATGTCCGCCACGGCTTCACTGGATGGAGCGCATCCGGAACATCCAATTTTCCATAACACTGGCGCATACATTAGGGCGGAATTTAACAGATGACCTGGGTTATGTTGGCTTTCGGGACCGCTGATATTTGTGGCTCATTCCCATATACCTGCGACTTGAGAAAACCCCACAAGAAAACGTGTAACAGGGTCAAATCACACGATCTTGGTAGCCAGTTCAGATCAACTCCACGTGAGATTGTTACTATTTGTTATTTGTACTATTTTCTACCCTCCCGATCTTCCATTACACTTTCAATTTCTCGAAAAGGTAGATGACTACTCGAAAAAAATCTCTCAAGGAGTGGGTAGATTAAGATTCAAACACTATGATGAGTGATTGTATGGAGTTGTATAATTTCCAAGGATAAAAAAAAACTACACTTCGGTTATGTTTCGGTGTGAAAACAGGACCACAAAATAAATCGAGCTCCAGCTCTCTATTTCAACGTTATTCAAACAAATAGCCAAATGACACAAAAATATTCATAAAAAACTCAATACTCAACACATGGCAACACGAATGGACAAACAACGATTCAAAATTGAAAGATGTCAAACCTGATATTGCAGCCATGAGATTTCCACAAGGGCTAACGAGAAGAGAACAAGTCATAATAACACGACTTAGGATAGGACATACGAACTCAACATCCTCTTATATACTGATGACGGTTAAACACCTTCTCTTAGAATGCCACCAATATGAAGCCGATCGACAACAATATAACTTACCGGATAATATGAGAACTTGCCTCAGTACCAAAGATATAACAAATGTTTTGAACTTTCTGAAAGCAACAGACATTTTCAACAAAATATAAACATTTATCGTATACTACAAAATGGCTAATGACTTCAGTTGTCGATGTCAGAAAAATAATTGAAAAAAAAAAACAAAAAAAATAGCCAGGGATAACCGATATCGTTTATAAAAAGTAAGGAGTCCCCTTTAGGTATCGATACCAAAAGTTCACAAAAGTAAGTATATAATAGGAGGACAAGATATATGTGGTAGAAAAAAACTTGATTTATTTTTAGTCAGAAAAACAGTATGAATAACAATACAGCTCACTTGTGATAGTTATTGTTTTCCACCCTGGGTACAGCTTCGTAGGAGGATGTTGTCTTGTCGAGAGTGACCGTGTAGCAGGGTAGGCCTAAGCGTTCGAACGAAGCATTAAAAATACTCGCTAAGTAATCACTTCGACTGAATGTCCAAGTTGGGAAGTGATTGCGTTCCTGGGTGAACTCATTTTCCAACCAATGATCCAGGCTTGGGTGATGAATACTACCCCGGGCTATCTTCAACTAGATATTCGACCCTTATCTTCAATGGTGAGTAAAACCAAGCTGAACGGAACCGTTACGTAAAGGCAAATTGATGTAAAGTAGGGTAGTTGATAAGCCCACGTAACGTAAAATAACAAGTAGAAAGAGTAAAAAAAGGCCCTAAAAAGAAGATATTCATGAAAAGTTTGACCAGGTTCACCTAAATTTAAATGTAATACATGCAGAGGCTGATAAAACCTACCTCGATGATGGGTGGCCTTGAGTAGTAATTATCCAATGTGAATTCAGCAAACTTGTGTAATTGGGGAACAAATCTTCTTGAAATAGTCAGACTAACTTTTCCGCAAAATTACAAGAGTTTCAAAGAAAAATCCGCAAACAAGCGACACACGTCTTTCCAATCTTTCTAGAACACCGAAAAAATGATCATTCTCCTCAACTCTACTTTTTTTCATATTTAACAAAAAAAACCAGCTTATTTTCAATTTTTTCATTAATGTCGTTCTTTATATTTTAGGTTGGGAACCCTGATATTTATAATGAAGTGACCTGGTAGTTCTAAAGAACCTTCTGATGACAAGCAGAAGTGAGGTTATATTATTTTGTTATGAATTCCCAAAATGATGAAAACAATTAGTAAACGGTCATTATTTTGGTTATCTACTCAAAAGCGGATCAACAGACCTGACGATGAACCCTACCCGTACTATCGACCTCGCTGGACTCGTCTTTGGTAAGTATTGAACGGAAAATTGTTATAACATTCGTAGTTAATAGGTCTTTCTGTTTTAGGCATGGAAATAGCAGCTTATCCCTGTTCTGAATGTACATATTTTATGAAAAGTAGAAGTTGAATAATGAAGTTCAATGAGTAAAAATTAAAAAACTGTATCCTTTTTCTTATTTTTACTTCTATAACCTCTGGAACTAACAAAACCCGTAACAAGATAACTATGCACTCATATCGCTCATGCAGAATATACAATGAGGCCTGAGCTGTGTGGTAGGTAGCGTCTTCCTGTTGAAACCACATGTCTTTGTTGTCCAGATCATCCAATTCAGGCCAATAGAAGTTGATAATCATAGCCCTAGGTATAGTGCTCGCCGTTGACAGTGATCGCCTGAAATAAGGATCGATGACGACGCCAGCCCAAAATCAACAACAAACAGTGAATTTTTTGGAATGCATTGGAGGCTCTTGAATCTCATTTGGATTGGTATCGTCCCAAATTCGACAATTTTGTTTGTTCAAGTACCCATTCTACCAGAAATGGGCCTCATCGCTAAATATGATTTTCGATAAGAATTAGGGTCAGTTTCTAACTGATCCAGAGCTCATTCAGCGAAGACACGTCGTTGTCAATGGTCGTGTACATACAGTTCTGGCTCAGTTGAATTTTATATGGGTGCAGGCCCAAGTCACAACGTAAATTTCGCCAAGTTGTGGTCTGCGAAAAGCTGAGTTCTTGTAAGCGACCCGAAATCGACTGCTTCGGATTCTCTTGCACACTCTCATAGACAGCGGCGTTGTTTTTGACAGATCTTGCATTTTTTTGACGTACGGGTGTTGATGAAACGTTTACTGTACTAGTGAACTCATTCACCATATTGCGAATAGTCCTCTCGCTGGGACGATTAAGGCGACCGTAAAATGAGCGGAGCGCGCGGTACGTTGCCCGAACAGAACGACCATTTTGAATCAACAAATGTATTATTTGCACGTGTTGTTGATTGCTATATCCGTTCATGGCAATTGGGAAAAAAAACTGAATAAATGACAACTGATTTGACAGATTTAGCCTCAACCCCTGCCGGAGCACCTCATATTTGGGAATTTCAGATAAACTCTAGTGTTCTGCCTTTCCAACTACACTCACAGACACAATTCACCGCTCACCTCGTATCTCTATCAATTTTCAGAAAAGGTTAAATTAATATCACATTTCATGAGAGGGTATGTTGTAAACAACCCTCAAGGTGAAAATAAACAAAAATGTTCAACGAAAGTCGTTTCTAAACGGATTCTTTACAAAAATTTAATCAATGAATGTTTTCGATGAAAATTTGACAAACTTATTTTTGAAAAAAGTGGTGTTTCGTTTGAAAAAATTAAAAATTAATAATAGATGTTGCCGCCTCTAGCCCTTATGACTTCTTGGAGTCGGTTTGGTAACCTACCCACGATATTTTGAATACCAGTACAGCCTTCTTGAGTTACCCCAGGGTTATACGCGTCTTTTGACGTTGTCTCAAGTAGGCTCTATCGGGTTGATGAATGGCAAAACTTGAATCTCGACCTCATTAAGGTACTTGGTGATGAATTTTGCGGTATAGCACCGTCCATTGTCATGTATTAATCAAAAGTTGTCACCAATGAACGGGTATGACGTGGTTTTGAAGAGTCTCTTCCACGTATTATTGAGCATTCACATAGCCTTTACCAAACACGACGAGATCAGTACAAGCCTGGTAAGAGAAACCTCCCCTAACCATCGAGGAACCTCCCTAGTAGCCCACAGTTTCTGTTATGGCGCACGGAGCAAACCTTTCATTTTGGCGCCTGTAGACACGCTGATGTCCATCTGGAACTCTTAAGGCTTCTCTGCTCTCGTCTGAGAACAATATATACGTCCTTCCATTCCTCCACTGTTCAGTTAGCATATTCTCGTGCAAAATCACGGTGTTGTGAGAGCAGTTGTGGGGCACGAGCTGAACAAAAAGCCCTTAAATTTTTTTCTATCAGTCTTCTTCTAACGGTACACTCATTCCCATGGACATTTCTCACCTCAAAAAGACGTGTACGCACTTCAGTAGCGGTGCTGAAGCTATTTCTTAACACGTTACTGACGACGAAGCGGTCATCTTGAGCAGAAGTGCATCGATGTCGGCTTTAACCTGGTCTGCGGGACGCTTAGCACCTAACTTTTGCACCTCTGATACAGGTATCTTTTTGAAATTCCCAATTTACCAAATATATCATACATTGATTGATGATCGATAAAACTACTTTAAGACGTACTTCATTTTTGCCAATCAATTAATTTTATAGCTATTTCACATTGTTATCCTTAAATAGAAACAAAATTTTGAAATACTAGTTGGTGGTGATTAAAGAGGTTCGTAATATCTATTTCACTTCTCAATTTGAACTCATTGCATAAGTACTTTCTGAGGTTCTAACAAACTATTTGCAAACTATAAACCGTCTGAAGACTGCAGATTACTGCATGATTAACGTGCAGGAAGGTTGAAACAAACTTATATTTTGCTTTTAGTTTATTTCTCATCTTAGGAGAAGGCATTCCCCTACTTTTAATTATCTACTAATAAAAATTAAAGAAAGTTCTTCATATTTTGCAAAGAGGTGCTGATCCTTTTTCAATTCATACCGCCCAAGGACAATACGATGCCCAGCCACATTGTTCATAATATTTTTGTTTTTACATAAAAGCCATTATGGAAATATTCCATTCCATTATCGTATCGCTACACTGTATCGATTGGGACATTTGTATGTTAGGGGGTAACCGCGAACAAATAAGACGGATTACGGTAGGAACTCCATATTCATGTAGTTCATGGAATTACAAAGTCACGCATACACTCTTAATCCATTGACGTATCGCCTTCCATGTGTCACATCTCTTTGCGTCTATAAATCCGATTATTTTAAGTCACAATGTTACGACACCGTCATTAATATTAATCACCTCGGGTGGATTTGAGGAAAATATTAAGATCTGATGACAACTGGGAGCTGATTTATTTGAAATTGTGTGTCTTAATGGATTGTCTATGGAAACGGGTTTCTCATGTGTTTGAATTTGAGGTTCCGTATACAAATATTTTACGAACATGAGAAGTTCAATGATATTGTTATTGGATCCCGTATAGCATTAATAATAATTCGATGTCAATAATCATGAAAACAGGTTCAATATTTTTTATCGATCTTCTTCGGGATTTTCACCTTTATCAATCTGAAAAATTTGAAAATTGCAATGGAGAACACAAGTAAAGAGCACTACGGCCGCCTCATGCAAAAAGTAACAGCTTAATTTCGATATATTCGAGAGGAAAATAGATTAACCAACATGTGGGGATAAATAAAATAGAAGAAATTTCTAGCTTGATTGCAAAATGGCTTAGAAAAGAAATGAATAAGAGCTACACAGGTCACTGTTTCAGGAGAAGATCTGTAACTCTTCTGGCCAATGCAGAGGGCAACATTTCTTCCATAAAACGTCACGCTATCTGGAAATCTGAATCCGTAGCAGAAGTATATATTGCAGATAGTTTGAATAACGAAATTGAGATTTCTAACAAAATATTGAATCGTCTATCTTCTTCCAAGCAAATTAAAATATCTGATAAAATTGTGGAATCAGCTCTTCAAGAAATATCTAACGTTTCTGATCAGGAGTAACATGGAATATCTTCGGGAATTTAAGTTGGAACTTAACAATCAATTATTATTCCAAAAAATGAAATTGTTTTAAGGTGCATAATCAATAAATAATGGACTCTGTTAAGAATAAATCCTTCAATTCATGTTTCAATTCATGTTTATTTATAATTTTATTTGCTCAAATGATAATAATGAAAAAATAGTCGCAACAAAAGTTACAGAGCCTTTTTTATCATTTGTATTGATTCTATAACTACCATATTGGCTCAAAAATTCTATGAAATATTTCATGCAGTCAAAGTAAATAACTCAGTTGAAATTAAATTGAAATTGACAGGTATGATATGGTTAATGAGTTAAAAAATGATTAATGGTAATGTCCGTTTATGAGAGCCTACCTTTTAACATGCGATTCTGATTACGGAAATACACTGAAACAAATATTTTGATTGTAGTTGAAAAATATGAAAAACGAAATTAAATCAAAAATACTCGTTGATGATTGGAACATTTCTATCCTAATCGACGATTCTGATAAAGAATTGTTGAAGAGTGAAAAAACCAGTTGTTTTTCTGTTGTTAATCAAAACAAAATAATCGAAAAACTGGGTGAAGAAAACTGCTGTATATAAACTGAAGAAGAATTATTTTGGTATATTCATAGGACCTACCAGCAAAAGTGACTTTCGTGCAGGAAAAGAATAGAAGTGTTATGGCAATAATAGCGAATCACCCAGGAAATGATCTCCACTTCCGACTTATTCCGGAAACTCCGTTGCTATTCTAGCTAGCCCAACGTTCCCTTTGTCTATTTGTATTTCTAAGCTTACGAATCGAACAATGATGCTTTAATTAATTGCATTTCATTCCGAATAAGCATAGAAGACGGAGTAGAGAAATAATATATTATCGTTTCAATTTCATATAAACGTGGTCAATAATGTTGATTCATAATGTTAATTGGTCTTTTGAATGATAGAAAACACATAGTAATATAACCTGGCGTTATCATACTTTACAAAATTAACTTTTTGTCTACTCAAATGCTGTTTTAAAATTATCTTTCTCTCAAATTCACTGATGATGAACACACATACAGTTTCATTGTTTTCAATTGATTGTGAAATATTATCAAGACTCTGGGTTTTTCAATAACTGGTACTGGTAACAAATCAACAACTTCATTTGATTACTCAAATTACATTTCAAAACACTCATCACTACCACATTACGATTATTTCACCTGTTTACCATCGCTTGCTAACGTTCTTGGGACATAATCTGAACTGCACCAACTCACGAACGTTCGCCAATCCTCTTCGAACAATTCGTCCTGGCCACACCCTCGTTTTCTAAAATGTTCAAAGAATACGATAGGTAATCGCATTTTGTTGATTTCTTCAATTTATTCTGTCCTCATTACCACTGCTTGATTTTGTGGCTTGCCTGTCCGACCAACTCACGACCTCGCCACCAATCGGCTGTCAAAATTCTTCTTTTCTTGGCATCGTGAGTTTGGAGCTATTTCTCTTGTTGTTGTTGGTGTTGAAAAGGGAAGTAACTGGCCTCGGACTGAAATATGCTTGAAATATTCCCTCGAAATGAAAATCAACAGTTCTCTACCATCGATTTTTATTGCACCCACTGGCCCACCATGACTTTTGAAGTAGCACATTAATCTTATTAGCTATTTTCTGAATAATGAAAACAGTCTGCAATTGGATGAGTTGGATTCTGTATATGAGCTTCTGCACCCCCATTCACCACATTTAAATTTTGGGCAGGTGAATTTAAACGTGTCCATAAGAGCTTGGGAGACGATGTACTTTTGGAACGTACAAAAACTGAAACTACACACGGAAACTCCGCCAGAGTTCACCAAATGGTGCTAGACGACAGCCGAATTGAAGTGAGAGAGGTAGCAAAGGTTATGAAGATATCAAAAGAACGTGTTTGTTACATATTAAATCAACACTTAGGCATGAGAAAGATGTCCGCGCGTTAGATGCCGCGTTTGCTCACGTTAGACCAAAAACGTGTTCGAATGAGCATTTCCAACGCTTTGTTGAAGCGATTCAGGAGCAATAAAGTCGAGTTTTTGCGCTGATTAATTACTGTAGATGAAACTTGGATATATCGTTATACGCCCGAAACAAAAATGCAATCCAAACAGTGGACTGCAAAGTGGGAACCGGTTCCGAAATGAGCAAAAACTGTTTTTTTTGGTAGTCATGGAATTAGTTCAATAGATCATCTTCAAAAATGAAAAACCATTCCAAGATCATACCTCAGCGGTTGCCATGGCTAAAATCCACGGATTATGGTTTGAACCGCTTGATTAGCCGCCTCACCCACCAGATCTAGCCCCAAGAGACTTCTTTTTTTTATCTTATCTAAAAATTGTGCTCGGAGGACACAGATTTTCATCTAACGATTTGATTTTCATAAAATTTATTTTCAAAGGTTACGATATATTTCGCTATCACAATAGCGGGAGAAGGGTGTAGAATAAAAGAAGACTATGTCGAATTTTTTTTATCTAAAAAAGTATCTTGTATCTTTGTTAGGTCGGATACTTTCCAAAACACCCTCGTACACCTACGTAACCGTGTTAGGAATCACACGTTAAAAGGTAAAACCTCGTTAGTCCTCAGCTCGCACAAGTTTCTCAACTTCTGAGAGTTGTCGTTCGTATGGGGGCGACAGCTGATTAACGGAAAAACAGATTTTGAACAGATTTGAACATAGTCAATAGTCGAATTACTTTGCTGAGTTTTGTGGGTAGGTGATTCTACAAGTCTACTGGTATGCCTAGAAAAGGAAAATTTCGCGCTGTAGAATAGTTATTTGTATGAAATTTATCGTCTTCACCTACCTATTACCTTTATAACAAGTTCATTAAATCGTTAAATTTCGTTTCGACTACTGCCAAGAAACGTTCAGTACATTACCCTTTCCATTTGCCATGGAAAAATATGTTGGGGAACGTGAGACAGCAGTTTAATAATTAGGAAAACCTTTTAGACATAATAACCTGTATGAATCGATCGCTCAGACTGCATTGTTTCCACAGTGTGGTGGATTTCATTCACTGGGTTTTCAATCAGTGTGATTTCCCTCTGCATGGCGTGTTTTGCCGATGAAAGTGTAATTTCTTTAAAGTCCCTCGACTCGATTGCAGGAGCGGATCAGCCTCAACACTATTTTTTAAAACCGTAACTGTTTCAAAAAACATCGGAACAAAAATATACTTAAGTCAAAAATGATTAATTTATCATTCATTGTTTTGAAGGGATTGTGAATGACTTTTATTTATAGAGTGTTGAAAGTTAGGATTCTCATTATCTGAATTTATCAAAAGTTTTCCAGAAATTAGCAACTTTACAACGTTTCGATGTTTGTATTCATCAGGACATCATATTTAGTGTTGGTGGATCACGCATCTTCACAACATTGAGTTGTTCGAAGAAGAAATCATTCATAGGGTAGAACTTTGGTTTAAATAGGAGTTGAAAGAAGGCGCATATATAATGAACAGCAACACATTCTGTTAAGTTATTGTAGACTATATAAATGTCTTCAATAGGCCTTTTCATCACAAGACGAGCGCAAGCGTAACCGTCATATTGAAATGGCGGTAATTCAAAACATTCGTACTGTTTTAATCAACAATGGCTGGGCAAGGAATATTATCTCTAGAAACAAATAAATCATTGGAAAAAACCATTGAAGGTGCTTCACTTGTTTATTATTCAGTTGAGGCTCATAATTGTGAACAATTAAAAAGCTGGTTTAAACGTCATGGGCGTCCGCAAAAAGGAAAAAAAGTGAGCTGATTGAGAGGTTAGGTATCAGCATTTGTTTAGTATCTAAAAACATATAAAAAATTAGTATTTACAGTTTAGTCTTATTGATAATGTCAATGCATTTAATTTAATTGGAAATATACTTCAGTTGAGGAATATTTCAAGTTGAATATCTAAATAAAAAATGTACTGAATACCTCGATTACAAAATTTGCAGCATTTCCAAAACACAAAAAAGTGAGTTCCTACCAAAAAAATATTTTCTAAAAGGAAAAAATTCTCATAAAACTAAAAGTTATTAAGGAATATAGTTAATACCAAAGTTTTAGATCTTTCTATTTCTTACAACTTTTGCATTCAACTTTTTTAAATAGATAGTCCAGTTTCAGTGGAAATCATGAAAAATTATTTTCCATTCCCAAAATTCACCCCATTCCATCCTCCGTACCTTGGAACGATTCCAATTCATTTTTCCTATTCAAAGCACATTCATATACATTATCTGATGATTTGTATAATGATATTACTAATACAAATAATAATAATAATAGCCGGACCGTTCTCACTCCCCAAAATGGGTATTTGTCAAGTGTTATAAGTTGTATACGAGCATTTTAAATACACGCATACTCACCACAGTTGACCGAGTATTCGAACAGATATATCAGGTTAGATTAGGTTAGGTCCAAAGTGAGTGGGTCTATTCGACCCTCTACCGCAACCTGCAAGGGTTTATTGTGGCTCACACCCATTCTCACTCGGCCAAACAAACCCAGCTTCTTAACGAAGCCGATTAGTTTGTATGGTAAGTGGTCTTTCAGGTCAGATGGTAAGAGTACGGTTCTGCCGAACTCTAAAGACCTGATTCGGTCCCCAGTGGGGCAGGAACAAAGTATATGCTATGTTAATGAGGTAGTCAAGTTGCAAGATTCCCACCTTGATACCCACGACAACCTTCCCATATGAGGGTTTTTGCACGTTAGATACACCTGACGATGCCTTAGATTCAGCCGTGCAGGGCTTTTTCGCCTCTGGTTTTGCTGAAACCTCACTTGAACGCAAACGTTTGCTACACTGCTCATGGGGTGTTAGTTCCCCCACCTGAGACAGATTCTGCGTACGCCGCAGCTCTCGCTCCTGAACTAAATTTACAGGGAGGTAAGTTGGAGTCGTAAACTCGACATACATCTCCTCTGTAGACTCGCTCCTGAACTAAATTTACAGGGTGGTCAGTTGGAGTCATAGACTCGCTCTTGAACTAAATTTACAGAGAGGTCCGTTGGAGTCGTAAACTCGACAACCATCTCCTTTGTAGACTCGCTCCTGAACTAAATTTACAGGGTGGTCAGTTGGAGTCGTAAACTGGACATCCATCTCCTCTGTAAACTCACTCTTGAACTAAATTTACAGGGAGGTCCGTTGGAGTCGTAAACTCGACATCCATCTCCTCTGTAGACTCACTCCTGAACTAAATTTACAGAGACGTCCGTTGGAGTCGTAAACTCGACATCCATCTCATCTGTAGTCTTGCTCCTGAACTAAATATACAGGGAGGTCCGTTGGAGTCGTAAACTCGACATCCATCTCCTCTGGAGACTCGCTCCTGAACTGAATTCACAGGGAGGTCAGTTGGAGTCGTAAACTCGACATCCATCTCCTCTGTAGACTCGCAACAGATATATCAGTCAGGGTAGAAAAGAGGAGTTGCTGGACGTGAAGTGATAGATGTATAGCGAAGGATTTGATGTAGTAGAAACGTAACATCTTTATGGCCTGTATCGCAAGGCATTTGATACAATTTTACATGGCTCATCTTGCTCAGATGCCTTGCGGTACCCGAGAAAAATGTAA
Organism: Leptinotarsa decemlineata; assembly: GCF_025532065.1. NCBI lineage: Eukaryota > Metazoa > Arthropoda > Insecta > Coleoptera > Chrysomelidae > Leptinotarsa > Leptinotarsa decemlineata. The sequence continues at coordinate 12,093,404 of NW_027412694.1, read as the reverse complement.
GATTCCTTTAACAACTGATACCACTCTGATGGGCTCGTTTCACCATAACATCTGGTCAAGCTAGAAAGGGCCACTTTCAGAAGAGGTGTATATCAGGGTGATTCCCTCAGTCTCCTTGTCCGCTTGTTTTCTGCATGTCACTATTACACGTTTTATCGGTATGAAATTCAGAATAGGCGAATGTCTGAAGGTTCGTGTTAAAAGGGGATAATGTAGTGGAACAACGTTACTTATAAGAGGTAAAAGCAGTGGAGAACCCTCCTCACGGCAAGTATCCAACAGATTTGTTCATTGGAAGTACCAGGGTAAAATAAAGTTTGGAGTAGTGAAGTGGAGTCTAAGTAAAGATCAAAAACATGATCTAAAACTGAGGTAAGAATCTTGGCCGAACAAATGCGTCTGCAAAAGGCACAGGCAAAGGCAATTTTTGATGATGCTAATGCGCTCTACCGAATGTATCGGGGATTCGGTGTCAGGGCCCAACCAGCTTACCCTTCGAAAAATAATAATGTTGAATCAAACTTCGAAGAGAATATGAGTAGAACTGTAAAACGCGAAACTAATTATGTTGTAGGAGCCTTCTAATGTTCTTTTTGGATTAACATAGAAATAATTCAAGCCAGTGGGTTTAATGAAAATTCTGATACGTCACGCTGGAAAATATTTCGGAAAAGCCTATTTCATTGATACCTGAAACTTATTTTCTTCCTTTTTTCCTTTGGAAGTCTCACACAATTTTGTTATAAAGATAGAAAGGTAAAAGTCGAAAATGTTCCATCTAAACTTCTAATGGAAGCACACTCCGTATATTTCCCACTTAGTATCTATAATAGTTAATTATTGAATATATTTTAAAAAATGGTGTTCTTAGCGAACCTTTCACCTGCTTTCATCAAAATGATTTTCAAGACTAATTTTTTTAGATTGGTCAGGGCCAGTCCTTCCCTGAAGACCTTCTGTTGTTGTCCAGGCGTCCCGTTCTCGTATCGGGAATGATTGTTCTCTGCGTTTCAATAGAATAGGCTGATTACGCTTGTCGTTGTCGTTGTGTCCCCTGTAATCAGCACTCATCGTCGAGGGGTATGCGGGAGGGTGGTGGTGGCCCACCCTGATCAAGATTAAAACTCTCAAACAAAGGTTAACTGCACGTCACTGATTACTGTCATTCATTGCACATTATTGTTCAGAAGACTTCTTACACTTCAATTCCTTTCGGAAGACAAAACTTATACAGGAAATTTTAAATCATGAAAATTCCGAATGAAACGTACAAGAATTGTAGGGAGATATAATGTAAATGAAAATGTTCTGAGAATGTATTGTGATAATCGGGAGTTTTGTTATTTTTTGGTTTTTGAACTGAGTGAAGTAATCATATATTATATTGTATTGATTGAAAGTCATTTTTGTGATGACTGCTTAAATTTTTATCTTTCGCAATCTGTGAAAAAGTATACGTTATTGAAACACTTATTGAATTGCTTCAAAATTTTTGTCCGTTTCAGTGGCATATTTTTGTAGCTCCATATCTCAATAAATATTTATTCTACGTTTGTTTGATGGTGACTGGCAATGTTTCATGATGAATTTCATCAGTACGGACTTTCATTATCTGATATTATATAAAATGATTCGATATCCCTGGAAGAACTAATAAAAAAGAAGAATTAAAAATGAATATCTGAAAATAACAATTATATTGAGCAAAAAAACCTGAAATGAAATGATAGTGAAATAAAATACAGGTAAAAATGAAACAATTGAACAAAAAATACAAATCAAAGATTAAAAAATAAAAAGTTAAGAGATTCCAAGCCAAGTTACTTCCCGACGTTTCGATTGTTGGTAACCACAATCGTCTTCGGGTGATGACTGGACTAATTCCTTTCCTTTTTCCGCTTCACCGGTTTAGTTGAAGATGGCGGGAGTTGGCCATTTCTCGCTTGATTATGGGTTTCTATATGTTGCATATTTCTACGCTAGCTTTTCTGACTACATTGTTGGACAACACGTATGCGGCTTCTTTGAATTTCCTTCTAAACCAATGTTTCTCCTTGTTTATGATCTCAGCTTGGGACCACTCGATGTTATGTAGATGGGTCCAAACATGCTCTGCTATTCATGATTTGCTAGTTTCCCCTCGCTGTGTGTGTTTCTTGTGCTTGGCAATGCGAACATTCAATGGCCTCTTAGTTTCACCGATATACGATTTTCCGCAATCACAACGTATCCGGTAAATGCAATTTTTGGAATCGCAGTCCGCGTTTGGTGGCCTGGTTTTCGTGAGGCTGCTACGGATAGTGTTTCCGGATCTGGAGCAGGTTCTGATGTTGTACTTGGATCCAATTCTTCTTATACTTTCCGATAATCCTCTGATGTAGGGAAGTGCAAGCACTGGTTGTGACGGCTTCTTTTCCTTGCGAGGCTCCTGCTCTCTTTTAGCCAAAGTATATTCCACCATCGCTTGGAAGTAGCCATTCCATTGAAGATCGTTTCTGATTATGTCTAGTTCCTTCTCGAGACCTTACTTCGTATTTCAAAGCTCGAAAGCACAGTCTAATAGAGTCTTGATGATTCCTCTTTTAGTCGATTGATGGTGGTTGGAGTCGTGGTTCATATACAGTCCCGTGTGAGTGAGTTTTCGGTATACCACTTAGTGTCGGTCCTCTTTACCAATACGTCTAAGAATGGCGATTTGTTGTGGACTTCCTCCTACATTGTGAAAGTGATGGAAGGTCTTACGCAGTTGATGTGTTTCTGGAAGGCGTCTAGTTCAGTATTTCCATGGTTCCATATTATGAAGGTGTCGTCAACGTATCTCAACCAGACACGAGGTTTCTTATCCAATGTTTCTTTTTCAATGGCCAGAGTTTCAAACCACTCCATATATATGACTGGTGAAAGTAGCGATCCCATTGGCAGTCCCTCATTTTGTGTAAAGAATTCGTCCAAGGGAACCTGAGAGAAGGATGGAATTTTGTAGCTGGCTCTCGAATAGGGTTAGGTTAGGTCCGAAGTGAGTGGGTTTCCATAATTACTTCTATAGGTAAATTCGTTATAGCTTTCAGGTCTCCGTCTTCGGATAGCTTCCTCTGTATGATTTGGAGTGCTTCTTCGGCCGGAACGTTAGTGTAAAAGCTTTCCAGGTCGAAAATGATTAGTTGATCTTCTTGTGTGACTTCAATTGCCCATTTCATTTCTGTTTTTTTTTGCACAATATATTTTCAACTATTCATTTTCAATTCTTTTTTTTCATTAGTTCTTTCAGGGATTTCAAATCATTTTATATAATATCAGACAACGGAAGTCCGAACTAATGAAATTCAAATATTCATTCTATTTTGTAGTGGTATATTCTGATCAATGGAAAATTTTATACTCTACAGGGTAACTCAAATTCTACCCCCACCATTGGGATCTCCTAAACTACAGGAGATACTTCGAAGATTGAATTGGATCAAAGTTGCGTTTTTTGTGCTTAACAAAATACTGGTTTGAAACTACGAGTATTTCCAGAAATATCCGATAAAAACTGAAAATCTGAAGTTTCGTTTTCATTTCTTTCTAGCGTTATTTGACAACAGAGCTCAAAACCAGATGCACATTTTCATTGATACTTTTTTTCAGCTACACGTTTTCATGTTCGGATTTACTATCCCACGTTTCGTCTTCTGGCATTCATCATCAACTATTTTTTCTATTATGGGCGCCATATTTTTTTACAAAAAAAAATAGTGCTTCTCATTCTGATTTCATTGATGTATAATAATTTGTTTTGATTTGCTCTTCTGAAACCACAGGCTTTGAAAGGAAACAACTTCATCTGAGATGGTCATGACTCAATCGAAAAACTTTGTTTAATAAACACTAGTCAGAACTCATCAAACATCATAATTTTGCACAAATACTTCAGCCAAATGTCCTCATTCCCAAATGAAGAAAAACGAGATATGTTAAAACTGTATTATGAATTTGATAGGAATCGTAGGAAAACAGCAAACATTTATTTTGAATTATATCCGGAAAGATAACAGCCGAATAGAACATTATTCGGAATTTTGGACAAACACTTGGCTGGGTATGATGTGTTTCAAAAACCAAGAATGAAGTGTGGAAGCAGAATGGAACTAAATACTAGAAATAGCCGAGGGAAAACAGTTCTTTCCATATTGGAAGAGGTATAATTATTTTTGGTGTATTTTAGATAAATGCAGATCCTTCCAAATCAACGCAAATCAAGTCTCTGCAGAACTGCATGTGTCCCAAACGAGCGCTTGGAGGGAATTCAAAAAAAAAGGGATTTGAGAGGTTACAAGATACATATGGATATGGATATGAGACAATTATATTACTATTGTACAAACGTACAAAAATAAAGCATCATCACGAAACCACGACTATAACACACGGCATCGCGACCAACTAACCTATCCAACTGTTAAAAAGTCAATTTCACAAAGAGCATATTCTTTCATGGCAACTAAATTATATAAAACCGTACCTCACAAAATAAAAAATTCTTATTCCAAACCAATATTCAAAAAACAAATAAGAAAACACATTCTCGAAGAAGATAGACAATTTTTAAAAAGTGAAATGAGTTAGTCTTAGTCAAATTTATCCCAAAATTGTATCATACTGTATTGTAAGTACCATAATTTTATCCATTTTGTCTAAGATTTTATCTATTTTTCTTACTTTTTGTTTGTCTAGTATTTAATCGGCCTATTTTACCTCAAGCCGAAATATAATTTGCTCATCTATAACACCAAATTCACAAAATTTAATAAAATGTTTTGTAGTTTCTACTCCATGAAGGCCATTCATATTTTTATACAAATATTTATGTACTTACATATTTTTCATAACTTCTTGCGAAACAAGAGCTCTGCTCTTATCGCCAAACCACTTTGTTCACATATTTTGTTTTAATTGTACTCTAATCTGTATACGTTGTGAATAAAGTTATTATTATATTATATTATATTATATTATATTATATTATATTATATTATATTATATTATATTATATATATTATATTATATTATATTATATTATATTATATTATATTATATTATATTATATTATATTATATTATATTATATTATATTATATTATATTATATTATATTATATTATATTATATTTCACAAAAATCACATCCATGGGATCATGAGAGAAGGATGGAATTTTGTAGCTGGCTCTCGAATAGGGTTAGGTTAGGTTAGATCCAAAGTGAGAGGGTCTATTCGACCCTCCACGGCAACCCGCAAGGGTTTATTGTGGCTCACACCTAGTTACACTCGGCCAAACAAACCCAGTTTTTCAACAAAGCCGATTAGTTTGTATGGTGAGTGGTCTTTCAGGTCAGATGGTAAGCGTAAGGTTCTGCCGAACTCTAAAGACAGGATACAGTCCCAAGCGGGGCAGGCACAAAGTATATGCTTTCTTAATGAGGCAGGCGGATAATAAGTTGCAAGATTCCCACCTTAATACCCACGCCAACCTTCCCATATGAGGGTTTTTGCACGTCAGCTACACCTGACGATGCCTTAGATGCAGCCGTGCAGGGCTTTTTCACCTCTGCTTTTGGTGAATCATTACTTGAGAGCAAACCTTTGCTAACCTGCTCATAGGGGATTTGTTCTCCCACCTGAGACAGATACTGCGTACGCCACTCAAGAATTTGGTGCAAGGCGGTTTTTTAAAGTACCCCGCTCTTGAGGAGACGACTCAGTCGTTTCCTGGCTGCACCATCAAACCTTTTTTTAAGGTTTAGTTGTTGGATCAGGAGTTGGAGAGTTGAGAAGCTCTCGCTCTTGAACTAAATTTACAGGGAGGTCAGTTGGGGTCGTAAACTCGACACCATCTCCTCTGTAGACTCGCTCCTGAACTACATTTACAGGAAGGTCCGTTGGAGTCGTAAATTCGACATCCATCTCCTCTGTAGACACGTTCCTGAATTAAATTTACAGAAAGGTCAGTTGGAGTCGTAAACTCGACATACATCTCCTCTGTAGACTCGCTCCTGATTTAAGTTTACAGGGAGGTCAGTTGGAGTCATAAGCTCGACATCCATCTTCTCTATAGACTCAGCGCCAGAAAGAATTTTTAAGTTTACTCTGTCCATAAAAGGCCCACAAGTAGCTAGGGAAAGAAGGTCAATCACGGCAGAACCCCAAATTACCGTGACAAGGCGACTAGAGGGCGCCCGGTGTCTTGAAGGTTCCGTAGAGACATCTGATAGACTCAGTGTCATTCATCCTCTCGACACCGATACATACACCTTAGGATTGAGCCATCGTTGGGATGCCATTCAGTTAGGGAATATAAGAACCGCAAATGATTCTGTCATTCCTGTATCCAGCGGGGCTACGTGGAAGCCGGCATCCGATGGCCGATTTGCTCAACTCCCACATCCCAAGCCAATGCACTCGGGAGTGGTTCAGGCAGTGAACCACTCGGGAGTGGTTCACTGCCTGAACAAGGACAGCCAACCCGCCTCTCGAATAGGGTATAGTTATCCCACAAACTACTTGAAAAACATTATTTGGACCAATGAAAATGATATACAACACTTCAAAGAAGTCAGACTACAAGTTGAATGTATGGGCTGGAATTTATTACGACCGAATACTTGACCTCATTCCTTCTCTAATACTTCGAACGGGGAACCCACCTTTGGTTCTTAAGAAACGAATTCGAAGAATATATGGATACGTTTCCCCTTGTTAAGTATAACAGCTACTGGTTTCAGCATGACTGGGCTCCTCCACACAATAGAATAGTAGTTTGCGAATATTCACACCAAAGATTTCCTAATAGGTGGTCAAGAAGTTCTGGGCTAGTGAGGTGGCCGGCAAGGTCACCTGACCTTACAGTTCTGGATACTTTTTTGTGAGGCACTTTAAAGAACAGAATCTATGGAGAGCAAGAATAGGACACATTGAGGGGAGGTTTCCTGATATACTGAAAATGTCAAAAGTTTTGCCACTATACAAAAATAAGGGCTCTCGATCTGACTGTGCAGGTGACAGGTCTATATCGCTACTTAGTCAGTTTTCTAAGATTATTGAATACTGTTTCTATCAAAGATTATATGATTACTTTGAATCATTCAGATTATTTTCTTCTAGTCAGAATACTTATAGAGGAAATGAATCTACAGTTGGTGCAATTGATCAACTCATTACACATGAGCTTGAAATCTTGGAAAACAAACAGCAGAGTTTGGGACTATTTTTTGATTTGAGCAAAGCCTTTGACCCCGTTGACCATGACATTCTGTTACACAAATTGCAGTTTTATGGTATACGTGGCTCTGCATTGAATTTTGGGTTGGCTTACCTGGCTGATGTAGTCAGCTCTTCTGTGTGAATGGAATGAATTCTGAAAGAAAATGTTTTGGGACCTCTTCTATTTTTGGTTTTTTAAATAGATCTTCCGAAATGTTGTTCAAAAGCTTCCATTACTGTTATTTTTGCGGAAGACACTAATATCTTGGTATCTGCGAGAACTATATCCGAAGTAATTGTCAAAGCTAATGAAGTAACTTTTCAAATTTTTGAGTGGTGTTCTATAAATGGTCTGCTGCTAAATTCTGTTAAATCTCAAATGCCCAACTTTGTTACTGAAAATACAACAATTGATAAAAGCTATTTGGTTAAATTAACTAATGAAACTTTACATTAAGTTAATTGTACTAGATTCTTAGGTGGTCAATTGATAACAAACTTACCTGGAAGTTCCATGTTGATAGTGTCAAACTGAAGCTCAGTAATCATATATATTTACATTTTTGGTTAAAACAGTCTCTCTGGATGTTGTCGAACTTTTATACCACAGTTCAGTTAGTAATTTCCTATGGTCTTGAAGTTTTTGTTATTCGGAAAAAGGTAATCAGAATTCTGGCTGGTGAAGTTCCAAGTGAATACTGCAGGCCAATGCCTAGTTTGTATATCTGCCAAACTCTGATATATGTATATATATATATATATATATATATATATATATATATATATATATATATATATATATATATATATATATATAAACAATATTTCAATTATTCCTAGAAATGAGCAAATCCATGAATATTTCACCAGAAATAACTCTCAACTACATCAACTTTATAGTAGATACTATATAGTGCCAGTATTTTATGATGATATTATGTTTTTTTGTCTAATGTGATTGTGAAGGAAAACTGATTGAATAAATGTTTGATTGATTGATTTTGTGTTTTATAGTTCATGAATGTGTAATCCATTGCTATTCAGATTATATCATCCACTGTCAATAAGTATCTTCGATATAAGTTTCTATCTAACCTTTTTTCAAATATTATGTTTTCATGAATGCAACAATAATCAATATAGTTGACAGTGTCTTCCGATAATGAGTCATTCAAAACAGGTAAATATAATTCTCAAAAGAATTCAACTACATCGGTGAAAGTTTTCCTCGTTTTCCTATCGAACTTCAAATCTGTCGTCTTTATCTTTCAAGCGGAGACAGTGCAGCTCCGACCAATGTTATGGCTATCAAGGCACGAGACCAGAAAAAGATGTGACAGCTCAGACCTGCTGGATTAGTCGATGGTATGTCCGATAAGCGCGATGGACATAAAGATAGGTGCCTTTTTTTCGACAACCACCTCACTAATTTCTACAGATTGTCATCTCTACAACGGATTCCGTCAATGTTTCGAATAGAAAATTCGGCCGTATAGACTCGAATAAGTTATCGGAAGACGTATCTACATAATTTCTTGCAAATTATATACAAAGGCATTGTCGAAATAAGAAGTTCGACATTTTCTTTCGAACTGCATGGATTGATTTGATTGAGTTAAACAGGTAGAAGAGAACAAACGACTAGTAAGGACAACACTTTTTTGAAAAGAAGTCGCATGTTATAACTGAGCGAAAAAAAACCATTATAGTAATATTACAATTGAATTTGAAAAAATGTATATGATTGTAGTTTCAATTTCACAAGAAATAATGAGTTCTTAATTAAATTACTCACTGAAAAGTACTTTTTTCGTGTTGATGATATTACTATTTTGAAAACCATCAGATATATTAGATACATATTTAAAATAATGAAAAAATAATATGTCTAATGGTTTTTAAAATAGTAATATTTTCAAAACGAAAAAACTAATTTTCGGTGAGTAATTCAATTAACAACTCATAATTTCTTGTGAAATTGAAACGGTAATAACCATATAAGTTTTGTGGAAGGTATGTTTATGAAAATTCATTGTTACAGAGTCCTGAAGAAGAATTTCAATTAAATTTGAAACTTCGGCAAGAAAACAATTGTTTTTTTTTAAATTGATCCTGTTACCCACAACCTTTTTTCAGAAAAATTATTGGATCACTAAACCAGTTAACTGAATAGTGAATTTAGTTTTTCATCTGTTGACAGTTACCAACCAAAGTTTCAGCCATCTTGAACGCACAGTTGTTATGTAACAGTTGTTTAAGTGAGTTGATGTGAATATTTTTATGAAAATGGACAAAATCGAGTATCGAGCTGTCATTAAATATTCGTTTTGGAAAGTAAAGATACGTTGGAATCTGTGTATGGGGACTCTGCACCATCATTTACCACACTGACATTTTGGGCAGCTGAATTTAAACATAGCCGTAGGAGCTTAAGAGACGATGACCGTTCGGGACGTCCAAAAACTGCAACCACCGACGCAACTATCGCCAAAGTTCACTAAATGGTGCTAGACGACTGCCAAATTGAAGTGAGAGATATGGCAAAAGTTATCAACATGTCAAAAGAACGTGATTGTCACATATTAAATCAACATTTAGAATGCCGTGTTAGACCAAAAACGTGTTCGGATGAATATTTCCAACGCTCTGTTGGCTCAGTTTGGTCGCAATAAATCCGAGCTATCATCTTCTTGGCTCTACTCAAACTGCTTAACTAGAGCCAAGAAGATGATGACACAGCCAGCTATCGAAAGCGCTCGCATATAATAAATATAAGTTATAAAGCTTCAAATCCTTTTCAAACTCATTCGAGTTTATTAGAATTTCTTGGATAAGATTAGTGATCGCCAATTAAGCAAATGCATTACAGAAATTGAGTTTGTTCTTGATGAAGAGGCACTTCAAGGTTTCTTGGCCATTTTTGCGTGAATGAAAAGGTTTTCTCCAGTTCAAAAATAATTTCTTCAGGAAAATTTTTTTTCTTGCATCAAAAAGCCAAATCTACTTCGTATTTTTAAATCTTCCACATATTAAACTTTTGCACGGTGTTCTCTAAACTTCTTAACATACATGATGTGGAGTTTTTTAAAAAACTTGCTGACATCTGATAGAGAAAGGTCATTCTCTGTAATTATTGTCTTCATTACATTAATTTTTATTTATCTTGAAATCCACATAATCAAAATTACATAAATTTATCAGACTAGTCAAACAGTTTAAAATACAAAGGGTGCCCTTTAAGATAATTCGAGACTTACACTATACTTACACTAATACATTCAATCTACATCACATCTAATTTAAAAAGTCATTCATGTCATAAAAAGCATGACTTGCTGAAAATTGTTTAAGTTTTTTCTTAAAGTTTAAAATGTTTTTTGACTCTAGAGTTTTGTCTCTATCCAATGTGTCACCGAACTTGTTATAGCATTTAACTCCTATGTGTTTGGGAGCATGTTGGTTAATGTTTAATTTGTTTCGTGTGTTATAAGAGTATAAATCAGCGTTTTTTTTGAATGTTTGATTATTTTCTTTGACATACATTATAAGTTGCAAAATATATAAACTTTGTAGTGTTAGAATATTTTCATTTTTAAAAACCTCTTTACATGATGATGTTGGGGTCATTTTGTGCATGGCTCGTAATATTCGTTTCTGGACTGTAAAAACTCTATTGATATGTGTTGATGAACTCCAAAATATTAAGCAATATTGAATAGTTGACTGCACCAATCCATAATATACAAGCTTTAATACATGGGGTGATACTGTGTCTCTTATATTTCGGATTACATAACACAGAGAACTTAGTTTTGTGGTTACTGTGTTCACTGTGGATCTAATGTTACCCCCGGGAATTTCATTTTATCAGCGACTTCAATAGATTTGTTGTCAATATGTAAATGAGGATTGGAATCAAATGTCATATTTTTGGGTAGAAATCGCACATATCTCGTCTTTTCTGCATTCAATGTTGGGCCATTTTCTTGACAGTATTAACTAAATTCAGTGGATGTTTTGTTGAAGTTCTCAATGAGTTGTTCATACTGAGGATGTGTTAGTATAAAATTTGTGTCATCTGCATATTCTATGATTATATCAGAAGTACCACATGTTCTGTTAATATCACTGATAAAAATTATAAAAAACAGAGGCCCGAGTACCGAACCCTGGGGCACTCCTCTAGAGGTTTTCATTGACTTGGACCGTTCATTATTAAGAATAATGGTTTGAGATCGATTTGAAAGATATGATTCTGCTCAATTATGTGGTTCACCTCGTATCCCCACCATTTTTATGAGTAGTAGTTTGTGATCTACTAAGTCAAATGCACAACTTAGATCATGTAAAAGACCAATAGTATTTTGTTTTGATTGTTACTTATTCATTTTAATCTTTGGTATGGTTCTTGAGCCGAAATGATTCATCGTACCTCAGGAATTTTGCTTCGAAAACTAATCTTGGAAATTTATTACATTCCTTTCATTTCTGTTTTAAGTTCAGTATGCAATATTGGCATTTTTGTTTTTGATGGTATCCAATTCCTCGACATCCTACAGAGCTTCTGGGCTAGGAGTTTGATAGTATCAATATTTTGAAAATCAACTAAGTGATTTTGGGAAGCCGAATTTGACATTGCCGTGTAGAAAAAATTGATTAGTTGCGGCACTTTTAGAAGAAAAAAAGATGTTGTCGCTGCATTATTCCATTATCGGCGAGAAGTAATACACGAAAAACGGAAATTTTTGCTGCTGACATTAAACACACTTTACTTGAACTTCTGTAAAAGGCACCTTGCTACGCCATAGCACTTGATGAGTCATGTGACATTGTTGATGATGAACAAATGTCTATTTTCGTAAGATTTCCTGATATTGAGTGTCAGATTTTTAGGAAAGCGTTGCTAGCAATATTGCCGTTGAAAGGTTACAATCGAGGAAAATATTTATTCTAGGTTATTGATGAATTTATTACTACAGTAAAACAATTTTCAATTGAAGGTAACTCATATACAAATTGAACTGAGAGCTAACGGCAAAAATGCTAAATTTTAGAACTAAATTCTTACTGGGGTCATTTTTATTGTCTATGCATCGCCATTGTAAATAATTGAAAAGTAAGATGATTCCATAAAATTTGCCCTCCGTAACAAGATAGCTTCTGCATATCGATAGGATGTACGAGCGAATAGGTGAACCAGTTCGTTAAATACTTTGAAACATCGGTAAACTGATCAACACTTCGCAGGTCTATTATATTTGCGTTCTTAAAATGCCATAACTAGTCATTCGGTTTCTTCATTATCAAGCGTCCTTATCTACATAAGCGTAGTGTGTTATGTTTCTTGTGAAGGTGACTTTGTTTTGTATTTATTAAATATATTTTATTATATTTATTAAATAGATTGTATATTTATTAACTTTAAAATATAAGATAGAGTTGGCCGATACTTGTTTTTTTTTCAAAATACATTACCATAGATTTTCATCACATTCACACTTTGTTGTGAGATAATTAGTTGACCTAGTCATTAAACTCAGGTATAACTGTGATTAATTAGTTCCTAGGATATTACTAGTTTCTAGGTAGATAGTAATATTTCAAAAAGTATATATAAATCACAATGTATGTAGAATTCAGTTTGTTAGTGAACACGCTTGAAAAAGCTACTGTACAGCGAAACGCGTGTTGCAGATTTGTTAATCTGTTCTAGTGAAAATCTCACAATAGAGTGTTTTTCAAAATACATCAACTTTAAAATAGTTTTTGAGGTAAGTAAACAACTGACAAATAGCTGAAAAATATCATTGCATTTTATTATTTTTATAGTATTAAGATGGATGCCGTAGCAGGTCCAAGTAATGTACAAAGAAAGCGGAAGTTTATGTCATTAGAAGAAAAACAGGTGGTCTGTAGAGTGTACGAAAATTTAAAAAAATACACTCTGTACAGTAGAAGCTGTAGCCCAGTGTTTATTTTTAACAGGAATCTAAGTGTCGACAATTGAACGCATTGTACGTGAAAAAAAAGTTATTGGGATTGTGCAAGCTCCAAAAGTACATTATCGTGGTAGAAAAAAATTTAATTGGACGAGTAACAGAAAAAATTTGTACGCTATACCATAAATTCTTTCTTTTTTGAGAATAAAGCGCCAACCCTCGAGTCCATTAGGACAAAGGTAATGAGCAAAGAGGAGTTAAGGAAAATAATGAAAGAATAATAAAATTTATATATGCCTAAAGATCCCGTAAATCTGTCTCAATAGAAAGAGAAGATATGGTCTCATGGCGACGGAGATATCTTCGCTCTATTAGAGAAATGCGTTCTGCTCACAAAAAGATTTATTATCTGGACGAAACGTGCGTGAATGCTGGTAACACAGTATCTAAAATCTGGCAAGATACTACTGTAACTAATTATCGTTAAGCATTTGTTGACGGTTTATCAACAGGGTTACGCGGACCAACGGGTAAAGGGCAACGACTAAGTAATTGTCGCCATAAAGGTAGCGAGAGTGACTTTTTAGACGATAGTGCACTAATTTTTTTCTCCAAAAAAAAACGGGGGATTATCACGGAGACACGCCCAACGCTTTAAAGTATGATTTGAATCCCTTCTTTCACGAGTCGTACCAAATTCGGTAATAGTAATGGATAACGCTTCTTATCACAGCCGATTAGTACAACAGCTGCCAACTATGACCACCAGAAAAGCAGACATGCAGAGTTAGTTAGGACAAAAAGGAATTCCATTTTCCGAAGACATGATTAAGGCCGAGCTTATGAGTGTCATCAAACAGCATCGTGACAGATATCGCCAGCATGTGGTGGATACAATAGCTCGTGCTGAAGGCATCACCATTTTGAGACTTCCTTCTTACCATTGCGAGTTAAACCCGATAGAATTAGTCTGGGCTCAAATTAAGGGTTACGTAGCTCGTGAAAAAGTGACATATAAAATTTCTGATGTCCAACGTTTATTAGAACTCGCAACAAGAAGAAGAAGAAGAAGAGAAAATGTGGAGATTGGACGGGATGGTAGACACTGTTTTCGACCAAATAATAATAGATTTAAGCATAACATAGGTGATTATTTCTTTGCTTTGTATTTCTCTTTCTATATGAAAGGAACATTTTGTAAATTTTTCTGTTTTTTTTTGAAGAACTGTATTAGGCATAATAAGAAAATGTAATCAGTTTTACCACTGACACCAGGTAGCGCTACCTACTACGTAATTACTTATGTGTTTAAATAAATAAAAATATTATTTTGGTACGCCTCTGCAGAGTTGGTAAAAGGATTATACGTTGGTCACTGGTACGACGTTGCTAATGAATCACCTTCAATTGAAAAATGAAGCACTACTATCCCTATTATCGAATCTGAAAACCATATTAAATTACTCTTTCAGAAATGTATCAGAGAGTTTTCAATTAAATATCTACTTATTGATTCATTTTATTTGAAATTAAATGTTGACAATCGAGGATTCCAGGACATCGGTTGCGGATGCACATCTTCATCGGCAGCAGGAGGTTGCATATCTTAATGAGGATCTAGAAGTGATTTCCAGTTGAGGTTGAAGTAACCAGGTTCAATTCAAAGTCTCAAAAACCCAGGCATCGGTTTTCTCCGAAGAGATAAATGTTTCCGAACCGGATATGACAGACAATTCCTGTTTCTACTTTGAAGAGTTTGTTGGGGGGTTAAAATGGACACCAATATGTCTTGGCACAATCATGTCGCTGGAATTGCAAAGGCTCCTTCTCAAAAGCTTGCAACACTGTTCCGAACCAGAAAACTGTACACAACTCAGCAACTTTTGATGCTTTATAAAGCTCAGATCAGACAATATTGATAGTCTGGAACATCGAAGAAAGGTTGGGGATTTGTCTCTCTTCTTTAGATACTTTCACGGGAAGTGACTTGGCACATTTGATTCCACCAAGAGCGGTACATATCAGAAATATGCGAGGGACTGTGGCTGTTCATCGTTCTGAAGTTCAACTTCCTGAGAACGTTTTAATAAACGGATTTAATCTCCAGCGATTCAAATCCAATGTGAATCACTGCTTTCGCACAGGCACCTCTCTTAGAGCGTCTCAAGGAGTTTCCTGTGGTGATTGTGTTTTGTCCTCAAAAATATCCTGCTCCACGACAACGCCCGTCCTCACATTTCGCAAATCACCGTCTGAAAGTTGAACGAATTGAGCGTCAAAGACACTGCTCTTAGAGCACTTTAAGGATTTTCCTGTAGTGCTTGTGTTTTGTCCTTGAAAAAAGTTGAACATGATGAAATGAGTAAAAAATAATTAAATTGAAAAGGGTGTACATGGTGTAACTGAATAAGTGTAAAACATTTAAGGCGGTGATTCCTCATCGGAAAAAAAGATAGGATCTTACATATAAAGAAACTTCATTGGAGCATCCCTTGTTAAGATACAGCCCCTTAAAGGGGGTACATAAAATTTGTATAACAATTTTTTTCACAAGCACTGAAAAAGTTACAATATTGAAATTAACCTGACGTTTTGTACTACCAAAAAGACACTTAGCCAGTAATTTATTTGGTTTACCCCATGATTGTAAGGGGGGGAAACGCAACCCCTAAAATTTATTTCCAATGTAACTTTTTATCTCATTATTTGTTTACCATATGAAAATTCATTTCCGATAGCCTGTTTCATTCTGAACAAAAAATGTATCTTGGGTTTAAAAGGTGATAAACAAAACTAATTTATCAATAACAAAACACACAACATGTAGAAATTATAGTAAATGTTCAATATGTCTACCTTCAGACATAACGCATGCGTCTAGACGTCAGCGCATTGAGCCACGTATTCACTCATTGGAGTCTCTCTGATTACCCTGCACGCATCGATGATGCTCTTTCTCAAGTCCTCTACATCGCGAACAGGAGTGCGATAAACCAAATGCTGTAAATGGCCCCAAATAGAGAAATCGAGAGGATTGAGATCCGGGGATCGAGCGGGCCAGTTCTGTGGTCTTCCTCGACATATCCATCAGTTGAATGCTGACGTGCTACTTGAGTAAAATGGACGGGAGCCCCATCATGCATAAAAACATATCCCTTCTGACGCCAAAAGGAACTTCCTTCAGCAGAACTGGATGTACTTCTCTTAAAAATTGAACGTATGCCTCACCATTCAATCGAGGAGGTAGGAAATGAGGTCCAATTGAATCATCCCCAATAACTCCGAGCCACACGTTGAAAGAAAACTGTTCTTGATGGTTAGTTTCGACAATAGCGTGAGGGTTTTCATCAGTCCATATGTGGTAATTATGAAAATAATAATCTTGTCCCGAGAAAAACTACATTCGTTTGTGAATTCTATCGTCTTCAGAAAGTCACAATTTTGTCTAATCATCCAATCCAGCATCCAATTGCAAAATTCAAGACGGTTCGGAAAGTCTCGCGGTAACAGTGCCTGTACTCGTTGCAGATGGTAAGGATATAAGAGTTGTTCCTTTAAAATTCGAAATACCGTCATATGATCAACATTTAGCTGGAAAGCAATCTTTCTAATACTGGTAGTAGGTTATTCTTGAATCAAATTCAGTACTGCTTCCTCAAGCTGTGGTGTTCGTACTTCTCGATGGCGACCACAATCCTGCGTTCTTTTGTCGAATGAACCATATTCTCGTAATCGTTGATGAAGTCGAGCAAATATTCTATGTGAAGGATGCTGCTGTTGAGGATACATTTCAGCATATCTTCTAGAAGCTTCTAACCCATTCCTCTGCGACAGACCGTAAACGTGATGCATATCAGCCATTTCCTCATTTGTGTATGCCATTTTAATAACAAGTGAATTATTAAAGTAACAAATTAAGAACAGAACAACAACACACAATTAGTATTGATTCAATTTCGAAAATTCACAAACTGACAGCGTCATACCAATTTAATTGTCACTATCGCTAATAGTGACCTACTAGATGGATTAGTTTCGTATTTTCGCATTTATGACGACTGTAATTGTTCGTAAAATAATTTTTTGCTGCGAACTGGTTCCTTTTGGGCAAAAAACCCAAGAGACATTTTATGTTTAGAATGAAACATGCTATCGGAAATAAATTTTCAAATGGTAAACAAATAATAAGACAAAAAGTTACATTGGAAATAAATTTTAGAGGTTGCGTTTTCCACCCCTTACAACCATGGGGTAAACCAAATAAATTTCTGGCTAAGTGTTTTTTTGGTAGTACGGGTAACGTCCGGGTAATTTCAATATTGCAAGTTTTTAAGGCTTGTGAAAAAAATTGTTATACAAATTTTATGTACCCCCTTTAAGTGGCAGTATCTTAACAAGGGATGCTCCTATGAAATTTCTTTGTATGAAAGATCCTATCTTTTTTTCGATGAGAAATCACCTCCTTAAATGTTTTGCACTTATTTAGCTACACCCTGTATTTTTAGAAGAGACTAATTTTTGGAAAGGAAAGGTTTTGGATTTCTACTCCTTCATCTTCATATAAAAAAATGTAGGAATCTTCCAAAGAAAGATTGCTCACTTCATTTCTCTGGAAGATTTCCATATTTCTTTGTATTTTTCCCAAAAAGTAAAAAATTATCCCACTCACTAAATCAATTGGTGAATAGGTTGTTACGCATTTCATCAAAGTGAGAGAACTGGTTAAATTCGGGGATTTCTCCAACCGGTAATGAAATCTGTAAATCAGAAAAGGGCTCTTAGGAAGATTTCCCGAAGGATATGGCCGTCAGCAGACATGCAACGTTCTAGGCACGAAGTCGATCGACGGTAAAATCCACACAACTCTAATGATATATTTGATCGATGTGTTCTTTTAAATAACATATAGTAGTTTGAAATTCAATGCAATTTACTCATATATAATTTGAAAGGGTTATATTTTTAGGAGTGACAAATTTTTGGGAAAGAAAGTTTTTGGATTTCTACTACTCCATCTTGATATATAAAAATGTGGGAATTTTCCAAAGAAAGGAAGGAAGTAATCGAGTGTCTTACGGCGAAACATCGATGTCTACCAGTGAACATGACAGTGTTCCATGTAAGTGAAGTTTTTATTTTCATTTAGTATACAGGGTGTAACATAAATACGTTAAAATATTCAAGTGACGTATGTCTGAGACAATTTTAAGAAAAAAAAGTCTATATGAACTTGTGTCCGAAAATGCTTCGTTTCGGAGTTACGGGGTGTTGAAATTGAATTTTTTGTTCGCTTTTTGAAAATAACTCTTGCAAAAATGAGTTATTTGCACGAAATTCGGTACCCGGGGTTTTTTTTGACGTGGGAAATCATAATTTCGTAATAATTTTCATGTAACATCTAGAGGGCGCTGTGCCCTAACTTTTTTGACAATAAACTTTTTGTACTTTTCATGAAAAAACCTAATTTCCACACCTTTTCCAAGTAAAAAAGGTACACCTCCTCAACAACGCTGGAGGTGATCGTTTTCGAGATATTTACAATTTTCTATATCGATGCATATTACTTAGCCTCTAGGGCGCTAAGTGAAGTTGCTGAGAACATTACTAAAACTAAGTTTGTGGTGGATTTCGTCAAAATAAACAACTTTTTTCTATAAAATGTTTAACGAAGAATGATTTGTTTTTGAAATACAGATTGTTGAAATACTTTAAAACCTGGTAGGTTTTTGTCATAAGTTTTTTGCAATTGTAGTTATTTTCATTCCGTACAGACTTCTTCTGAACTGAGCATTATCGAACTGCTTATTCAATCCAAATTAAAAAAAATTGTCAGGTTTGATTATTCAATTAGAAAGTGCTACATTTCGGAGTTTGTAAAAAAAGCAATTCTGAGAAGGACTATGTTATTTATTAGGAAAATAAACATATAGAAATTGAACGAAACCACTATTACAACAACAACAACTGTTCAAAGTGACGACCCCCAACACAGTAATACAAGCTTCTGCTCTCCTCATCAAAGAATTCCACACCCGTTGAAAAATGCCCGGAGTGTTTCATATCGTTTCGCAGCAAGCTATGATGCGATCCCTCAACATTTCCTCGTTTTCAATGGGGCTAGCATGAACTAGTGATTTTAGGTGTTCCCAAAAGAAAAAATCGACGCGATTGAGGTTCGGTGACCTCGGTGGCCAATGCTCAGTGCCTCCTCTTCCTATCCATCGTTGGGGATATGCTACGTCTAAAAAATGTCTTGCTATCACACTAAAATAAGCAGGAGCTCCATTGTGCATAAACCAAGAGTGATTTCGGAGACCAATGGGAACATCTTCCATAAGTTGAGGAAGCTCGTGTTCCGAAAAAATGTAGATGAGCATCTCCATTCAAACCTAAGAGGAGAAAATAGGGCCCAATTGAAAAATCCGCAATTATGCCTACCCATACATCAAACGAGAATGTGTCTTGAAAATGAGTTTCCGTTATCGCATGTGGGTTATCTTCGCCCCAGATGTGGTTGTTATGTAAGTTCATGATACCATTTTTTGAAAAATTAGCCTCATCTGTGAAGAGGATTTTCGATAAAATTTGCGGATGTTGTTCGACTTTTCTTTGAAGCCATTGAGCAAATTCGATACGTGGTTGGAAATCACGTAGCGTAAGTGCCTGGACACGCTGAATATGATAAGGATATAATTGCTGTTCCTTTAAAATTCTGTGAACTGTCATGTGACTCACATTTAAATTTTGATTGATTTTTCTTGTACTTGTCTCTGGATGTTCACTAATTTCTTCGAGAACCGCCTCCTCCAATTCTACAGTTCTTGTAGTCCGTGGTCGTCCTACTGCAGAATTTGTTTCAAAGCTTCCAGATTCGGAAAGTCGCCGGAAAAGATTCGCAAATGTCGCTGCATAAGGAGTCACGTGTTGGGGATACCTTTCCTGATAGATGCATCTGACCTCGCTTGAATTTCCGTTAGCCAAGCCGTATGCAAAAATCATATCAGCCATTTCAGCATTCGTAAAGTCGGGCATGGTACCAAAAAATCACTTTATAAACTCCGAACTGTGAATTTGTTCAATTAATAGTTAAAAATGTGACAGCGAACTTCTATTTTTATAAACAAACTTTCATAGCCTACTCGATTTAATTAACTTAATTTGCAAGCGGAGAGTGACAAACATTATTGGAATCAAATTTGGCTATAAAGTAATATGCATCGATATAGATAATTGTAAATATCCCGAAAACGATCACCTCCAGCGTTGTTGAGGAGGTGTACTTTTTTTTACTTGGAAAAAGTGTAGGAATTAGGTTTTTTCATGAAAAGTACCAAAAGTTTACTGTCAAAAAGTTAGGGCAATTCAAAATAAATTATGACAGCGTACGCAGCGCCCTCTAAATGTTATGATGAATGAATTATGATTTCCCACATCAAAAAAACCCCGGTAGAATTTCGTGCAAATAACTTATTTTTTGCAAGAGTTATTTTCAAAAAGCGAACAAACAAATTCAATTTCATCACTCCGTATTTTCGAAACGAAGCATTTTCGTACACAAGTTGATATAGAATTTTTTTCTTAAAATTGTCTCAGGAATACGTCACTTGAATATTTTAACGTACTTATGTTACACCCTGTATAGTGTAGAAACCCTGTGAATGATATCTGATTTATTTTAATACGATTGTTTGGAATACAAACTGAGTAGTAGTAAAGTGTTTTCTGTATAATTCAGTGCTCATATTTGTTCCCAACCTAAAATATAAAGAACGACACTAAGAAAAAAAATGAAAACAAGCGGTTTTTTTGTTGAATATGAAAAAAAGGAGAGTTGAGGAGAATGATCGTTTTTTTTCGGTGTTCTAGAAGGTTTGAAGCGACGTGTGTCGCTTATTTGCGGATTTTTCTTTGAAACTCCGGTAATTATTGTGGAAAAGTTAGTCAAAGGAAGGTCCTCTGACTATTTCAAGAAGATTTGTTTCCTAATTACACAAGTTTGCTAAATTTACATTGAATAATAACTACTCAAGGCCACCCATCATCGAGGTAGGTTTTATCAGCCTTGGCGTGCATTACATTCAAATTTAGATGAACCCGGTCAAACTTCTCATAAATGAATGAATGATATTTATCTGAAAGAAAGGGAAAAGTAGGGAAAAAGTAGGGAAAAACCCCTACTTTATAAATAAAATTTATAAAGTAGCTCAACTTCAAAATTCGTGTATATTCTCATCAATGACAAGTAAAAGGGCATATATTTCGCTGGAATGATCAATATTTGATCTTCTGTTGAGGCAATTTTCTGATTGTAATATAAATGATATTTCCAGAAATAATCTTTTAGATTTAGATTTTTTTGTTGAATTGTAGTCCGTTATATGATCTTTTTCAAATACATGATTACTGAGAGCACATCTCTAAGAGATTTAATCTACTGTTACTCTGTGTGAATTGATCCTATCTTTGACTAATCTTGATGTTTGACCCATATAATACTCACTTCTACAATTTATACATGGAATTTAATAGACTAATTTCCATTGAAAATTTATAGCTTGTCTTTATGTTTCAAAAACAAATAATTGATTTTTGAACTATCAATTTATTGATTTTTTTAACAACCAATATAAATTTTCAATCAGAATTAGTCAATTTAATTCCATGTATGAATTGTAAAAGTGAATATATTGGTCAAACATTAAGACTACAGTTCGCACAAAAGTGATAGTAGATTACATCCTGAGAGATGTGCTCTCAGTTATCATGTATTTAAAGAAGGTCATATAATGAACTAGAATTCAACAAAAAAAATTAACTATTGAAAAAAATAATTTGAAATATTTTCATCATTTGAGTATAAATAACAGAGGTTCCGGGAGTTGAAACTTCATAAATGAAAATTTTGTCACCTGTCAGAATCTTTTATTTTCATTTTTTAAGTATTACTGGTTTTTGAGTTAATAGCGGAAAATGGAATGCATTCTGTTTTATCTCAATCTGTTAATAACAATTGCAATTTTTTTGTGCGTTGTAAAACATCAAAACAAGGAAAGAAGCAATCAATTTCAAAAGAAGTACCTCTATACGTAGATGTGTAAATCATTCAAAGAAGTAACTTTCACACACAAACTGGTAGAAGAAGCCTTCCTGAAACAGCTACATCCATATAAACATTGAATTACACGAAAGAAAAATCATTTCGAAACAATACTTTTATATGAACACTGAATTATCCAAAAACACTTTCCTCCACTCAGTTTGTATTCCAAATATTCGTTATGGAAGTGAATCAGATATAATTCTCAGGATTTCTACACAGTAAACTACATGAAAGGTAAAAATTCACTTACATGGAACACTGTCATCCTCACTGGTAGACATTGATGTTTCGCCGACAGACACTTGCCTCAAGGGCTTCAGTACTAATTTTTTTTTTGAATTCGAATTCGTTTATTCATCTGAATAGAATATCACACAATAAATGTCCGTTATGAGTTATTTACATTTAGTACATATATCATTAATTTTCGAATATAAGTATCTAACAATCATTGTGTTCCTTCGATTAATACGAATACAAACTAAGCATAGGATGCTTGTGTTTTGCACTTCTTAATGATCAACCAGAAAATATGCCTTGAGTTTATACAGTTTATGAATCAAATGAGTCAGACGAGTGATCAGTAAATATTGATTTCAGAGAAAAAGCAAAGAGGTACAAACATTTTTATAAGGTAAGTATTTGATAGTTATTTAAAATTATAGGTTTTATCAGCTCAACATTATTTTCAGAATAGTGATTATTAATATTTGTAAACTATGTATTCAATGGTATTCTAAAATTATAGATGAAGATCAATATAAATTTCATTTGACTCTATGAGCTCTTTCACTTTAGTTTTGAAAGCTTTCTCCCTTCTCAATACTTTCACACATAAAGGTAGTGAAGTATATAATTTAGGGCCAATGAAGAAAACAAATCTTCGTAAGTGACTTTTCTTGAAAATCGGCAAGTCACTTTCTATGAATCGGGTAACATAATGTTCAAGCGAAATAACAATGGGCTTTGTTTTACGGTAGATATACAGGGTGATTCAAAAGTACTTTGACAAACTTCAGGAGGTGATTCCTCACAATATTCTAATATGAATTGTCCAAATAAATAGATGTCCGGAAACGCTTCGTTTCCAAGATACAGGATGTTGAAGTTTCATTTTTATTTTCGTTTTTTTTCAAATAACTTTTGAAATACTGGACTTAATTGAACGAAACTTGGTAATAGGAGGTTTTTGAGGTGTCGAATTCGAACCTGATGTTCTTATTGCTCTTACTCGTAGGGGGCGCCACCTACACGTCTTTCTCTTTTTTAAAGATTCATAACTTTTTTGGGCGTACTTCTAGCACATTTTTCAGTAAAAAATCGATTCCTCTATCTTATCTACGTAAATAAGCTACCCTTGTTACTAGTCGCTGTAAGCAACCGTTTTCTAAATATTTGGACTTGAAAACTTCAAGTCGATTATTTGATAATCGATGCATGTTGAAGTTATTACGAATATTTTGCATTTTTCACAAGAATGCTTTGGAAATAAATTTGACGTTTGTGAGTAGTTTTGGTAATTACATATTTTGTGACAGTTAGACGTTTTGTTGAAGTTTCCGTAAGTAGAAGTAGAAAACACTTATTTTGAAAAAATGGATTATTTAAACAATAATGCTCATTCAGCCGATACGCATTTCGTTTATGGCCTTGCGGATGGCAATGCGCGCGAAGCAAGACGTATTTACCAGGAGCGATTTCCTAATCGAGTACTGCCTTCAGCTCTAACATTTGCTCAATATTTGAGATATGTACTCTTCACGGATGAGGCAAACTTCTCCAGAAATGCTATTACAAACTTTCATAACAACCATGTTTGGGCTCTCGAAAATCCGCACGCAGTTAGTGACAGGCATTATCAGTATCAATTTTCTGTAAATGTATGGGCGGCAATAATTGATAGTTACTTTATAGGTCCTTTCTTTCTTCCGCTCCGACTGAATGGCGCAACTTACAGACACTTTTTAGGAAATGAATTGCCGGGACTACTTCAGAATGTACCATTAGAAATTCGTATCCGCATGTGGTTTATGCATGATGGGGCTCCGGCCCATTTTAGCGTTGTATCCAGGAAATTCCTTAACATAGTCTATCCAAATCGATGGATCGGTAAGTGTGAGCACCAAGGTCCCCGACAGATTTTATAAGACTACAGTAGTGAACGAGGAAGATCTAAGAAACCGAATAGTAGACGCCTGTGAAACAATAAGAAACACACCAATAATTTTTGAGCGGGTACGAGATTCAATGACTAGACGACTGACTGCCTGTATCTTCGCTGAAGGTGGACACGTCCAACAATTTATTTGAATATAATTTAGTTTCGTTTATTTTAGTTTATTCTCCATATTCAAAATTTCCTGATATAAAATGTTGACATATCTTGCAAATTTTATTAAAACAAATACTGATTATGCACCCTTGATACAAAAATAACTATTTCGCTTAAGGATGTCATAAAGGAAAGTACCCAACAGTAATGACCTCTTCAAACGAGTAAAACGTCAAATTCATTTCCAAAGCATTCTTGTGAAAAAAGCAAAATATTCGTAATAACTTCAACATGCATCGATTATCAAATAATCGAGTTGAAGTTTTCAAGTCCAAATATTTAGAAAACGGTTGCTTATAGCGACTAGTAACAAGGCTAGCTTATTTACGTAGATATGATAGAGGAATCGATTTTTTCACTGAAAAATGTGCTAGAAGTACGCCCAAAAAAGTTATGAATCTTTAAAAAAGAAAAAGACTTGTAGGTTGCACCCCCTACGAGTAAGAGCAATAAGAACATCAGGTTCGAATTCGACACCTCAAAAACCTCCTATTACCAAGTTTCGTTTAATTAAGTTCAGTATTTCAAAAGTTATTTGAAAAAAACGAAAATAAAAATAAAACTTCAACATCCTGTATCTTGGAAACGAAGCATTTCCGGACATTTATTTATTGGGACAATTCATATTAGAATACTGTGAGGAAGCACCTCCTGAAGTTTGTCAAAGTACTTTTGAATCACCTTTTATATATGGCAATAATATACAAGTTTTTGAGATTTAGTTGCTTGGATTCCTTCTACAGACTTTTTGTATTATATAATCTGTTCTTTTTGAAGAGTACTCTTAGCCAAACAATTTTGAGAAGTTTGCAATTTTTTTTAGCGTTGTGGTAGATACCTCCCCATATTACTATGCAATATCTTAAAATTGACTCAGCTAATGAGTTATAAATTATGGAAAGGTTTTTCCTGCTGAGAATATCACGTAGCAAATAAAACTTATGTATTAGTTGCCGTAGTTTCTTTGTTACATATAATGCATGTTCATCCCACCTTAGGTGTTGATCCACTATCACACCAAGATACTTTAGTTTATTAATTTTTTCAATCTGTGGACAATAACCTCTGAGGCATATTTCATCACAAGAATAACTATGTACTGAAATATATCTTTCTGTAGGTTGGCATTTTCTAGTTAGGTTAGGTTAGGTTAGGTTAGGTTAGGTTAGGTTAGGTTAGGTTAGGTTAGGTTAGGTTAGGTTAGGTTAGGTTAGGTTAGGTTAGGTTAGGTTAGGTTAGGTTAGGTTAGGTTAGGTTAGCAATGCAACTAGGTTATGCAACACGAAATAGACATTTATTGACTATCCCATAAAATTACTCTTCTGAAAATGTACTGTCTGTCTGTCTGTTTTTTTCCTTAACCAGTTGTCGCACTCCTACGAACGACAACCCTCAGAAGTCAAAAATTGTGCGAGCTAAGGATTAACAAGGTCTTACCTTTTGACGTGTGATTCCTAACACGGGTTGGACGATAGCAAGTGATGATCGATCGTTCAGGCTAGGGCTTGAACCACTGATCAACACGGCAGTCAATTCGAGTGAGTGATCAAAGCACCCACGCCGAACCGTTTGGCTACTGTTAATAGACTGTAAATCAACCAACTGTGGATGTGAGAGAGGTTTGATTTAGTACATTCATATACCTGTTCCCATGTATCATTCATGAAAACAATAACAGTATCATCTGCATATGGCCATGAAAGTTATTTAGATCAGTAATGTCGTTAATATACACGAGAAACAATATTGTACCCAGCACTGAACCCTGTGGAACACCGATTGTGATTTTCAGTGAATCACTGAGACTCTCTTCAATTTTTACTTTCTGTGTCCTGTTTTGTAAATAATTTTTCAATAGATTCAGTGCTCTGCCACGTATGCCAACTTTACTGAGACGTTCAAGTAAAATATTGTGCGACACAGTGTCGAAAGCTTTGGCTAAGTCAAGAAATACCGCAAGACATTGACTTGACTTATCCAAGCCTCCGACAATATTTTTATTTAGATCTATAATTGCATCTTCTGTACTCATATTTTTCTGAAATCCATACTGTTTCCCTTTGATACACTTATGCTTGGTAAAAAATTTCATCAAACGATGTTTCAAACACTTTTCGAATATTTT
This sequence comes from Leptinotarsa decemlineata, assembly GCF_025532065.1. NCBI lineage: Eukaryota > Metazoa > Arthropoda > Insecta > Coleoptera > Chrysomelidae > Leptinotarsa > Leptinotarsa decemlineata. Next base: position 12,066,673 of record NW_027412694.1, on the reverse strand, counting down.
TGCAAAGTTGTTTATAACTGAGATGGGTCAATAATTGCTAGGAGTTTTGTAATCACCAGATTCATAAATGGGTGTGATTAAATGTTTCAAAGGGGCAATAATACTAGAGTGTACTGATTTTGTTAATGTCGTGGATATTTCATCTTCTCCAGCGGCACAATTATTTTTCATTGTTGAGATGGTTTCAGTTAGTTCATTATCTGACACTGGGTATAGAAATATCGATTCATCCAGTGTTTTATAAAAAGATATAAAATTTCTATGTGGATCTTTTCAATTTTTTTTTCTAATCTTTTCTGCTGAGTTATGCACTACATTCGTGTAGTATGTGTTGAAGATATTTGATTTTTCTGTTATCTGTAATCTCCATTCCATCTGTTCCTAGTATGTTTATCGTTCCTAATTCCTTTTTCGACGAAGTTGAATTGGATGCACAATTGATGACTTCCCAAACTTTTTTATAGTTATTTCCTACTTCCATTAGTTGGTTTTTATGAATTTTTTTCGTCTTATTAGATTATTTAACAGATTTCTATGGTTTTTGAATTATATTTTGAGTTGTTCAGAGAAATCATGAGATAAAACACACATTTCATTCATAAATCATGATTTTTATGTCACGGAATAAGTGTGATCTACTTCATCGATGACATCGTAATGACATTCATTCACTTATTTGATTAAATCCCAACCGAAATGATCTTCCGAAGTATAAAAACAAGGTTTCGTTATCCTATTCGCAGATGACACTACCATAACAGTTTCCGGAAATACTGCGGAGGAGCTAGAAAACAACATTAATTCAGTCATGGATGACTGGTGTGATAGAAATCAACTAAAACTGAACGAAAGTAAAACAATACAGTTAAGCTTCGCGTTAAGGAAAACAGTGAAACTCAACAACATCCAACTCTCGGAAACAGTCAAACTCCTTGATATGTTTATAGATAAAACCTTGTCTTGGGAGCCACATATTGATTATGTCTGCAAAAAATTGAATCAAGCGTTATTTGCAATACGACAGATCAAAGACATGCTTAGTTTAGATGGTATCAGGACTGTTTACTACTCATTGGCGTACTCACATATGGCTCAAAATCTATTAATGTGGGGTTCTTCTGTGGGGGCAAAGTTCAAAAATGAATAATTAGAACTATCTTTAATATTGCACCCAGGGATAGCTGTAGACCTGCTTTCTGCAACAACAAGATGCTAACGTTACCTTGTATGTATATATAATATATAAAGGTCTGCTCCATGTGAAAAATAATGTAACCAATCTGAGGGATGAATCAATAATTCATAACTATGCAACACGAAATAGACATTTATTGACTATCCCAAAACATAAAACATCGACATTCAAGGAATCACTTGCATATAATGGCATAACATCAAGATATTAAAGATTTGCATATTATACCATTTAAAAAACAAATAAAGGAGGTATTAACTAATAAGGAATATTACAGCGTAGAACAATTCTTAGAACTGGATACAATGTTATCATGATTATTGCTTTCACTGCATTTCTTTCATCCTAGTTAAAGATAAATTCACTTTATGTATATTTATGTTTGTGTATACATATATGTGTGTATGTGTGTTTGTGTTATTTTTCATATATGTATATATTTAAGTACCTGTTTCAAGTGTCCGATCTATGTTATACTGGGGACCGTCATTATTGTTTTATATAATTTTCATATTATATCATGTAAATGATCGAAAAGACGAATGAAAATATTATTATCATTATTATAAAGGAACATTGTTTAAATTGAAATGTTTATATTTTTAGGAATGACTAATTTTTTGGGAAAGAAAGTGTTTGGCTTTCTACTACTCCGCCTTGGAAGATTCCCACATTTTTTGTATCAAAATGGAGTTGTAGAAAGTCAAAAACTTTCTTTTTCAAAAAATTAGTCACTCCTAAAAATATAACCCTTTCAATTCAATCAAAATACATGTTTCTACACGTCATTCTGAATCCAATGAGCTATGGCTCATATTTTTCGGAACTTCATCTCTGTATAACGAATTTTAACTTGTGAACTAGACTACACTGATCAGAAGTTATAGTGGAATTCTCAAGTCACTCAACAATTCATCAATCCATCAGATCGGATTGAAATCGAAGTAGCAGAAAATAAATCCCTACGATTGCGTTAGTCCGAGATATTAATTCTGGGATACGTTTTCGGTTCGCTTCTTTATTGGACGACGTTGGTTCGAAAAGCGTATAATCCGGCTCGTTGGTCGGTTGTCTTTAGCTCCGCATTCGAATTCGGAGTCACGCAATGACGCAATTTATATATGAATGTGAATTTTATGCGAAGGACCCGGCATTCACGAGGCGCGGAGTGGACGATATCGTTATGATTAACGTGGTCATGCGTTTTAACATGTGATTCCAAACAAATATGGAGAAAAGTGGGAAACTTACTTTTCGTATGAAGTAAGAAAGGCCTCATCAGTTGACAGTTTCAGTTGACTCAAGAAGAGTACTTCGACCACTCCACTGAAGATGACTGCCGGAGTTCCAGTTGAAACGTTTCAAGATTATAACCAAAGAAGACCACGGCAAAACTCGGAAACCAATCAAAACATTGACGCCAGCTGCGAAAGCCTACATTCCTATATTAGTCGACAATTTTATGGTTACAATAAACTCTTGTTCATGAATATCATGAGCGCGTTTATAATGAATATAGTTTAAGAAACTAAAAAACACGCTTTAAAAGAACATCGAACTAAAAAGTTAAAAATATTATTTTTTGAAATAAGCCTAAAACAATAACGAACGAAAAATACTAGTATTATTGTGAAAAGAGCGACGGGCGCTTATATACAAAAAATATGGCACAAAGCGCCCACGCTTTTTTTACAATATTACTATTATTTTTCTTTCGTTATTGTTATAAGCTTATTTTAAAGAAATATTTTCAAATTTTTAGTTCGATGTTTTTTAAAATTGAGTTTTTAGTCTTTTTAAACTATATTTATTGTATCTAAACTTTGGGATCGATCAGTCGTATATTGATTGAAAAAAATTATATTTTCCGATTCCGGAGAGGGAGCTTGAAAATCAGCTACCAAGCCCAAGGTAGCAGGCGCGCAAAGAAGGGTTACAAATAAGGAAGCAGGCGCACGTGTTGATAAAAAAAATACTTTTTTCAAATGAAGAAATACATGTACAGTGAGTTCGAATTATATCAAGGAGGTTACGTACAGCACTATCTGCCCGCGATGTCGATTATTCTCTCAAATACAGATCCCGAGCTTGAGAGTTACAAGCAAACAAACAAACATACATACATACATACAATACATGCATACATACATTCAGGTGAAGGTGATAAAAGCTTGTTAAGATTTCATAAAACTACTTTATGAATTGAACTATCTCATACATGAGCAACATGAATTATGATTATGCATTCAACTAAAAGCATTCCAAATTAATACGTTCATGAAAACTGTAACTTAGCTTACATTGATACTATAAACTCATTTGTGCTTCTATCATAATCATTTATGTATTTCATTATGTACAGTAATGCAGAGTTCAATGGTACGGTCGAAGTAAACGATATTGTGCACATTTAAAGTTTGTGGCACTCTCAAAGGCAAAAAAAACCAATACATGGAAATGAACCGGCTGTGAACTAGTCCACGTGGACTGTAGAATTGGCGGTTCGATCTGTATAATTTTTACTTACCGAGTTTTATGATTGGCTGAAAAGTCATGAAATTAAATTTGAAGTCAGAAACAGATGATATGGTGACGAATAGAAATCGAGGAATACGGGGATGGTAATAGCCGTCGTGTTCAGTACAGGAACTGTGATTTGGGTGTTGAAATTCGATATTGGCGCAGTTATATTTACTTGAAATTTTTGTTATCTGTTGAAAATGTGGCGTCTTTGGACAAATACTAATAGTAATAACGAATGTAATAACAGCGCAGACTTATTCCATTGTAGTGATTCCAATAGCGATGGTGAACAATGCGAAAGAGAGATAACAGTGAATACGATTCGGATGCATTGGAATATTGAAACACAGAGAGTATCTTTCACTGTATATAAGAATCTTCATCTCAAGTTTGGTTTCGAGGTGAACAAACTATTACAAGCAACATCAGATTTGGCCGAAATTCTTTTTTCAACTGTACGTAAAATAGTCGAAAACAAACGTTATGAACGCAAGACGCGATGTGATACAAAACCTTTAGATATTCATTTAATAAAATCATTGAAGAAAACAATATACGAATTACAAAAGCAATGAGATTCCTACAATCAAAATCATAAGGAAGAAATTGATTACTTCCGGCCATAACATGAGTTTGCTGTGGCAAAATTCTTCAGAACGTCAAGCAGTCATGGAAAGCAGAAGAATATTGGAATTGCTTGTACGCCTAACATGCCTGCAAACAAAGGATCATTACTATTCATTGTGCATTGCGGAGGTCGAGAAGCATGGCTTCCGAATTCTTTGAAATTATGTGGAAAAAAAGTTGAGGACTGCAATGTTGACTATCCTAAGAATGGAAGCTGATATTTTCGAGGAATGGTTTGAAAACATATTAATCCCAAATTTGGATGCGAATAGTGTAATAGTTCTTAACAACGCTTCCTATCATTCGCGACAGCTCATCAAAGTACCGAATAAAAATTCAAGGAAAGATGAAATACAAAGTTTTTTAATGGATAACAATCTGTATTTTGAAGATTACTATACCGAAAACCAATTACTTCAAGTAATTGGTTTTTGGTATAGTAAGTATGGTGATTAATTTGATTAATGGTCGACATAAAAAAAGTATTATTACTATAAAAATTACTTTGCTGATACCATAAAAATAGTTCATGAATATTATCAATGAATGTTGTTTTATTCATGAATATTTTCATGAATACAATGAATCTTTGAGCGTAAATGTATTTATTTTCCAAACAATAGTGTTTATTTATTCGATAATTTTTTTTCATGATAACTCTGAACAATACTCCATCTAGATCATAAGTCGTAAATGTTGATACGCACAAAATACATTAATGAAGTCTCATAAACGGTTTATGATGACCAAAAATATTTTTATCCATGAACGCAAGTTACTGATTTCATGAACGAACTTTTTTTTGAGGGCGGAAGATACTTTGATGGTCATTTCTTCCGTTACAACTTTTTTATAGAATAAACAAAATTTAAATTGAAGCCTTTGCACGATGAAAACAAAAAACTATAATAAATAACCTTCTCCATTCAGAATAACGAGTAATATGAAACATGCGTTATATTTCAGATTACCAGATCCACAATTATCATTTGTCAACTACAAACTGAACGCAATTTGTAGATGTGACAAGTGGGTGGACAAAAGTTTAATAAATGATTAAGGTTCTGGTAATATTTGTTGAACGGTCATTAATAATTTACATATCACAGCGTATCGTTCGATATTATATTTGTTTCTTAATGTTATTGGATAATTTATAACCCAACTGAATATTTCTTGTCAGCCTATCAAATTGTATGAGCCAAATCGCTGTCTGTACGTGCGTTTGTGCGCGCCAAACTCAAAAACGGTACAACGGATTTAGGTGCGGTTTTCTTCGCTAATCTATTATGGTACCCATGTCGAAGTTATATCAATTTAGAGAGTCATATCAAACATTTGTTGAAAAAAAAAGTTCGTATAGTTCGTAAGTACCATTCAATTGATACGACTAAATCTTTGAAATACATTTATACATTGTAAAATGTAAATATATAAGCAAATATATAACATTTTGATCACAGGTTACAGATTTGTACTGGTTATCCTGTGTGAGATGGAACTAAAAGCACACTTCTTCGATTGACTGCTTGTTTATTTTAGGGACATTCATGTTCACTGAGAATACACTATAAAAATACACTTTTGTCTGTATACAAAAATTAAGCCTACCGATGGGATCATTGCTAAGTCCGTTACTAGCGGATATCTTCCTAAATAATTTAGAGAATAATCTCATTTTGAATAACTCTCTTTCCCATAAACATATTGTGTTCTGGTTTAGGTAGGTAGATGACAAATTAGTAGGCTTCTGTTTGACGGTGGTTGACAATGTTTCGTGGTGTACTTCATCAGTTCGGACTTCCATTGTCTAATATAATATAAATTAATTTGAAATCTCTGAAAAAAATTAAAAAGATTAACCAAAAATAACAAATTCATTAAACAAAAAAACTGAAATTACGAAGAAATAACATAGAAGCCAACAACCAAAAAAATATTAATAAAAGCTGAAAATTAAAAAATATTATTAACAAAAGATGAGAAGTAAAAATTAAAAGATTCCAAACGTCATGACGTCTCGATTGTTAGTATTCACAATCGTCTTCAGGTGATAACTGGACTTTCTCCGAGATCCGACAATTTATAGGTCATTCGAGTGATTTCACCTGTTCCCTCGTCCCTCCGTCCCCTTCATTGGTTTTAGCGGGAGATGACCGTTTGGCGGGAGTTGGTCGTTTTTCGCTTTATTAGAGGTTCCCAAATGTTACGTATCTCTACGCTAGCGTGACTAAATGCGTTGTCGGACAACATATACACGGCTCCTTTGAATTTTCTCCTAAACCAGTGTTCCTCTTTGTGAATGATTTCAGCTTTTGCTCGCTTGATGTTATGTTGATGAGTCCAAACATGCTCTGCTATTCCGGATTTGCTGGTTTCTCCTCGCTTTGTGTGTTTCTTGTGCTCAAGGTGTAAACCTCAGGGCACTCCACTGAATGGTTTTGAATCGAGAAAGACACAGTCGTGGAGAATATTTTGGCTAATTGAAGTACAGTTTTGAGTCTTCAATAGATGATAACTCCGCAAAAATAATCATTCATTTGAATAACTGAGTAATTGAAAATGAGATATCTGCAAAAATAAATCAGTAAACATATATGAACATATTCAGTGTCAAAGGCACGTTCTAGAATCTGTTCAATGTATCCGTGTACAAACCTCACGCCATTGGATACGATAAACTACGGAATATTACTCTCTATTTTACATTTTATAGGTTTTTTGGACGCTGCTATTACTCTTAGGTATGATTGTTCACAAGACAGGAGTAAATTAAATATATAGAGACAGCTGTGACTCAGTCAGCGAGAGAAAAGGTGACTTGTAGAGTTCCACAGGGGTCTATACTTGGTCCTGCACCATTTAGTACATATACAAGTAATTTCATTTCAAGCATTACAACTCATATAGTCCACTTTATGATGATGATACACAGCTGTATTTACTCCAGAAGATTGGTTTGAGGCATGAGTTGAAAATCAACGCACTCATATCTGAAGTAATGATATTTGCTTATTAGTCAGAGGCTATCCTTGAAGACTGGCAGTAAACAAATCTAAAGAAATGAACTTTAAACGTTCAAGACAGTCTAGAATATACCTACACAGTAGGTTGAATGGACTGACGCCTATCAGAAAATAACTACTCCCCTGGCTAATACCACGAAGGTATTATTTAGATTTGTTTGCTGCCAGTCTTCAAGCATAGCTTACTGACTAATAAGAAAGTTTTTCTTCCTTATTCAGAGGAATCAGACAAATTACGGATATGCAGTTGGTTAGTATCTCGTCTATCAGATGGAGTGACATTTTGTGATGTTCGCTCCAACTTTGGAAAAAGAATGAAATACTCTGAAAGAATTCCGATTTTCAATTGTGGAATATCATTGACTTTAGGTCGATGATGGTCACTATCTTGCACTGATGAGTGGCTAATGAGCTCGAAACCGGTCTGCAAGTGTGCCCGTTCCAAAATTGAGGGTCGACTCTTTCATTTGTATTGCCAATTGTATATGCAGGAAATTTTCTGTGAAGATTCCTGCATTGATGCCTGTCGGATATAATCCAACGCCCTTCGTGGTATGAGCCAGGGTAGTAGTTGTTTTCTGATAGACGTCAGACCATTCAGCCTACTGTGTACGTATATTCGAGACTGGTTTAAACGTTTAAAGTTCATTTCTTTAGATTTGATGATATTTGGGAAAAATAAACATCATATTGAAACCAGTATGAGAATCATACTTCAAAATGAAGACTTACTGTTTACGAGTGATGCAAGGAATTTAGGTTTACACTTTGTTACAGAAGTTTGACTCAGAAAACATATCGACTCTTGTCTTCAAAAGGCTTATTGTTCATGGAAAATGTTTCACTTTCAAGGATATGTTCTTTCACGATCACTTAAAAAAAACGCTCTGAGTAGATCATAAACAATAAAAATCGTATAGAAAAAATTTAGAAATCGTGTCTCAGATTGATGCACGGTATTCGCAAATATTATCCAATATCTCACAAGCTAAGATCCACAAAGTGGTTAAAAATGCAAGATCGTCAAAAACTTCATTTTCTTCTGTGTCTTCTGTCTCCCTTCAAGACGAAATGTTTTTAAGCTTTATAATGAGATCGACACATCACTTCGTTCTATGAAACTATATTCATTTCGAAACAAAATGAGAGACAGTCTCTTGGCCAAGAATGAATAACTCACCATTTCAACATTTAATATTTATACTTCCAAAAATTTTTGAATTATTTTTTTTTGCACGCGAACAATTATATTTGCACTTATGTTAACAGCTGAACTAGAACTTTTACAAATTGTTTTTAGCTCCATTTTGCATTTATGTTTCACATTATTTCATATATGTTCTTTTTTGTCACCCTTTTTGAAATATTTTTATGTGTATATTGGACCATGTAACTCATAAAAATGATTATTATTGTTATACTTTGACTACTTCAGAAATAAGACTGAAAGTAGTTACTAGCTGGGAAAATGCCTTATCGATTATTATTGTTGAATTTTATTATTATTACCATTCCCCTGTCCCTCTCAAATGAAATAACTAAAAAAAAAAAAAAGAGGTATAAAGCCCCTCTTACTGAACGAAATCTGAGCATGAACGGGTGTTTTGTTTTTGTTTCGTAATTGTTTTATTACAAGCACCCCATCCTGTTGTCGCATCCAATAAACTGTATCGGTGTTTTCGGGGAAGCAAGTTCGTTTCGAGTCTCTAATCACGTTTCTCGCCATTCACTTATGCTGATTCGATTATTCCATTAGGAACGACCTCGGACCACTCCGGGCTTATTCTCCCTTTATCGAACACAATTGTGATTATAGCTTCGCATCCGAATCTTATTCATTATTGATCAGTATCTGTAACAGAGTAATAATTAATAAGTGCAATAGCAGTTGGTGTCTTTATTCATTGAAAGGTAGCATATAATGAACTCAATGTCTTATAATTGAGATACGAGGTCTGATAAAAAAATAAAATGGACAGTGACCTACGATGATTGTACTCTGAGTCAGAAACATGTTTTCAAGAGGTACAAGCTCTCCACAGAAGGTTGAGAAAATGTTAGAGACGACTCTCGCCCTGGGCGCCCCAGCATATCAACAATTTTGGTCATGAAGCGCGTGGCAGCGATGTTCGTTCCGAAATTGCTGAATTTCGACCAAAAAAAAACGTCGCCTGAGCATCTCTCAGATTTGCTTGAAAGGGTCATTACTGGTATTACACGCCAAGTTCGATCAAATGTTAAGGACCATTACCGGAGTTTCATCCCAACATTAAAACCGTTATTTTAACACCTTGGCACGTGTTTCGATCACCAAGTGATCGATGAGGATCATCTTCAAAAGAAAGATTAATCTTCCTCTTCGATCACTTGGTGATCGAAACACGTGTCGAGGTGTTGAAATAACGGTTCTCTAGTAATATTCACTACTACACCAAAGGTTCCAAACAGTACATCACAAATGTCAAGGTTTTGCTCACTGTTTTCCTTGATTACCGTAGCGTAGTGCACCACTAGTTTTGCGACATGGTCGTACGGTCAATAAGGAGTAGGGGAAAGATGGATATAGTTGCTCAGGCCACTTGGACATATGGAAATAATTCATTGGTTGACGCCATATTGCCTCCGTCCTGGTCAGTGCTCGTCTTCAGATTTTATGGTGAAATAATTGTGTTTGGTGGTATCTGATCTAAGGTGGTGATTTGAACATAGTTAAAAAGTAATGTCATCAGGTTCATAGAAAGACAATGCACGATTTTATCGACTTAGTGGATTAATAGAGCAATTCATTTCGCTGCAAAATAGATCAATATAACCTCATTCGTAATTTTTGTATTTTTTTTTTCACCGTATGCTAAATCGGGTAAAATGGCCCACCAATAGGTAAGGTAAAGTGACCTGGTGGGCCACTTTACCTCCTTAGTGCTTATTTTTTCCCCACACAAATAATGTTTTGTGTTATTTCAGGTATGCCAAATAAATACACACGGACGTCACAGCAGCAGGAATGCAGTTCAGAGGTAGTGGATAAAGCTATAGGTACCTACAAGCTGTACGAAAAGGTGAAATTGGTTTCTTGAAAGCAAGCAAAACCTTCGTTATTCCTCAAACAACGCTCAAACGGCGTGTACACGGAAGAAACAAAGACGCCGTTGAAAATATAAAAATACTGGGGTCTCTTCGTCCAATTTTTAGTCCAAAATAAGAGAAAGAATTGGCTCAACATATTTTAGAACTGAAAAACATTGAATCAGGACGTTAATATAAGTACCCAGATAACGCCAGATGCAGTTACTCCACCAACATTTGACCCACAACCCAAAATATTCTTCGCAATATCGCCTTGCAACATATTTCCGATTCCCAAAGCATTGTCTAAGACCAGACATGTAAATAGAAAGAGAGGGCGTACGGTAATTTTAAACAGCAGCCCATATGAAAATGAGTTGCAAGAAGAAAAAATACAGCAAGAACAAAAGACTGTTTATGATAAGTAAATGTAAGTACCTATATTTGGATTGAGGAAAATAAAAGATTGCTGTATATTAATATGTAGAAATACAATACTTATTGAGTTAAAAACTTTTATTAAACTGTTTAGTTAAATATTTTTTCAATGCAAAATTATTTTAATAAAACTTTATTAAAATAATTGGCGTGAAGTTATCCACAGATTTCTGGCCACACATGCTGACGTAGAGGAAAATAAAAATCTGTGGTTGGGATATGAAATTATAAGCACCCGTACTAATATCTGTGGCTGGAAATACCTATTCACTATAGGTTGAACGTGAAATTATTAAGACTATTTGGTGTATAACTTTTTATGGAATCTTGAGTAGATTGACGCGTTGATAACTGTTTTTTCATCAACAATACAGATTTAGGAAAGAATAATATTGGAAATATCAGACTTTCTTTACAATACTCAATGTAGAAATGACACCCGACGATGTGCGTTCGTGTGAATCACACAACTTCCATAGTTTATTGAGTAAATTAACTTGGCGATAACAGTTTTCTTGTCATATAAACAGATTTCAAAAAAGAAAATGATTGAAACAATCAGTTTTATTTATTGAGATTCCTTGTAGAACTGGAACCAGATGATGTGCGTTCATGGAACTCTTATAGAATCTTGGGTAGATCAACATAGTGGAAACTGTTTTCTTGTCACCCATACAGATTTCGAGAATAAAATTGTTGAAACGATCAGAGTAACATTTTTAAACCCCTTGTGGAATTGGAAACAGATGATGTGCGTGCATAAAAATCGAACAAGTCTTATGAAATCTTGGGTAGATTAACTTAGTGATAACAGTTATCTTGTCACCCATACAGATGTCCAGGAAAAAAATGTAGTAAAAATCAGACTCACTTTTTAAAACACCTTGTAGAATTGGAACCAGATGATGTGCGTTCATGAAAATCACACAACTCTAATAGAATCTCGGGTAGATCAACATAGTGAAAACCGTTTTCTTGTCACCCAAACAGATTTCCATAAAAAATTTTTGCAACAATCAGACTAACTTTTTGAAACCCCTTGTAGAATTGGAACCAATGTTGATTAACTGATACATCGAACTCACTCAACATTGGCAACATTGAGATAAGGTATGGTGGTTGTTATTTCAGACTGGAACACAAACCTTATTTCATACAGAGTGTCTGAAAAATATGTCTCAATTTGTATGTTCGATAAAATACCGTAACGATTTTTTTTCAAATGGAACACCCTGTATATTATTCAATTTTCGAATTCAGCCAACCATTGTGAACAATCTTGATTAAATATGTCCTATACCTATCTGTGACAGTTTATGAGATATGAATTCTTATATAATTTTTTTGCTTTTATACCTTACAAATATAATATTTCAAATAAAAAATTTGGTGAAAAATGTATTATTGAACACATCAAATAATGAATAATAACTTTTTATTAGGATGAATGGAATACTTGAATGAAATTTCATAGTGGGTGTGTGGCAAACATTACGGGTTGTTTCCTTGAGAACACATCTATCCCGATCTTTCAGTTTCTGTTTGGTATTGATAGGTGTTCTACATACCTTTTCTTTGATTTCTCCCCAGAGGTGAAAATCTAGGGGAGTCAGATCCGGTGATCGAAGCGGCCAATCTAAGGACCCAAACGTCGTATCCACCGATCTTCGAATATATCAGTTAGTTCCCTTCAGGAGTAAATTGTCCAGAAAATCACTCACAGTCGATCTCAGAATATCTAAATATTTTTCGGAATTCAACTTTTCTTCATAAATGCAATTAGAAACTTTATCATCCATGAGCATACAAAAAACATTAAAACTGAATTTTTGTTGGAAACCCCTTTATCTAATGAAATGAGGATTTTCTGAAGCTCAGAAGTGATTATTTCGACAATTGATTATTCCCTTACGTGAAAATTGTGATTCATCAGTCCATATAATTTTTTTCAAAAAGTTTGGATCTTCGTATGTCCATGTTAGTGCCATTTCGCAAAATTCTATCCGTTTTAGTGGATCATCTCTATGCAAAGCTGGCAACCTAATTAATTTATAATCGTGCATATTATGTTTTTGTAAAATTCTCTGTATACAAATTCGAGATATTCTCAAATCAACCACAGCACTAGATACTAATGCATGAGGATAAATCAAAAAATATCCTAAAATGTTTATTTCATTTTCCATATCACCTGTCACCGGACTCACTCGATTTTTTGAGGCACGAACTTCTCCATAGTTGAGGTAATTTCATTCAAGTCTTCTGAATTTTCTTTCATTCATTGCCGGTAAATAAGGATATGCCTCATTCAATCTTCTACAGGTTCCTGATATGAATATAAACAAGTTTAGGATTTCAGAGTTCGAATAATCATTATTATCCATCTTCACAATTTCAATATGATAGTCGGACAGTTTACGCTTGAGGAAACTGTTGTATAGCGAAACACATGTCGCGGTTTTTGTAAAGCCCTTTATAGTGAAAATTATGCAATAAACTGTATTCGTTAGTTTTAAACAAGTTATTGTCAAATCCATTCTTCTGTTTTTTAAATCAGACACACCATTATCCTTGCCGAAATTCAGTTGCGAAATTCAAAATTATTGATTTAAACTTTTTTGATATTCGAGTAGATGTTTGGAAATAGAAAAAGATTCACCATATGCATTGAATTTTTCAGACTGTTTTAATAATATTCAAAAGTATTTCTTGAGAAAACAATCTCAATTTGTCACAATGATGTTCAATCTGAAAGAGTGAATTTTCGAAGGCCCGAGACCTACGTCATTTTTGCAAAGCTGAAATTTTGAGAATGTGTGTATTATGCACTTGATTTTTAATTTTATTCGAAATTTTATGCTGGCATAGCAGCAACTTTTTTAAATAGTTCATATTTCATAAACGGTCAGAAATAGGTATAGGACATAGTTGATCAAAGTTGTTCACATTGGTTGGCTGAATTCAAAAATTGAATAATATACAGGGTGTTCTATTTGAAAAAAATTAGTTATGGTCGTTTATCAAAGATACAAATTGAGAGGTATTTTTCAGACACTCGGTATAAAATAAGATTTGAATTTCGTTCTAAAATAACAACCACCATATCTTATCTCGATGTTGCCAGAATTTGAGTTTGGTGTATCAGTTAATTCATGCGATACTGAATATTAAAAATACCATATTATTGCCGAAAAAAAAATACAAAATAATTAATATTTTAAAAACCGTGAGAGATAGGTATAGAACATGTTCAACGAAAGTAATTTGGATTTTGATGCAGAATTCAAAAATGATATAATATATAGGGTGTTCTACTCGAAATTTCCAAGTTGATGTTTGGTACATGTAGATGTGGTAACACTGCGGTGATGAAAATATTTTTAAACGATAGGTCACAGCCATCTACATAGGGCAGCGAAATTTAAAACTCTCTTTTTTTTTTGTTTTCTAGATACGTCTAATAGACCATCGAATATGGAATACCCTGTATAGTCATTCATTCTGGGTATGCATACAGTGAACTTATTTCTCAATTCTGGAAGCCGTTTCCATATCCTTGGCTAGGTGCTTTGAATGATCTTCCAGTTTGACCTTTATAAGAGATCGTTCCTCCACATATTACGAAATTACTAATTTGTTCGTTTCCTTGTAGCTCGATGAGATAGATACATACAAAAGAAGATTGCATGATAAAAGTTCTGAAAATTTTGATAATTTGTTTATAATAATTTTTTAAAGTAAACAAAAAAAAATAAACAATAATGTTGTAAAAAAAAATGTTTCTTCATTCATCATTATTTTATCGGTTTTATGTCAATGAAAGACATTTATAAACTGAAACAAATAATTTTTATCTCCATTTGTTTATACATTTTTTCATTAACAAATGGACTATTTCAATATTTTGAAAAAAAAAATTTTGCAACTTTATAGAGAACTGTCAATCATTGTCAATTATGATTTTTTAAAAAAAATTCTTAATAATAATATTTTATTGTATATAATCGGTTTTTATCTACTGTTTAATTTTTTTTTCTTGAAAGTTAAAAAAATTACAAAAACAACCACCAGCATAAAAATATCGAAAAAAATATTTTTCCATCATTCATTCAATTCTGAAAATACACGTGCTGAAAAAGTTACAGTAGCTGATCCATTTGTTGACTTCAATGCTTATATAACTTTTAAACTGTTAGAGATACGACAATAAACATTTTGGTCATTATTGTAGATTATTAAATTGTCTTTCAAATGTCATCTTACATATATTTTTTAGTTATTGTTAATTTGTTGTTTTGGGCATTTGTTAATAAAAATTAACTATTTCCTCGGGTTTATTCAACTTTTCAGGCTTGCAACTCAGTAAATAATGCGAATTCGGATATCGAATTCCAAAGAAATTTTGTTGAACTATAAATTATCTTACATTTGTAGTTGGTTATTTGTTTATTTGTTAATTTTTTATGAGCTAAGAGGCCATTGAAAATTCGCATTGCCGAGCACAAAAACATACACAGAGAGGGGAAACCAGCAAATCAGGAATAGCAAAGCATATTTTGACCCTTCAACATAACATCGAGTGGTCCCAAGCTGAGATCATACATAGGGAGGAAATTCAAAGAAGTAGCATACATGTTGTCCAACAATGTATTCAGCCAAGCTAACGTAGAGATACGCAACATATGGAAACCCATAATCAAGCGGAAAACGACCAACTCCCGCCAAACGGTCATCTCCCGGTGAACCGATAGAGCAGGAAGAGAAAAGAGGAAATAAGTAAAAGTACTCAAATGACCCCTTAATAGTCAGCTCTGGGAGGAATTACTCCAGTCATCACCCGAAGACGATTGTGGATACTAATAATCGAAACGTCAATGAACTTAGCTTTGAATCTCTTAATTTTTAATGTATTGTTTGATTGTTCTATTTTAACTTGTATTTTATTTCACTGTAATTTCATTACAGAGTTTTTTTGCCTAATATAATTGTTATTTACAGATATTGTTTTTAATTTTTCTTTTGTATTGGTTCTTTTGGGGATTTCAAATCGTTTTATTTAATATTAGACAATGGAATTCCAAAATAATGGAATTCCTCATGGAACAGTGTCCATCATCTGCAAACAAACATTGAAACACTGGTTTCATTGTCCTTGAAAAAGTTTGGTCAACAGTTCCTCATGGTAAAGATCAGTTTTCAAAAGATGTATCCACCATAAACACGGCGCAAAAGATAATGCAAGCAAACGAACACTATCAGACCTAATTTCAACCCTTGCCGTAGAGCGTTCTGCCTAATAGTGTCCCGACGTAACCTAATAAGGCCCGTTGTTCGGTAATTGGTAAGTCGAGAGTGCTCCATAACACGTAATTGAATTCAGTCGCTGTTCAATGATCGCTCTGTGTGTAACTTCCTTTGATTCCCACTCGGTCGACAACATATTTATTATAATTATACTGAACAGGTCGATGACGTAGCAGCATGATGTTTGCTAGATTGACTGGAAGTAACTTATTGGGGTAAAAATCTGTTGAACCTGAGAGAATGAAATTCGGTTTGGATGGCTCTGTATTGGGGGTTTTAGGGGTTCAATACCCACCTCTAAAATTTTCATGGGCTGAATAGATTTTATGGACCCATTTTCGTTATTAAATGTTGAACAATTTATAAAGGGCTATACACATTTGCATTGAGGTAAGCTATATCCAATCGAGTTATTTTTGACCCCAGAATATGTGTTTCAATTAATGACCTACTTTTTCGTTACACCCTGTATATTTATGTACTTTTTTATGGGTCGACTGTGCTTATTGTTGCTATATAGATTAGGTTGATTTCATTAACTTTTTCTATTATTACAATTTGTATGTTTATGTATACATTTCATCGATAAATAATGCACCTTTACAATAAACCTCAGAAGAGAATGTGAGATAAAAACTGTATTATAAGGACATGTATTTTTTTCATGGGTTGGCTATGCTCATTGTTGCTATATAGATTAAGTTGCTTCCATCAACTTCTTCTATTACTAAAATTTGTATGTTTTTGTATACATTTCATCGTCAAATAAGGCACTTTTTCAATAAACCTCAGAAAAAAATGTGACAGAAAAATTAAAATGTGACAGAAAAACTATATCATCAGGACATGTACTTTTTCATGGGTCGGCTGTGCTTATTGTTGCTATATATATTAGGTTGATTTCATCAACTTTTTCTATTATTAAAATTTGTATGTTTCTGTATACATTTCATCGATAAATAATGCACCTTTTCAAGAAACCTCAGAAGAGAATGTGAGATAAAAACTGTACCTATTATAAGGACATGTATTTTTTTCATGGGTTGGCTATGCTCATTGTTGCTATATAGATTAAGTTGCTTCCATCAACTTTTTCTATTACTAAAATTTGTATGTTTTTGTATACATTTCATAGTCAAATAATGCACTTTTTCAATAAACCTCAGAAGAAAATGTGACAGAACAATTAAAATGAGACAGAAAAACTATATTATCAGGACATGTACTTTTTCATGGGTCGGCTGTGCTTATTGTCGCTATATAGATTAGGTTAATTTCATCAACTTTTTCTATTATTACAATTTGTATGTTTCTGTATACATTTCATCAATAAATAATACACCTTTTCAATAAACCTCAGAAGAGAATGTGACATAAAAACTATATTATCAGGACATGTACTTTTTCATGGCTCCGCTATGCTCATTGTTGCTATATAGATTAAGTTGCTTCCTTCAACTTTTTCTATCACTAATGCACTAATGACAGAAAAACTATATTATCAGAAAATGTACTTTTACATGGGTCGGCTGTGCTTATTGTCGCTATATAGATTAGGTTAATTTCATCAACTTTTTCTATTATTACAATTTGTATGTTTCTGTATACATTTCATCGATAAATAATGCACTTTTTCAATAAACCTCAGGACATGTACTTTTCATGGCTCCGCTATGCTCATTGTTGCTATATAGATTAAATTGCTTACATCAACTTTTTCTGTTACTACAATTTGTATGTTTTTGTTATATTTCATCGATAAATAATGCACTTTCTCAATAAACCTCAGAAGAGAATGTGACAAAAAATATATTATTAGGACATGCAAATAATATCTTGAAGACGATTAAATGAAATTCTAACATTATATAATAAAAAAATATAAAGTGACTCTGAAATATGTATGGACTTGTCTCACAATGTAAATTCTTTGATAAATGAGAATAATCCAAAACAAAATCGAAAATAACGCTTATGAATTATTTAGATAAAGACAAAAAAGTATCTGAAAGGCGTGCTTCCTCATGAAGCTGTAGAAAGGAAGACGATTATTATTTCATCAATGATACAAAAATCCCAACAGTTTTTTTTATTATACCTGATTCATAGGGAAAAACTGGAAAATGATAAATCAACTTCGAAATATGAACTTTTCTTACAATGCGAAATTATTGGAATATGAGAATCCTTCAGAACAAAATCGAAAAGAACGTTTCTGAATTATTGAGACCGCATTTCGAATGACACAAAAGAAAGCATCTGAAAAGCGTACTCCCCACGAAGCGGCAGAGAAGGACGTCGGTCGAAAAGCTTCCGTCTCTAGCGTCGGCGTCCTCCTCCAAATTCACTTACTTCATACACAGATATGCTTTTAGCCGAGTGAGGCTTTTATTTGGAAGGGGAGATCCCTCACAGCATTCACGTCGCTTGGTTTCTACCTATAAATATAGAATGTATGTCAGTGCATTTGTTCAATGTCGCTGTCGGGTTTTCATTGCAAGTCAAAAATTTACCGGGAAAATAAAGTCTATTTTTTTCTGAGGAAAAGTATAAGTGGAAAAGTGTGAACATTCTGGTCAATTTTAATACTATTAATAAGTTTCATAAAATTATGAAGACCTCCACGTTAGCAAATACGGATTTTATTTGAAGTTGGAATACAGGGTGTAACATATGTACGTTAAAATATTCAAAAGACGTATTCCTGAGACAAATTTAAGAAAAAAAGTCTATATTAACTTGTGTCGGGAAATTCTTCGTTTTTCAACGAAGTGCACCTTTTTTACTTGGAAAAGGTGTGAAAATTAGATTTTCTCATGAAAAAAACCAAAAGTTTACTGTCAAAAAACAATTTGAAATAAATAATGACAGCGTACGCAGCGCCCTCTAGACGCCATCAAGCCAATTCTTTTTTATAAATAAGAGATCAAATTCTAAATTACACTCAAACTATGAAATTCATTCAAAAGGCATCTCTTTATACTATCAAAATATTCAGTGTCTCAAAAACAAAATACTGGCTATTGAACAATTCCTTTCAAGCAAATCTTCAATAAAATTCACATGTTTTACAGAACACTGGATGAACGCGAGTGAAATTGAATTCAATAATTTTCTGAAGTTCAGAACGGTAAGCTATAAACAAAAAAAATGGAGGATCCTGCATTTATGTTCACAAGAATTTCAATGCTACTGAGCTATCAGTTATAACTCAGCGTTCTTGTGAACAGGTTTGCGAAGTCTCTGCTTGCTACGTGAAATCTCTGAAATTGATAATAATAAATGTATATAGAGCTCCTGACTATAAGAATAATAATAATAATAATAAAGGTCTTTATCATTTTCAAATAATATACATATAGATTTTAACATTGTATGCAAAAAATAAAAACATTTCTGAAAATAAAGGGCGAAGTTCATTTTCTGCAGACAAACGATAGTTTTACTACGAAAATGTTCTTCCACTTAACCCTAATACAGTGCGTCGAAGAATTCATATTCGTTTGTACGTGTAACTGACAAATAGACAATGAGAGAAATGAGTGATAAGTGACGAAAATCGTTATGTTTGTTGGTTTGGCAGCGGGGCAGAGGGGTATCTAGACTTGTGTTTTGAATAAATTATTTTTATATTCTGATCTGAAGCAAGTAATACTGAGGTTCTTCAAACTTTCAGGAACGGAATTATATAAATTATAAATTTGGTAGATGAAAGATCGTCTGAACATTTCAGTTTTGAATTTAGGTGGGGATAATAATCCTTTAAATCGTAGATTTAAATTATGTATGTCTGTCCTGAAAGATATTTTGTTGTACAAATAAGAAGGAATTTTAGATAAAATAATTTTGTAATATAAAGTGACCACATGATGAACTCTTCTATTTTCCATATTCAACCATCCAATCTCAATCAATTTATGTGATTCCTCTGATTTTTCCTCGCGCCGTATATTCTGCACTTTTTGAATTTTATTTTTGCAAATAGTTGTTAAGTTCGGACCATAGTCAGAGTCAGCGAAATTGAAATGTAATAAAACTAATGTTTCGCATAGTTTCATTTTGATTTTTCGAGGAATCAAATGCCTGTTTCCATAAATCAGTTTTAGTGAACCATATGCCCGTCGAATCAATTGATTAACATGTTTTTTGAATGTTAGGTCTGCCTCTATGATAATGACTAGGTTTTTAGCTTCTTCAACAACAGGGATCGATTCATTATTAATTTCTATATTAATAGAAAACTGAAATCTAGCCCGATTATACATAGAACCAAATAACATTACTTTAGATTTAGCACAATTTATTAGTAAACAATGTTCAGAAGCAAAATTAATGAACGTCGCCAGAATATTGATCAGTTCCTACAGAAGATGGAACAAATCTTAGAATGTACAGAAACTTTTGAAACAGACACTCATATTTTTCTGGTAGGTGACTTTAATGCCCATTTTAATAAGAAAAATGATTCCAATGCACGAAGATTGATTCAGTTGTTCATGTCATTTGGTTTGCAACAACTGAGTAATGAAAAAATTCACAATAAAGTTAATTGTTTGGACATTTTCAGTAATTGTGATTCTGCTAATACTTATACTATACTTATTGGACTATCTGACCATCCAGTAGGACTAATTCCGATATTGATATCGTAATGCTAAATAATACTAGGAAAAGGAACAATACAAAAAATATTACAACATTCAGTAACTACCTGAGAAATGAAAGTTGGAACGAAATATATGTAAATAACATGGCTAATGATGAATTCATCATTATTGAAATTACTTTCATGTATTACTATAATATAAGCTTTCCACTATCAAAAGAAACTACGAAACCTAAAGAACAAAAACAAAAATGGATAACTCCTCAAGTTAGGGCAGCTAAAGAAACCTTAATGTTTCTGTTTCAGTCACAAAATATAAACTCAACTGAGCAAAACGTTCATATATATATAAAGAATATAAAAAACAGTATCAGGATATATTACAGATGTCTGAAAAAGAGTACTATGAAAGTCTATTAACATCTACAGATAATTTTAGTAAAACACTTTGGCAGATCATTAATACTGAAACTGGTAGAAAAAATAAAATCTCAAACAATCCTGAAAATCTAATTGCAGATCAAATGAATGAGTTCTTCATCAATAATATGAATTTAACTTTGGAAAATTTATCTGAAACTGAGTCAATCAATGTAATAGACAGGCATATAATATAAATAAATCTATGTTCTTCCGACCTTTAACATCAGACGATATTAGAATTATTTTGAACAAATTGAAAAATAAAAAAAACCGAAGATATAAAAGGTGTAAATATGTTTGTTATCAAAAGTTGTGCTCAATACATAACTGATCCCTTGGCGGACATAGTCAATGCATGCTTCACTGAGGGTTATTTTCCACTAGAGTTGAAAATCGGGAAAGTACTTCCCATTTACAAAAAAGGGGATTGCTCAGAAGCAAAAAAACTTTCGACAAATTTCCATTCTACCATCTTTCTCGAAGATAATTGAATATGCCATCTACACACAACTTGTTGAATTTTTAGAAGTCAATGATATTTTGAGTCCATATTAATTTGGCTTCAGAAGAGGGAAATCAACCTCTGATGCAATCAACTCACAAATTACATAAAAGATGCATTTGACAATAAAGATAAATATATTGGTGTATTCACTGATCTCACTTCGGCGTTTGATTGTGTGAATCATAAAATCCTCTTAGACAAATTATACTGGTATGGTATTAGAGGGGTGTGCCTAAAGATGATAGATAGAATGCGGAGAATCTCTTAGTCAAAAAATGAAATTGATAAGAGGAGTTCCTCAGGGCTTCATATTAGGACCACTTCTCTTTCTTATATATATATTAATGATTTAACACATTTTTTGAATTCATCAGATACTAAGACTACCATGTATGCGGATGATGCAACATTGAGCAGAGCAGTGGACGAACTTGAAACTCCTCAACATACCCTAAATAATATCCTGGACAAAGCACGATCTTGGTTTGGATCAAATGAACTGATTTTAAATAAACAAAAAACAGAAGTACTAACTTTTGAAACAAGAAACTCAAACCAAGCTGATAAAACTGTAGTTACATTTTTAGAGGTTTATATTGACACACATTTATCGTGGGTAGAACATATAAATAACATATGTACCAGGCTGAGTAGGTCAACATACGCAATTAGAGTAATTAAAAGATCTGTGAACCAGAATGCAGCCCTCACTACATATCATTCTCTTTTTCACTCAGTTCTAATAAGATATGGAATAATATCCTGGGGCAGTGCATCAAAATGTCATCTGGAAAAAGTGTTTATCCTGCAGAAATTCGCTGTAAGAGGTATAACTTCTGCCAAATGGGATGAAACTTGCCGTCCAATATTTAAAAATCTCAAAATAATGACACTGTATTCAGTCATTGTTTATGAAAACCCACATATTCGACTAAATTTAAATAATTATACCTATCGTACAGACATACACCATCATAATACTAGAAATAAATCAGATCTCGTCATGCAAGCAATTAGACTGAAAAGGACTACCAATATTGACCTTAAGCTATACAATACTCTGCCACTAGACTTTCGCAATTTGTCATTCAATACATTTAAGTACTTTCTGAAGTTTTTCTTAACTGAAAATCCTCTGTATGATATCAATGAATTTTTATGGAAGTGTCCAATTGAATAGAGATGCCTTCAATGTGGACACCTAAATAATATGTGTGTTCCCAGTTGACTGATATGTATGTGTATTGTGATTTAAATCAAATGTTTGTACTGAACTTCTTAACGATCTTGATAGTCTTGATGATCTCAATATAATTTTTTCAACCTTATGATTACCATCTAATTCTCAAATGCAATCATGTAATGTAATTTGTTTTAATGAGTATGTTGATTTGTTTTAATGAGTATGTCTTCGTATTTTTGTTTTCTCAATTCATGACCACCATTGATTGTGGAATCTTAAGATGTATATAGCCTGATTTTAATTGCGCCATTTGTTTTGACATGTCTATAAACCTTGTGTTTCTCAAGACGAATAAAGATAGTATTATTATTATTATTATGTTACATAAAAATTAATACAAAATTGGATTTACCCCTCAAAAAAAAACCCCGGTTACCAAATTTCGTGCAAATAACTCATTTTTTGCTAAAGTTATTTTTAAAAAACACACACAAAAATTAAATTTCAACACCCTGTATCTCCGAAACTAGAACAATTAAACAAAACATGAAAATTGAGAGACTCCAAACCAAGTTACTTCACGACGTTTCGATTGTTAGTATCCACAATCATCTCAGGGTGATACTGGACTTATTACTTCGAGAAATGCTTTTGCTTAATATAATTGTTATTTTCAGCAATTCCTTTTAATTTTTAAATTGTATTGGTTCTTTTAGGGATTTCAAATCATTTTATATATAATTAGTCTATAGAAGTCCGAACTAATGAAATTGTATAATTATTATTCATGAATTTTCTCAGATTTTCATATATTCACTATTGTGGAGCCTAAAATAATAAACAATTCAAAAAACCTGATGTGTACAAAAAACATTAATAAGTGGCTAATTCAATTGGGTCCTTATGAGGTGTGAACAGTCGATGTAATGACGTAGAAATATTACATAATTGGAGGGGGTGTAATCGAGGAGGACAGAGAGAGAAAAAGGGATCACTGGAAACCCTGCTAATGTGGCCGCATCTGTTCCCATGAATAATAAACGAAAGAGAAGCAGGGCTTTTGCGATATTTCCTTATTATTTAAACAATTCAGCCGTGCAGTGTCATAAAAAAGTATAGTCTTGGGAGTTCTTTAGCGAATTATCTCAACAGTTAATGTCAAATTAGCCGAAAAACCACCTGAGGTTCATTTCAGCGAGACACACGAGGAGAACATTTGAACTTCTAGTTGAGAAGTACTTGTATTAATATATTAATGTACTTGTATTAATGATTCAACGGAGGGGTAACGTGTTAATGCAAAAAAAATAAGGAAAAAATGCTTAACCTGAATTTTTCATTTCCATCATTTTGATGTGCAAACGTTTATTCAATATATGTTTGTTTCAATGGAAAACACAATTGAATTATGTGGATGTCTGACATGGTTACATGTTCAAACATGTTCATATTCAAACTTTAACTAGAAATATGAATTTCAAACCTAAACACAAACACAATGTTGAAAGATCATGATATCAAACGATTAAAAGATCCAAGAAAATACATTTTTTACGGTTCATCGGCCAGTTAATGGAATTTTTGTTTCGGAAAAAAGTAAATTTTTTACATTTGTCTATATTTAATTGCAGTAGATTTTTATCACACCAGCGAACAAAGTTAGATAAATCGTACTGTAATAATTTTGTATCAGTTGAGTCATGAATAACTTTGAACATCTTCAACATCTTGAACATCTTTCAAAAGAAATTCACTATAAAGAATAACATCTTTCAAGTCATTGACAAATAAGTTGAAAAGCAATGGCCCTAAATGAGAACCCTGTGGTACACCCGATGAAACTGTGATTGAGGAAGATACTGAGTTACCATATTTTACAAATTGTACTCTGCAGGCTAGATAATTTTCAATCCATTTCAGCTTGGAACACTATTCCGAACTAGAAAACTGTACACCCCTTAGCAACTTTTGATGCTTTATAAAGCTCAGATCAAACCTTCTTTGGAGTATTGTTCTCATGTATGGAGCTCCGCCCCCAAACATACCCTGAAGCTGCTGGATTCAATCCAAAAATGAGCCATCCCCTTGATTGGAGACACTTGCTGGTGTGGAACATCGAAGAAAGGTTGGAGATTTGTCTTTCTTCTAAATATTCTTTCACGGAAGGTGACTTGGCACACTGTGGCTGCTCATCGTTCAACTCAGTATACCTTGAACTTCACTGCTTAAGAACTCTTTCATTTGGAGAACTGCGTTTATTTGAAATGAATTTCCCGTGAACGTTTTTTCAAATGAATTTAATGTCCAGCGATTCAAATCCGACGTGAATCGCTACTTTCGCACAGGCACCGCTCTTAGAGCGCCTTGAGGATTTTTCTATAGTGCTTGTGTTCTGTTCTTGAAAAAATGAAAGCGCGAGAAAGCTATCGCATAATAAAACACGTGTTGCGGATTTGTAAACTGATCAATGAATATCTCACGATAAACTGTTACTTGAATATGTTATAAACTTTCCTCAAGTATCGGCTAATTCCATTTTTTTGACCAAATTGTAGTGATCTCCTGATAATGTTAGCAAAACGTACATCAAAAGACATGGCTTTCGCTGGTGTGGGGCAAATGTTCATTTTACGCCGGAGTATCCAATTCCAGCTATCAAGTCAAATACTTCCTTATAACGTTATAACCACACCAATTTCAAATCAAAATTCAGTTTGAGGAATTCATATCATTTGATCAATGAAATTCAACATATAACACTCCCGGATTCGATGTCAAGAATCTGTTTCCCAGTATAAGTATTCCTCCGAATGACCGATTACTCTGGTGGAGAATCTATTGGACGAAAACTCACTCACTCAAAGTTCTTGGCCTTTGCTTCCAGATAGGCGCATTTAGTCAAGACGAAAACTCTATCAATCTGGCAGTGAAAATTAAATATTAGGCTTGCTTCTGCAAAACATTCTACAAAGGTCTCATAATGGGAAACCCACTTAGTCCTACTTTGGCAAAGATTTTCATGGACGATTTGGAGAGAAGAATACACAATAACCGACTGGTAAGAAGTTTCGTGTATTGGTATAGATATGTGGATGATATCCTGGTATGTTTCATAGGAACGAACAGACAGTTGACAAACTTTTTGAAGTTTATCAATTCTCTCCACCCTTCTATCACATTCACAATGGAGATGGAAAAGGACGACTCTATACATTGTTTGGGCTTGACAATAACAAAAGTTAACAACAAACATGATTTTTCAATTTATCGTAAACCGACAACATACAGATATTATCATTCATAGTTCGTCGACTCACCCATATCAGCATAAGGTAGCAGCTTTCAACAGTATGATCCACAGACTGATAAATGTGCCCTTGTCAAAGGCGAATTTCAATAAAGAACTGAATATAATAAAGCAAATAGCCGTCAACAATGATTACGATAGCGGTCTGATACATTCTTTATTATCAAAAAAGTTATACAGGCAAGCTTTGAAAGAAGTTTACCCAATTCGAAGAGAAAAGGATAAAAGTTATAGAACATTAACCTACTTAGGCCAACCCACTACAAATATTTCAGATTTTCTGCACAGCAAAGGTGTAAATACTGCTTTCAAAACCAACAACAACTTAGGCATGCACATTAAGAATAACAAAGATAAAAGTTCAGTTTCAGAAAAATCAGGAGTGTATAAATTATCGTGTGAGTCATTTCCGATGTTTTATATAGGTCAAACTGCAAGAACGTTCAAAGCCCGCGTAAAGGAATACAAATATAGTTTTCAGAATGGAAAAATAAATTCCACATATGCCAGTCATTTAATCTCAGAGGGACATGAGTTCAACCATGAATACAAACCCCTCCATTTCCAGAAGAAAGGTTTGAAACTTAACATGTTGGAGAGTAAGAAAATAAACAAATTCAAATACTCTCAACATCTCATAAACGATCAGGTAAAAATAGTTTTGTATATTTACAGGTATACTTTCGAAAAATTTATTGATAATGTTAATAAATTCATGCCTGACCTTTTGAGACAAATTCATTATTTAGGTAGACGCGTAGGTACTAGGTTAGAGTATAAAATGGTTGTAATTTAGAAGTAACTCTCAGTTTATGCTTGAGGAAGCTATTATATAGCGAAACACGTGTCGCGGTTTTTGTAAAACCCTTTTATAGTGAAAATCATACAATAAACTATATTTATTAGTTTTTTAATATGGATTTTCATCAAGTATCGGCCAGTTCTATTCAATTATAACTGAAAGTATAACTGAATTTAACTATTATTACCTGAAAATTTGTTATCCTTAAAATTTGTAGTGCTACTAATTTTTTTCGAAAATTCAGTTTTTATATGAAAAACAAACCCTTTTCGTCGGCAGCAGATGGACATCGTAGCGGTCGCGTGACTAGATCGTGAAACGATGAGCACATACCGTGGTGTGTTGTTGGATATTCGAATGACTTGACTGCGGAGGCAGTAATTACCGCCCCAGCGATGTCCACGGCGCGGAGTCACGCTACTTCGCTATCAGTGTCTCGTGCCCCTGGTAGACACGCCAAAAGTTAACTAACGCGGATCGACTCGTCGCATGTGTATCTATTAAAATATGTTTCTGATGATTATTTCATATCTCCGGGGAATGCATCACGGGGGGAAATTTATTTTAATTGATAATCGATAAAGTGGGTTTGGTTCGGTAGATAGTAATAGTTGACCAAGTTAAGAAAATAAGAAGGTTGACCACTTCTCTTGTTGTTTCTGAATGGTCTTCAAGAGTTTTCTCTTAGTGCTTGATCTCAGCGAGAAGAAAATCCTTCAATGTTCATTGAACACCGCAAGAGCCGAAATGTTGGTGAGACAAAAGATGTAGATTCAAATTTTTCTTAAACTTTTGAGATCTGTGCAACATAGAAAACCCCCTTGGACGGAAGGTCCACTAATAAAGAGATTGACTGAATGAAGAGTGGACGGTTTTTGCACCAGATACAACTTTTCCACAGTTACTAACATTATATTGATGATACTAGAGAAAAAGAACTACCACCGCGGAATTGGCCGCGGTGGTAGTGCGTCCAACTCACGATCGGAAGGTCGTGTGTTCGATTCCCGCCTCGACGAGATATTTTTCTCGAGATAATTTATCTGGTTGAAGCTGGAATGATTCTGCAACCGTGTTAGGAATCACACGTTAAAAGGTAAGACCTCGTTAGTTCTTAGCTCGCACACCTGCATACCTGAGTCAACACACTAAATTACCTGAGTCAACATAAATACGCGTTACGCAGCTATAGTATCCAGTCATCGAAGATTACCTCAGGATGAATAAACCTCTGAAGAAGCTAGCCACTCGTGCCAGCGAAACGTCTGGAAGAAATTTCAAAAATCCACAACATTCAAGTCCAAAAAATAGTGACACTGAAAACCCCGGATGCGAAATTCTTGATCTCCTTGGATACAATTTCTTTGGTACTAATATATTCCGCCTTTATTTCTTCTGAGATATAATTTCTTTAATGATATGATGTCGAAATATATATGCTTTGTTCATCCATGGTATCCTTGAGTTTGTGCTAAATTTGCTTCAATTCCAATGTACAAAGTACTGTGACTGCTTTATCATTCGACCAGAACTCGTAAGTGAATTGTCTTAATCAAATAGCTTTCGTTGTTGGGCGAACGATGATCATGAAATGACTCCATCATACATCTTGAAAACATATCCATCCTGAAGATCTTGAATTTTATTCGCTCTTACATTAATTGTATGTACATAATGGTTAATGGTCCAGTCATCTGGACCATCATGTAAGTAAGTATTTCGGAATTTGAGACACACAGCTATAAACTCGTATTCACTTGTATTTTGACTTGTATAAAAAAACAACTTGAATCAAAACCTACATATGATAAGGTGTATGCGACTATCAAAATGTCAAAGGTCACAAAAATCGATTTTTTGCAGAAATCTCGTTTCCTATTGGTTTTTTGCTATCTATATTTATTATCAATATTGTAGAGGATTGATTTTCTAAAAGTTTTGTTTCAAACATTGAATCGCTTTCAAAATATAAGGAGAGCGCGCGGTTAGAGCATCATCATTTAAGGTCAACTGGTAGTTCCGGTCAAAAACACGTCATATAAAGTATAATTAATTACTGATGAATACATAATTATTATTAATTCTTTTTCTCATCAACTATCAGACTTCAATAATTAAATATCTACCTATTCTATTTTTTCTTTCTTTCGTGTAATTCAATGTTTATATAAAAGTAGCTTTTCCAGGGGGAGTTTTTCTTCCAGTTTGTGTCTGAAAGTTACTTCTTTGCATGATCTACACACCCATATATAGAGGTACTTATTTTAAAATTGATTACTTCCTTCCTTTCTTTGGAAGATTCCCACATTTTTTGTATCAAGATGGAGTAGTAGAAAGCCATAAACTTTCTTTCGCAAAAATCAGTCACTCCTAAAAATATAACCTTTTCAATATAAACAAGATTTCTCTTGGCTGGGATTTAATCGAATAGGTAATAATACATTTATTTTCCCAAAGATGATAAAACATATAGGAATAGTCACTTATAATCTAAAGATCTAAAAATAAAAAATTCATCCAATGTATAAAAAGCATTGTCAAGTAAATATTTTCTCAAGCGAGTTTTAAAAATATACGTATACACACATTTCTAAAATTAAAATGCTCGTCATTGTTAAAATTTTTGATTCTTTAAAAATCGGTCTACAGGATGCTTTGCTAGAGGTATCGCAAATAATTTTCAAAATGCATTTTTGTGCAATAAATACGTCTGGTGCTCGAGAGGAAACACCCCTAAAAACATAGGTATGCCATATCGTAATCGGGAGGCTACTTGTGCATGATATCATCATCAGTTTTTTTTTGTTACAGTTTTGCAATGTTTTTGGTAGTTGTGGAATCGAATTATATTTGTCGTATTACTATTGAAATAGAGAGACTTCTGATCACACCATGAAATGAGATTACCAACTGCAGTTGTACACTTTTGTTTCAAGGTATTTTCACATTTGTCAAAGACAAATATATTGGTGTCATCTGCATATCTAATAAAACTGGCAATAGATTCGATACCATCCATGTCATTTGTGTAGAACAAAATAAAATTGGCCCCAAAACAGAGCCTTGGGGAACGCCCATACAGATATTTTGATATGCAGATTTAGTGGAAGATATACTAACAAACTGTTTTCTGTGGGTCAAGAATCTCCGTATCAAGTCAAGTGAAACTCCACGAATACCATATTTGTGCAATATTCTGAACACAGTCAAATGCCCTGCTGAGATCACAGAAGATCTCACTCACCTGATTCGATTGCTTTGATTAATTTTTCATAAAATGACAACACCGCACTCTGAGTTGAGCGTCCTGGCAGGAAACCATGTTGGTTATCTGAGAAGTTGCTATGACTTAATGTAAAAATCATAAGTCTTTGGAGATATGAATATTCAAAAGCCTTAGAAAATTTGGATGTGCCAATAATGGGCCTATAATTTTCAAAATTTGCCGGATTTTGCTTTTTGTATACTGGGGTGTCTTTGCCGATTTTCAATAAAGATGGAAAACATCCACAAGTGAAAGAAAGATTAACTAGATAAGATAGAGGTGAAATTATGTGACGTAACACCATCTTCAAAATAAATGACGGAATCTCATCTGGCCCCAACGAGGCTTCATTCTTCAATTCATTCGACATTAATTGTAATAATTCGGGTTCTGAAAAGGGTGCCAGAAACAGGGACTCATTGAACCCAATTATTTCAGGTTGAGGAAGTTGAGCTGTCCTTTGAGGCCTATGTTCACTGAGAAGTTTTATTGGCATATTAATGAAAATCTCGTTAAATAAAGTACTGATTCTCTCTGGGTGAATGAATTTCATTACGATGTCATCGATGACATAAGTAGATCACACTTATTCCGTGACATAAAAATCGAAACATCGATGTTTACCAGTGAGAATGGCAGTGTTCCATGTAAGTGCAATTTTTTACCATTCATTTAGTGTAGAACTCCTGTGAATGATATCTGATTTTATTTCATAACGAATGTTTGGAATACAAACTGAGTAGGGGATAGTGTCTTCTGTATAATTCAGTGTTTATAAAAAAGTATTTGTATCAAAAGAATTTTGATTCCATGTAATTCAATTTTTATATGAAAGTAGCGGTTTCAGGAGGGTTTTTTCTTCCAGTTTGTGTCTGAAAGTTACTTCTTTGCATGATTTGCACATCCATGTATAGAGTTACTTATTTTTAAATTGATAACCTCCTTCCTTTCTTTGAAAGATTCCCACATTTTTTTGTATCAAGATGGAGTAGTAGAAGGTCAAAAGCTTTCTTTCCCAAAAATTAGTCACTCCTAAAAATATAACCCTTCCAATATAAACATATAAGCGATATCTGAAATTAAAAATGCGACAATTATTATTGTTACACATTTGACGAATGTTCACACGTTAGTAAGAATATAAAAGCAATGTATATTCAGTTCCATTTTCAATAGGTTGGCTATACCACACACAAGAAACTCTTTTAAAGTTTCTTCCGTGGAGCCTTGTTTATTTTATTTTTTCTCAGTAATGTATTAGTAATAGGTTACTTGAAATTGTATACTATGAATAAAATCAATATTATTATTATTACTATGGAAGAAGCAGCTGAGGAAAACTGCTACAATTTCAAAAAATAAGTTTTTTCTACGAAACAATGGTTGTACCTTTTGATGCACTGTTTGGAACCTTTGGAACTAAAGTTGTGAATATTGCTACCAAACAGGCCAGATATAATGCGAATGTACTCATTATTGAAACAACAATTGAAGAATCGAAACCTGAAAAAACTGCAGTTATGATAAAATTTACTTGTAATTTAAATTGGGGGTACACTATCTCATCAACAAGATTTTTTTTGAAGTCGGTAAAAGAAATTTAAAAACAAAAATAAACTCTTGTATCACAATGTAGAAGTAGAAAGCCAAAAGCTTTCTTTTTCAAAAATGTATTTCCCCTGAAAATATACCCTTTTAATTTAAATATCTAAATATTCTTAATAATAATAATATCGTTTATTATGCATAGAAAATACATTTATACATAAAAGGAAAAGGGTTAGCCAAAGGCCACCTCTGCCAGAAATTATACAGTGAGTGTAAGAAAAAAAATATAAAAATACTTATTTACTATCATAACAATGATAGAGAAGAAAGAAAAAAGTATAGATCATATAGTTGCTAATAACTCTTAATATTTTTAACAGTAATTTGGTCAATTTAACAATTTCATTGCACCACCATACATTGAATTTAAAAATTTTTAAATTCAGCTCTGAGCAGTAAGCATCTGTGATTTTATTTCTTTCTTAAATTGATGAAAATTATGATTGAAAAGATAAGAAGGGGCTATGTAAGAAAAACATCCTTGAAATTTCGAAATATTGTGCCTAGGTATGTTGAATGAGTCAATTCTCAAATTGACCCTGAAAATTTTTG
Source organism: Leptinotarsa decemlineata (assembly GCF_025532065.1). Taxonomy (NCBI): domain Eukaryota; kingdom Metazoa; phylum Arthropoda; class Insecta; order Coleoptera; family Chrysomelidae; genus Leptinotarsa; species Leptinotarsa decemlineata. The sequence continues at coordinate 12,034,243 of NW_027412694.1, read as the reverse complement.
ATATGCTGTATAACGTCTAATGAAGTTTTGCGGCGAATAAGTAACGTGGAATTGAAGATCCCACAATTAGTTGAAACGACATTTCAAATTATCGGATATTCCAAATGGCTAAAAATAAGATCTTCAAGTCCTAGCCCTCACAAAAATATTTGGAAACACACAATCATTATTCAAATTCAGACAGGCGTTTTAGAAGAACGTATCACATCCTTCTAAAAATTTCCGATGTATATTACAAATAATGGTTAATGGATTGCGGGTAAAAGGGAGGTCTTCATATAAAGAAAAATGATAAATGATGCTTTCTAATTTGTAGAGAATTGATTGGTTGCGCCTTTCATCGCAGTCCGACTGACAAATGATGCGGAGTGGTCTTGATGGATGCTAAATATAGATGTCCTTTGAAAAATGCATTATATAGTTTTATTGAAGAATATTCATGTAATCAAAAAATTGATTCTGGTGAATAATGAATGACCGTTATGTAAACTTCGATATTCAATAATGTGAAGTATGTTATAATGCATCATCAAAAGCGATTAGGTTCATCTTTGTATTTTTATTGTACATTTGATTTTTTTAATATTGAATTGAATTACACGAAAGGAAAAAATACTTTCGAAACAATTTTACATGAAAATAGCTGTTTCGAGAGAGCTTTTTCTTTCAGTTTGTGTCTGAAAGTTACTTCTTTGCATGATCTACACATCTTTGTATAAAGTTTTTTTTTATTGATTGCTTCCTTCCTCTCTTTTTGTAAGATTCACACATTTTGTGTATGAAGATGGAGTACCTAGTAGAAGGCCAAAAACTTTTTTTCCCAAAAATATTGCATTGTCTTTTCACACAAAATATAAAAACTATTTCAAAATATATTCCAAGACATTTCCAGACATTCATTGGTATCAGATGAAACTTTCTATTTATCGTTTATGAGTACTTTATCATTTAAGATGGCGACTGGAAGTGATACGTCAAAATTTGTGCAGCTGGAAAACCATTGTAAATACTGTAAAAAAAGTGATACATTCTGAAAATTGCATTGTCTGTCAGTCAGCATTTCATCCTAGTTGTGCACTGCAGTCAAAGTTCCAGAACGTTAGGGGAGAAATTATTTGTTGCAAACAGCGGGATAAAAGTGAGGTTAATACACCAAAAACATGTGAAATGTTTTTCGGCGAGGAAGATACTATGAAAAATATGTTGAAAACAGTGCTGAAAGAGTTTTTGATCCCATAAAACGTCAATGGGAACGTGAAATGCGTGAACTCAAAGCAAGTGTTGAATCTTTGAAGGATGGACTCGAAAGACAAAAGAAGGTAAGTGAAGAAATAATTAATAATATTAAGACACTAAGCTGAGAAATACGTGTGAAAAGCTGGAGAGTGAAATGGACCCAGAAACAATAATAAATGAAATGTTAGAACGACAGAATAGAGCTTCAAATGTCATTCTTTTTAACGTAAATGAAGTGAATGAAGCCAACAGCAGAGTTAGGTTTGAAAGGGAGAAAGAGCCCCTTGAAGAAATTATAAACTATGGGGAAAACTCTGGTGGTGAGGAATTTAAATTCCAGAGGTTAGGAAAATTTGGTCAACAAAAAACTCGCCTAGTCAAAATTTGCCTTGAAAATAAAGCGGTTGCTATTAAATTTCTGAAGGAGAAGCAAAAAATCTTACAAAAAATACCAAGCATCCGCATATATGCCGATCAAACAAAAAACAAAGGGAATATTTTATTCAGATTGAAGGTAAATTAGAGAAAGTGAAACAAGCAGGACACACCAACAAAACCATATACCAACAATTGTCGAACAAACCAGAAATTTTCAGTAGGTTATCCTAATATTCAGTACCATAGAGACATTATATACATAAATGCACAGAGTTTTATTGTCCATAAGGATCAAATTATTGAAGAACGTATTTGTTATAATCCAAAAATACTACTCCTACATGAAACCCGGACAAAGGAAGATTTTGAGGAAGTAGAACTGAATATTAAAAATTACAAATTAATAAGATGTGATTCAAAAAGCCGTGGAGTGCTAATTTATGCAAGACAAGGTAACTAACACTAAAATAATTATTGAGGAGTATAACTATTGGTGTGTATTTAAAAATGTACAGTTACGTAATAACAAAATTAACCTAGGTGTTGTATATCATTCTCCAAATGGTAACCATGGAGAATTTATTAATGATTTTGAAGAAATGTGTGATAAGATTACCACAAAAAATCGACGCTTAGTTATTGTGGGTGACTTTAATTTTGATCATTTGGTAAATAACTTTCATAGAGGTAAGTTTCAAGAGACAATAATGGAACAAATCATAAACGAACCAACAAGATGTATACCCACAAGTGAAACCCTGATCGATTATGTAATTACCAATGACCCAAATATTTTTGACAAAGTTCACAAAGTTCCAGAAATCACTGATCATGATACAATAACTATTAACATTAGAATTGAAAGGGTTATATTTTTAGGAGTGATTAATTTTTGGGAAAGAAATTTTTGGCTTTCTACTACTCTATCTGATACAAAAAAAGGAATTAGAGAATCTTCCAATGAAAGGAAGGAAGTAATCAATTTGAGAATAAGTAACTCTATACATGAATGTGTAGATCATGCGAAGAAGTAACTTTCAGACACAAACTGAAAGAAAGTCCTCCTGAAACAGCTTCTTTCATATAAACATTGAATTACACGAAAGAAAGAAAAAAAAATTCTTTCGAAACAAATACTTCTATATGAACATTGAATTATACAGAAGATACTTTTCTCGACTCAGTTTGTATTTCAAACATTTGTTGTGGAATAAGAATCAGATATCATTCACATGAGTTCTACTTTGAATGAATGGTAATAAATTGTACTCACATGGAACACTGTCACCCTCACTGGTATACACCGATGTTTCGCCTTAAGACACTTGCCCTAAGGCTCTTCAGTACCAAATTGGATAACATTATAGAAAATACACAGACTTCTATTAACATTAGAACTAACAACAGACCAATAAATGTAGTTTCAAAAAAGTACAGAAAATTTAATGTAGATAATTTTCACATGATAAATTTGAGATTGATTAATTGCAGTTGTGCAACAAATTGCTAGATGTAAACACTATTTTTGATAAAATGTCAAGAAATTACAAAAAAGTTGTTGATAAAATTTGCCCAATGAAAACATTTGAAAATACTAGAAATAGCTTACTGTTTCAATGAATATTTCATATCGAGTGTAGGTGATATTATTGATACCATAAATTATCATAAGGAATGGTCCTCCAAACATCTCTCAGAAATAAAAACTAACCTTGTAAAATAAGTCTGAAGGAACTCAAAAATATAATTGCTACCCTGGAAAATAAAGGTAATATACATGATGTTATGAATGGTCAAATAATAAAAAATACCATTGACACTTGTGGTTTTCACCTATTAAATCTTATTAACGCATCCTTTTCAACAGGAATATTTCCAAATAGGCTGAAAACATCCATTGTAATACCAATTCCAAAAGTCAAAAATTCAAATGATGCAATGAATTTCAGACCAATCAACACTTTACTAGATGTTGAGGAAGTAATTGAAAAAGCAGCATATAACCAACTCATTAAACACATAAATATTAACAATATTTTCTTCGGGAGCCAGTCAGGTTTTTGTATTAAACATTCTCACAACTGACAATTACTAGTTGGAACCAATTGATGGATAAAGGAAAGTATATCGTGGCAGTGTTCATTGATCTGAAACGAGCATTTGAAACAATAGATAGAGGTATTCTAGTGCAGAAATTAAAAAATATAGAATTAAATCAACTGCTTTAAAATGGTTAGAAAGCTACCGGAGTGATAGAAAAGAGATTTTGAAAATAAATAACTATTTTTCTACTACAAGACAGATGAATATAGCTATGATCATTTCTAATTACAATAGGATAAAAATATAGATGAAGATAACATCATTTCAATTATCAATTATAGAAAATTCAAAAATTGAAATTGTAAAACAATTCAAGTACCTTGGGGTTGTATTGGATGAACATTTAACAAATAAGAAACACAATATACATATATCATTACAGAAAAAAATGTCTGAAAAAATCTTTTTTTCTAAAGAATAGCTGCTCACATATAGTTGAAAGAAATGATCTTCATTTTTAAAATTGTTAAAGATTTGATGCCAACTTATTTCAAACAGTTCATCAAGTTTAATGTATTCCTACTGTAGTAGAAGTCGAAACAATTTTCATGTGGATAGAGCTAATACCAGAAAAGGTATGAACTTACTGCTCATACGAGGTTTAGTTGAATATAATTCCTTTCCAAATGAAATTAAAGAATGTGATACACTTGTATCGTTTAAGAAAAAAACTCTCAAAATATCTGTGATTGTTATGAATGTAGTTATATTGTATTATAGATTTTCAGCTGAATTGAGTCAGTTATTGTATAGTTTTGATATTTCTATTATCTCAATCTTACTTTGTTTATTGTTAATAATGTATTTTATTCTAAATTTATACACGGATTCGTTTATTGTATTATGTTTTCATATAGTATTTACTAAATGATCATTTATTGTAGAATTATAACTTTGTATTGTGAATAGTAGGATTATTCCTATTCAATGAAGACTAAAGATTAAAAAAAGAAAGACTAATTACTTACTTAAAACAACAGAAATGATAAGGAAATGAACGAAGGTATACTAGTCTATTTTTGTTGTCATTTATATACATGAATTTTATGAATTCGTGAGCAATATGTCCCGTTTAGGTTATACGAATGAATATTTCTTAAATTTAATTATGTTCTATGGTGAATGTTATCCTATTGTCGACCGGACGTGCAGGTTATCTGCCGAAAATTATCCGGAAAAACTCAAACCGAATCACAATATGGTACAAAACCTGTTGAAAAAGTGTTTGCATTATGGATCGTTTCTTCCAAACACATTCAAACGAAAGCTTCATATGGGCAATGCAGATCTGGGAATAGATGTTCTCAGATAGTTTGCTACTCATTCAAATGCGTCTTTGAAATATTGTGAGGAAAACCTTCCAGTTAAAATAATGCCATAACCGACATTTTCAGTTCTACTTGAAATTCACAAAGAGTCGCATTCCTTGACCATACAGTCAGATGTAAAAGACCATAACACATGGAATGCTGATATCATCTGAACAGATCGAATTTGTTTGACCATAAACTATACAGTGCATTTCTTTAATGTCCTCTCTCCCTTTTTTTTGAACGGGTCAACTCAAAAAATTGAAATTTGGCATAATGGAATTAATTCATGAATTCTTTATTTTGAAGTAAAATTGTCAGATGAAACTTTCAAGATGGCGACTGGGCGCCATCTGGAAGAAAAAATTAAAAGGAGAGGGGTTTCTTGTGACACATCATTTCAAAGCTCCTGACGAATATGAAGTCAATATCTTCACTTACTGCAGAATGGCGGCACATTTAATAATTTCCTGAAGACGAGCACATTGATATCGATATTTCTAGAAATATTCCTTTTTATATACCATATGGCAATTCCAACAACCCGATAAGGTTTGTTAAGATATTTGTTGTTTATAAAAACGTCAAAAAATGTCAGTACAATAATGAACATCATTGTTCAGTTAGAATATTCTTATTTAGTTTTCGGTTTTACTAGTAGAAAGGTACCACGTCAACAATCTCTGAAATGGTCAATTCTCATCTTTCACGAGACCGATAGGATTTTCAATGAACGTTTTCCGAGTCATCCTATCTGTAGAAAATATTTGAGGGAACTTGTATCCAAATTCACAACTACCGGTAGTATACAAAACTAAAAGCCCCCAGGTCATCCGTCCATTCTGAAAGAACAGCAAATGCAAATAATTGGTGAGATGGTAGTAAATCCTGAACATTCTACTTATTCCGTCGCGAATGTTTGTGTGGAGACTTTTGAACAGGAATAGGTATCATCCATACAAAATTAAAATGGTACACCAATTAACTGAAGATGACCCTGATCGAAGAATAGAATTCTGCGAAATCATGCAAGGTATCCTACCTATTTCCACAATATTTGTTATAGTGACGAATGTACATTTTTTTAACGGCAATGTTCACAGACAAAATTGCCGTTATTAGAGTAACACCAACGCCCACGTTTCCCGGAAAACACACACCCAATATCCAGAAAAAATTAACGTTTGTGCAGGAATATTGGGAAACCATATTGTAGGACCTCTATTTATTGATCAAAATTTAACAGGAGAACTGTATTTGATTATATGCTGGAAACTACTGTTGACCCCCTCATCACTGAAATCGTCGAAGCGAATCCTAATGAATTCGATATGGATATTGTATTCCAACAAGATGGAGCACCACCACATTACTCCAGAAAATTAAGAAACTATTTGGATACTACTTTTCTCGATCGTTGGATTGGCCGTCGAGGTCCTACAGAATGGCCAGTCCGCTCGCCAGATTTGACACCTTTGGACTTTTTTAATGGGGCTACTTGAAGCAAGGTGTATGAAACGGAACCTGTTTCAATATTGGATATACGGCAGAGAACAATAAATATTTGTAGAGATATTGACGTAAGGTACTGTGTTCAAAAATGTTCGGCGTGAAATATCGGATAGGCTAGGCTATTCATATGTTAAGAAGTTCAAAGTAACCTTTTCGAGCATCTTCTGAACTGACCTCAAGCTTATTAAATCATATTATGTAGTTAAATGTCAATATAGGAATTCAGGCCATTTTGTAGTAGTTTTGAAAATATTGACATTATATTCTAGGTTTATGAAGCATTTGTCAGGAGCTTCAGAAATATGTGTCACAAGCCCCTCTTCTCCATTTAATTTTTTTCCCAGATGACGCCCAGTCGCCATCTTGAAAGTTTCATCTGTCAATTTCTCTTCAAAATAAAGTATTCAAAGTATTCATGCATGCATTTCATTAGTACAAATTTCAATTTTTTTAGTTGACTCGCTCAAAAAATAAAACAAATTATCTAAGAACAACTCGTTCAGGGCAGTCTCAACTCCCTACACAGTAGGTTAATGGACTGACACCTATCAGAAAACAACTACTCCCCTGGCTAATACCACGAAGGGCGTTGGGTTATATCCGACAGGTGTCAGTGCAGGATTCTTCACAGAAGTTATTCCTGCATATGCTGTTGGCGATACAACTGCCGCAATAGATTTCGGGCTGTTTGGCCACTCGTCAGTGCAAGGTAGTGTATATCATCAACATAAAGTCAATGATGTGTGTTCCGATAATTGAAAATCTATTGCGGCAGTTGTATCGCCAACAGCATATGAAGGAATAACTTCTGTGAAGGATCCTGCACTGACACCTGTCGGATATAACCCAACGCCCTTCGTGGTATTAGCCAGGGGAGTAGTTGTTTTCTGATAGGTGTCAGTCCATTAACCTTCTGTGTAGGGAGTTGAGACTCGCCTGAACGAATTGTTCTTAGATAATTTGATTTATAGCCAGTCATCAAGTATGCCCACTGACTATATGTCAAAAAATAAAAGAAATTAAAGAAATAAATGAAAAAATTAATGAAAAGCACTGTATAATTGACGTCAGACTATAGAGGTATGAGCCAAACTAAGTTTTAAAAGCTATCTGGTTTTATTCTGTCAATGAATACTTGAAACATACTTTCATGACTTGAATTTGACATTCGTTATCCTAGTTTTTGTTATAGAGATATTCCTTTATTTTCAGTGTCCTGAGTTAAGATTTAATTTAGATACTTTGTTAGTAATTGCAGTTATTGGCGTGAAGTTATCCACAGATTTCTGGCCACACATGCTGACGTAGAGGAAAATAATATTCTGTGGTTGGGATACGAAATTATTAGCACCCGTACTAATATCTGTGGCTGGAAATACCTATTCACTATAGGCTGAACGTGGAATTATTAAGACTATTTGGTGTTAAACTTTTTTATCGAATCTTGAGTAGATTGACGCGTTGATAATCGTTTTCTCATCAACAATACAAATTTAGGGAAAAATAAAATTGGAAATATTAGACTTACTTTCCAATACCCCATATAGAAATGATATCCGATGATGTGCGTCCATCAAAATCACACAACTTCCATAGTTTCTTGAGTAGATTAACTTAGTGATGACAGTTTCCTTATCATCTAAACAGATTTCGAAAAAGAAATTGTTGAAACAATCAGACTCATTTTTTGAGATTCCTTGTATTCATGAAAATCACACAACTCTTATAGAATTTTGGGTATATCGATACAGTGAAAACCGTTTTCTTGTCACCCATACAGATTTCGATAAAAAAATTGTTGCAACAATCATGTTGCAAGATTCTATAAGTGTTTTGTGATTTTCATGAGCGCACATCATTTGGTTCCAATTCTACAAGGTGTTTTAAAAAGTGAGTCTGATTGCTGCAACAATTTTTCTCTCAATATCTGTATGGGTGACAAGAAAATAGTTTCCACTTTATCGATCTACCCAAGATTCTATAACAGTTGTGTAATTTTCATGAACGCACATCTTCTGGTTCCAATTCTACAAGGAATCTCAAAAAATGAGTCTGATTGTTGCAACAGTTTTTTTCTCGAAATCTGTATGGGTGACAAGAAAACGGTTTTTACACTATCGATCTACCGAATATTCTATAAGAGTTGTGTAATTTTCATGAACGCATATGATATGGTTCCTATTCTACAAAGTGTTTTAAAAAGTGAGTCTGATTGTTGCAACAATTTTTCTTTCGAAATCGGTATGGGTGACAAGAAAACGGTTTTCACTATATCGATCTACTCAAGATTCTATAACAGTTGTGTAATTTTCATGAACGCACATCATATGGTTCCAATTCTACAAAGTGTTTTAAAAAGTGAGTCTGATTGTTGCAACAATTTTTCTTTCGAAATCGGTATGGGTGACAAGAAAACGGTTTTTACACTATCGATCTACCGAATATTCTATAAGAGTTGTGTAATTTTCATGAACGCATATGATATGGTTCCTATTCTACAAAGTGTTTTAAAAAGTGAGTCTGATTGTTGCAACAATTTTTCTTTCGAAATCGGTATGGGTGACAAGAAAACGGTTTTCACTATATCGATCTACCCAAGATTCTATAACAGTTGTGTAATTTTCATGAACGCACATCATATGGTTCCAATTCTACAAAGTGTTTTGAAAAGTGAGTCTGATTGTTGCAACAATTTTTCTTTCGAAATCGGTATGAGTGACAAGAAAACTGTTTTCACTTAATCGATCTACTCAAGATTCTATAACAGTTGTGTAATTTTCATGAACGCACATCATATGGTTCCAATTCTACAAAGTGTTTTGAAAAGTGAGTCTGATTGTTGCAACAATTTTATTCTCGAAATCTGTATGGATGACAAAAAAACAGTTTTCACTATATCGATCTACCCAAGATTCTATAAGAGTTGTGTGATTTTCATGAATACAAGGAATCTCAAAAAATGAGTCTGATTGTTTCAACAATTTCTTTTTCGAAATCTGTTTAGATGATAAGAAAACTGTCATCACCAAGTTAATCTACTCAAGAAACTATGGAAGTTGTGTGATTTTGATGGACGCACATCATCGGATATCATTTCTATATGGGGTATTGGAAAGAAAGTCTAATATTTCCAATTTTATTTTTCCCTAAATTTGTATTGTTGATGAGAAAACGATTATCAACACGTCAATCTACTCAAGATTCTATAAAAAAGTTAAACACCAAATAGTCTTAATAATTCCACGTTCAGCCTATAGTGAATAGGTATTTCCAGCCACAGATATTAGTACGGGTGCTAATAATTTCGTATCCCAACCACAGATTCTTATTTTCCTCTACGTCAGCATGTGTGGCCAGAAATCTGTGGATAACTTCACGCCAATATTGCAATTATCATATGATATATTTTAAACTGTTTGCGTTGTCCAATATTTATGATCCCCAGATTTCATTGTATATGACTCAGTACAAACATATTTAGGAATTTAACATTGGCAATAAACTCCACTTTTCAACTCCACACGCACCAATTAAACATCTGTTCTTCAGCTAATGTACTGCCACAAGCGGCAGTCGAAAAACAAAAGCCCGACAAGTACAATCGAGCTTGTGATTCGACTAATTCCCATCACGAGAAATATATCAAAGACAACGGCTCCAACATGAAGGTACATAAATTAGAAATTCACAAGTCACCGCACCTTTTAACGCGGACACCGCCCCCCTTAATGCACCGGTCCTTTGAATCGTCGAACTTCTGCCATCCCTCCTCACAAATCGTAGTTCTGATAGCGATCGGATGTACATCTTTCTGTGATGTCTCTCGTCACAGATCAAAACCGTAGTCTCAGAGCTCCTCCCCTACACTACTAATTTTCTTTTGACTTCAGCTGTTATCAAGATTAAAGAAATGTCCGATTGCTCGGTAATCAGGGATAGTGCAGTTTTGAGGGATGATGCCAAATTTGGAGATATAATTCGTGCCCAGAAAATTCCAATAATCAATGTATTATATAGTAGGTTCATAATGAATACATACTTCCAGCTTATATTGAGATACAACATAAAAGACAAGCTTCTACACACGACTTCGTCTGCGTGTACAACAAATGAAAAGTAGATAATACTTTATGAACGAACACAAACTATATCATTACAAAACAAACAATAAAATCCGGTTTGCTAAACAAAAATCTGTAAAGAGGAAACAAAACTTTATCTGATGAAATCGGACGATACTTGATGAAAATCCATAACGTAATCAAGAAACACTTTATTGTGAGATTTTCACTGAACAGTTTTCTCTTTATTGTTCTCCATGACAAGCAGAAAAGTCCATGTTGTTTATTTAGACTTTCAGAAGCCTTCGATCAAATAGACCTTTATGTTCTGCTCAGCAAATTGACAAAATTGGAACTCTCTAATCAACTGCTTACTTTAATTGAATCATATTTAGTTAACAGAAAACAATTCGTCGAATATGAATCTTTCAAATCGGCTCAGTATGTAGTTACATATGTGGTACCACAAGGTTCTAATCTTGGACCTCTTTTATTTTTTATTTTTATTAATGATTTGGTAACCTTTTTGAATGTTCCCAGCCTACTATTTGCAGACGACCTAAAACTATATTATGAAATCGACGACATTACAGACGGTCAACGTGTACAACGTGAATGAGCCTTTTTCCTGAGAATAGTTCAGCAAACGTGTCACGAGAGGCAGCACTAGTAGTAGGGACAAACAATAAACTGTTCACATGTAAAACAGTGTTATTTACGTAATATTAATTTATTATTTAAAAATATTAATCTGATATAAAAAATTATTTTGTGCTAGTATAATGCCAACAAAGCATTGCTGTTTTGCGAATTGTACGTCGGATAATCGATATCCGGAAGAAAATGTGTTCTTTATACCATTTATGAGACATCATAATAATGAGGTTAGATGCAACAAATGGATAGATATATGCTTCGAATAGAGTGGATTTAACAGTGCAAAAAATTAATAAATATTCATATGTATGCTCTAAACATGAAATGAATAGTAAATTTTTCATAGTTAATTACCATTGATTAGAATGGATATAACCTCAATCGTTTATTAAATTATATTCAGTATATTTAATTAAATTTATTTCATTGCCATCTATATTTGATTCATAATTCACTCGGAAATAAGTCTGAAATTCATAATTATTTTAATTTTTTTTTATTACAGTTTGAATCTACCGCTACTCGTTTACTAGAGTCTGTATACTAACCTGTCTATTAATTCACTTTTTTTTCAGTTACTTTTAAATTACGGCCTGCAAGCCAACGTTTTAATGACAAAATGGTTTAGACTTTCACGGCTGAGGTTTTCAGTGTCGTTGCTTTTCGAGTTTGAAAGCCGTGGGTTTTTGGAATTTCTTCCTGACGTTTCGCTGGTGCGACTGGCTAGCTTCTTCAGAGGTTTAACCATCATTTCTTGCTGACCGATGACTACCATTTTAGGCTTCGTAAAGCGTATTTATGCCTTGTCAGGTAATCAGTTGTATTTGTACCAGAATTTGTACCTGTATTTGTACCTGTATTCGTACCTGCACTTGAACCTAGCCCAGTGATAGCTAATTATTTCATGAAACGGTTTGAAGGGAAGGCGATAGACACTTTTGAATTGAAGCCGACCTTATGGCTACGTTACGTGGATGACACCTTCGTCATCTGGAAACATGGAAGAGACACCCTGAATCGTTTCCTAGACCACTTGAACGCCCAACACCCGAGCATAGAATTCACCATGGAGTTTGAGCAAGACCAACGTATAGCTTTCCTAGATGTACTAGTTGAACGATGTGGTACCAGACTAACCCACAAAGTGTATCGAAAACCCACACACACGGATAGATACTTTCACGCACTATCGAACCACCATCCTAGCCAAAAGAGAGGAGTTATATCCACTCTAACGGAACGGGCTCGGAGAATATGTGAACCAGAACACCTGGAGAGGGAACTGAAATACCTGCCTGGAAGTGACCTTGAGATCGAATGGATACAGTGCCTCCGAGACCAGAAGAGCCATGAGACCGAAGGGCACCACGGTTCAGAAAGCGAAAAAGGATCAGATGGTTGCACGCGCATATCTACCGTTTGTCCCTAGGGTCACGGATAGAATTGGAAAACTATTGGGCAAACACGACATCAAAACAGTCTTCAAACCCACGAGGAAGATACAACAAAGCCTCAGGTCGGCTAAAGACAAAAGAGACCCATTATCAGCAGCAGGGGTCTATCGCATTCCGTGCACTTGTGGAAAGGTATATATCGGAACCACCAAACGATCTATGGGAACAAGACTAAAAGAGCATAAAAGGAACTGCAGACTAGGCCAAACAGACAAGTCAGCTGTGGCAGAACACGCACTGAGTGAAGGAGACCACAGAATTTTGTTTGAGAACACAGAACTAATTGCCCCCAACCAGGGATACCATAGCCGACTGGTACGGGAGGCAATAGAGATCCACAAACACACGGATAATTTTAACAGAAAAGAAGAAATGGTGAACCTCAATCAAATATGGAACCCCATAGGGTAGTCATCGGACAGCAAGCCATGATGGTTAAACCTCTGAAGAAGCTAGCCACTCGCGCCAGCGAAACGTCAGGAAGAAATTCCAAAAATCCACGGCTTTCAAACTCGAAAAGCAACAACGTTTTAATGTTACAACATTGTTATCCTTTACAGTTGCAAATTTTAGTTTTGCTCCAGGAACATTTTCTTCTGTTAAAAACATTATTTTTTAATTGTACTTTACCATATGTTTATATGAGGATTAGGCAGTGTTTGTCCCTACCGAACTACTAGCGGTACTAGTGAGTGATTTTTCGTACTTCGGGAAAAAGGTTCATTAGATGTAATCAAACTTTGGTGTAACAATAATCGTCTACAACTGTACGTATCCAAATGTAAAATAATTTCATTTACAATAAAAAAGCGAACTTGAATGTACGATTATTAAATCAACAATACTACAATCAACCGCGTACACGAGATAAAAGATCTTGGTATAACATACGACAGTAAATTAACATTTACAACATATGTAAGGAATATGACTGCTGATGCAAATAGGATGCTTGGATTCATTTACAGAAATGGCAAAAATTTCAAAAGTATTGCCACCTTAAAATTGCTATATTTTGCGTAAGCCTGATCTAAGTTAGAGTATGGCACTGTGTTATGGAATCCAGTCTGCGACTACCAAAAGACATCAATTGAGTGGGTGCAGAAGAAATGGTCAATACTCCACGAGAGGCATCGATCATAACATATTGTTGACACGATTTGATATGACTTCTTTGGAAAATAGGAGAGTTATCCTTGGTATAAAATTCCTGCATAAATTAAAAATATTTCAATAATGTTTTGCATGTGTATTTATGTTGAGGCCAGGGAGCATTTACCATTTCTCCAATTTTCATTCTTATTTGTGATTCAACTGTTGAAGAGTTTGTTGTAAAGTGTTTCGTATTGTTAACACTATGCTAATACTAACACGTGCGAAGACATCGTATTTCTCAACTTAGTGATTTTGAGAGAGGATGAATTGTTGCCTTACGTGAGGCAGGTTTTCGGTTAGAGAAATTTCGAAAGGAACCTGTCGATCTTTGCGTACTATTCTAAGATGTTATCAGGCATGAACCCAAGAAGGCCAAGAACACAGAGCTAGAGGCACCGGTCGACCCAGGGGAACAACAGCACGTGAGGATCGCCGATTAAGACTTTTAGCTTTAGGGATCTGTTTATTTCTACTAGGGCAATTGCGAATCAGTGGTTTGAAGAACACGGATGGGTTGCTGGAATGTGCACAGTATATCGGCGAATAAGAAGTTTCGGACTTTTTTCTTATCATCCCCATTGGGCGTTACCACTGACTCTCGAGCATCGACGTAACCGATTGCACTGGTACAGAGATAGAATAAATTGGAATCAACAATGAAACCGCGTAGCCTCAAGCGTTGAATCTCGCTTTTGTTTGGATATATGCGTCGTGGTGAAAGACGAGTTTCCCAGTTTGATGTCAAGAGGCATGTTCACCATACTGTCAGTTCAATGGTATGGGGTGCCATTGAATATGGTAGCAGGACACCTTTAGTCTTTATTAGAGACAACATGACAGCTTTTCGTTACAACTAGCGAAGTAGTGGAGCCTCATGTCCTTCCATATCATGAGACCATCGAGAACCCCATATTTCAACAAAACAACGCTAGACCGTATATGGCTAGAGTAACTCTATACTTCATGGATCAGCATGACATTAACCGCTTACCATGGCCACCCAGATCGCCCGATCTTTCACCTATCGAACATGTGTTGGATATTCTTGGTCGCAGACTGCTGAATTTACAACAGCCCCCACAGACATTAGCAGCACTTAGACATGAGTGACAAGTAGAGTGGAATGAGATACCCCAATAGGATATAGACCACCTTATCAGGACAATGCCAAGACGTATCCACTAGTGTATGAGATATCTAGGATCTACAACACACTACTGAATTTTTTTTTTTCCTGATTGATTCGGCCGTTACTTGATGAAGAGCCATAGTAATTTCAAAAACTACACCTCCCGATTTGATCTCCACAAACTTTATTTGGAAAATATATCAGACCATGTTTTGCTATATTGTGATAAATTTTTCAAATGAAGTTTGTGGAGATCAAATCGTGAAGAGTAGTTTTTGAAAAAACACTACTGAACTTCACAAGTTTCACGATCATCCAATTTCTCTGAAACTTACTCGTTTGTTTGCTATTATCTGTCAAGTATGTAAGTAAAAAATTATTAAAAGATTTTCAATATAAATGGATGTTTAGCTTTCTTTGTGACTTAGTATATTTACCTTGTAACCGTTGTTGATAGCGATTTGTTTGATGAAAGTTAGCTCACTCTTTAAATTACTTTTCGACAGTGGAATATTCAATAGTATGTGAAGCATGCTATTGAATTCAACTATTTTATGCTGGCTTACAGGACGAATAATAGTTTAAGTAAATTTATTAAAAATGATAAAGACAAAACTTCAGTTTAGGATAGATCAAGAGTATATAAGTTGATTTGTGGCTCTTGCCTGAAACTTTATATTGGCCAAACGGGAAAAACTTTCTCCTAAACAATTAAAGACCATAGAATTCGTTTCTTGAATCTTAAGACCAATTCCATATTTGCACACCATCACTCAGAATGTTTAGAAATGAATAGATGTGATAATTCGGGTAATTGAGAATTAAATAACTACGTTACTGAATATTTTTTCAAATGTGGAAACTGTTACACAATTAACATAAATTGGCCAGGTTAAATACAGGTAGTGGGAATTTAAGTACCTCAAATCGAAAAAACATTTATAAAGCATTGAATATGTAGATTTTAGTTAGTGAAGACATGCCTGAAGAAGCTATTGTGTAGTATAAATTTCTTGAGGTTCATTGGCGGTAGATTCGGATACATTTCATTGAACTTTCTACATGTTCTGCTGATAATTTTGTCACACTGTCCAAAAATAATAAACAAATTCATAAGAACTTCGTTTGAATAGTTTTGTTCCATCGTTTTGAAGGAATTTGCAACTTCTGAAGTGACGAAAATGTCGATATTATTAGGAGAATGTCACAACGCTACTGTCAAATAGTAATCATGGCCTGCTTACCAAATACCGAATGGAAATACCATTCTGAAGGGACATTTTCACAAATAAATGTTCATAAGTCCGAAACTTGACTAGTTAGGTATAGGTATGATATACATAGAAAGAAATCAAATTTCAGCAGCTTTCGAATTTTCAATAATATACAGGGTGTTCTATTTAAAATAATCAAATTTCAGCAACTTTTTCAAGAAAACGAAAAAACTGTATTTTTTACCACCCTGTATTGAAGTAACGGAGATTAGGCTGACGTGTGGGAAGTGTCCAAGTATCACCTAACTCCAAACCAAATTTCGATATCATAGTACTTGTTAACTAAAATATATCGGCATTTTTAGAAGTCATGATTTTCGAAGAAAAAAATTGAAATTAATGTTTATTTCGAAAACGGTAACAGATAGGTATAGGGAAATATCAAGAAAAGTTGTCGGGCAATTGTTGGAGATTCCAAAAATAATATTATATACAGAGTGTTCCATTTGAAAAATCAAAGTTGCTAATGCTTTCTAATAGAAGCGGCAACACCGCATTGTCGAAAATATTTTAGTTGGCTAGAGAATGTCCGAATATGCCCTCCATTAAATTTTCAAAGTGATCCGTTGTCTGGTTCACCAGAAACGTCTAATGTGCCATCCACCGTGAATCAGCCTGTATATAAAGAGGCTATTACTTACATACCTATCCTAAACGAAACTATTAGTGATTGAGATCACCCGCCAAATGGCTAATCGACTTCGTTAAGAAGCTGGATTTGTTTGGTTGAGTTTGAATAAGTGTGAGCCACAATAAATCCTAGCGAGTTGCAGTTGAGGGTCAAATAGACCCACTCAATTTGGACCGTAACTACGTAGCTATCTTATTCAGTCCCTGTTACTTTATTACTTCAAATTGAAATATGCAGCGCAACTATACGTTACTCCAAGTGATTTCAGGATATACACAAAGTTTTATCTCCCTTCAACAACTACCCCTTTTCCCATCCCACTTCTGACCCCATTCCGTTCCAGATGAACCGATGATAGCGTGCATATCGTGCGTTATTATCCCGTGAAAAATTGAAACGGCCCCATAAAGATTGATGTTCCGGTTATTCCGCGGAACGCATTTGTTTCAATCAGCATATGACAGGGTGGTGAGGTATATGACCGCACCAGACGTCGGTCAATTGTTTTTTACCTGTACATCTAGTCACCTCCGTGAATCATCGAAGGTGGAGGTGATGTGCAGATGTTTCCTCGGACCATCTGCGCGATTTATTGGTTTTTTCATGTTGTGATGTTCTTATTAGGAACGGGTCATCGATGACAATCGCCGTGATGTATTTTATTTATAATTAGCACCAAGGGAGAATTGAGTCATTATCAGACAGATAGGTCGTGAATCGATCAGGATATATGATTACTAAACTGAAGATGAACAGCTGTATAATGTTCACATTCAACACACCTAAACCAGGGCCAGTTGTGAATCTTTTTGAGAAATCATTCGATTTTTGTGACAACTTTCACAAATTTATTTCCATGAAATTCTGAAAGGTTATTCATTGTTCTCCTCTGTGTTTATTTATAGATTCTAAATTATTTCAATCCACAACTGAATTGGAGAAATATCCCCTTTCAAACATATTTCTCATTTTTTCCTAAATCATCTGAAACAGTGAGAAACATATCTAGTATTATCCCAAATTATCTGAACTATGAATAATACCTCCAAAATATTGATAATAATGAGCTCATTAGATTTTATTTCTCTTATTTCCAACAAAGAAGAAACGATTCGTTGGATATATTTTGATTACATGAATTAAATTAGGCTCGATAATACAGATTGACTTAGTCAAAATAGAAGTAGAATATGAATATAACTCTGAACTTTCTTTTGTGAGGTTTACTTTCTATGCTGATTGGATTCATTTCATTAGTTCCGACTTCCATTGTCTGATATTATATAAAATGATTTGAAATCCCTGAAAGAACTGAAAACTAAAGTAAAGAATTGATGAAGAAGAATAAAAATGAATAGCTGAGAAAAACAATTATTTTAAGCAAAAAACCTGAAATTAAATAATAGTGAAATAAAATACAAGTAAAAATGGAACAAGTTGAACAAAAAATAAATAAAATAAAATTAAAAAATCAAGTGATTCCAAGCCAAGTTAATTCACGACGTTTCGATTGTTAGTATCCACAATCGTCTTCGGGTGATGACTCAGTCATCGGGTGATGACTGAGTCATTCAAGAGGAAGGGTTACATGTATATATAACATGCAAATGCGCGGATGATAACACCACAACATGCAAGATAACCGCTGAGTCTATACGACCATCAACACCTTCTCCAGCTCACGACAATGTTGACAACCCCACGAAACAAGACGGGCACTATCGAAACAATAATAATTATGATGAGGAAAAAACACAAAACAAAACTTCAAGTTACTCTGAAGAGAGAAGCAGATCGGACCTCCAAATAAAGGCACATTTGACGCATTCGTCTTTTTTAGCCAGAAAGCAAAATGTCACGAAAAGTACTTAACCTTTTTCACTTTGAATATTCAATCTGTTCGTAATAAAATAGATGAACTCACACTATTGTTGGAAGAACTCGAATATCCAAATTTTCTTTCATTAACCGAACACTGGCTAAAAAAGACAGAACCGCTACCTCTACCTTGTTACAGGGCGATGTCTATGTTTTGTAGAAGTGAGTATTTACATGGAGGCACAGCTATCCTTGTTCACGATTCTCTATTTGAGAACTTTACAATCAGAAGTATAGATAAATATAACCAACTCATTGAAGAAAAAGTTTTTGAATTTACAATGCTTCACATAATAACAATAAATACATTTTTGATTTGCTTATACAGAGCTCCTGCTTCGGATGTAAATGCTTTTCTACATAAATTAGAAGGTCTTCTTACGAAAGTACCTATTAAGTCTCAGATCATACTGACGGGAGATTTGAATATTAACTTCGAGGATCAGAATAGTGCTGACACTCAGAGGCTTAATAACCTACTTATAAATTTTAATCTTGTGATGCATGTAAACGCGCCGACCAGAATTTCACAGTATTCTTCAACCTTAATAGATTACTTTTGCACTACTTTCGACGAAACTAAAATATTATGTAATGTAAATGCAAACAACTTATCTGACCATGAGACGATATATTGCACTGTACAAATTGATATTGAAGGAAAGAAAACAAAACAAAAAATTGGTCGAATATATAGCAGGGGTAACTTTCAAAAATTCAATACTTTTTGTGCAAATTTTGACTGGAATAATACCTTATCAGCAGCAGATCCATTCCAAAGTTTTTATTCAAACATGACCAGCCTTTTCGAAACATGTTTCCCTAAACAAAAAATTAAAATTAAAAATAGGAAACCCTGGACCACAAAAGGAATTAGAGTTTCTGCTAAAAATATGCGCACCCTCCATTACATCAGAAAATATTTGAACAACGTTTTTTTTGAGGACTATTATAACAACTACCGAAAACTATATAGGACTATTATCAGAAGAGCAAAAAATAACTATTATCACTCTAGAATCAATGACGCTGATAACAAATCAAAAGAAACCTGGAAGATTGTTAACCAGTTGAGAGGCAAACAAAACAAAGAAAATACAGAAATAAAGCTAGATCCCAACGTAATTAACCACTACTACTGCACTATAGCAGAAAAGATAACAGCACCACTTGAGCAATCCCGCGATCCCTCAACATATCTCCAAAACATTCAGGTTGAAGAATCATTTCACTTCTATGTAACAAATGCTGAGGAGATCAAACTAACAATTAGAAGTTTCAAAAATAAAAAAACGTCAGGGATAGACTGTCAATCGATAAAAATTTTTGAAAATTTACCTGGCAACGCTTTGGAGGTCTTAGCCACTCTTATAAATCACTCATTTTCAACAGGAAATTTCCCTCATTTTCTCAAAACGGCGGTAGTCATACCGCTATCCAAAGGAGGAGATCAAAGAGACCCAAGTAATTTGAGACCAATTTGTTTAATTCCTACCCTGGCCAAAATAATTGAAAAATTAGTCAAGTATAGAATAATAGAATTTTTAGAGGCCAACAAAATAATTAGTGATCATCAATTTGGTTTTCAACAAAAAAAGGGCACAAATGATGCGATTTTTAATTTTTTAGAAATGGCCTATAAAAACATAAATGATGGGGAAGCTCTGGTTGCGGTATTCTGTGATTTGTCGAAAGCTTTTGACTGCGTCAATCATGGAATACTGCTACAGAAGCTTCATCATTATGGATTTAAAGGCATGGAATATAATTGGATGTGCTCTTATCTAGCAGGAAGAAGTCAATTTGTCAGGACATCGACACACTCTTCTATACTAGATATCAAGTGTGGAGTACCCCAAGGATCAATCTTGGGCCCTATCCTTTTCCTCCTCTACATAAATGATCTGGCATACATAAATATCAAGGGAAGGTTCACAATGTTTGCCGACGACACCACAATTCTGTGGCATGAAAAGAATATAAACACCCTGCAGAGCAACGTGGAGGGTGATCTCAAGACAGTAAAACAGTGGTGTGATGATAATCTTTTAGCATTCAACACAAAAAAAACCAAAGTAGTCACTTTCAAGTGTACCCTAGCAGAACTATTTCTAGGGGAAACCATGATTGAAGATAACCCATCTACGAAATTCTTGGGGCTTCAAATAGATGGTAGACTAAAATTTGAGGACCACATAACAAACCTTAAAAAAAAAATTGCCTCAGGATGTTATGCTCTCAGAGTGGTTTCAAATGAATTGGGATTCCAGGCGGCCAAATGTGCATACTATGCATTGGTAGATGCACATTTGAGATACGGAATAGCGTTCTGGGGAGCATGCACATCCCAGTTATTCGATTCTATCTTTGTAATACAAAAAAGGGCAGTTAGATACATTTGCAAAGCCCAATGGACAGAATCTTGTAGGCCGTTATTCAAAAAGACTAAAATATTAACCCTGACGTCGATATTCATTCTAGAAACAGCAAGCCTAATATACAAAAACAAGTTCAAATATACTGAAGGTAACATAGCATATGATACACGACAGGTTGATCAGCTTAGAACTACAAAACCAAACTCGACTTTAATAAAAAATTCTGTTATTTACAATGGTTTAAAAATATTCAACAAGGTACCTTTGTCCATAAGAGTATCTGAAAGTTATGAAATATTCAGGAAAAACCTAAAAAATCATCTCATCGACAAGGTTTATTATAACTTGACAGAATATTACGATGATTAACTAAACTCATGACGAAATAATTTTATTTATAATAATTTTAATTCTATTGACAACTTTATTTATACAACATTAATTTTATTTATACAATATTAATTTTATCTATACAAGTGTAACTCTAATTTTAATCTTATTTTAATTTTAATTTAATTTTATCTTACAATTTTAATTTTTTAAGACAATTTTATTTATACATAAAAACTTAATTTATACATATTTATAAGATACTCTCTACCTCATCTATGATCTGAACTTAGTATTATTTACATTGTAACTTAGTGTTTAATAAGTACCTGCCAATGGAAAAAAGCTTATTCCCTATTTCATATATTGCATCTATCGTATGGTAACACGCATTAGAGTTACAAAGTGTTTGTCAACAAGATGTTAGTTCTTAAGACATTAAACGATATTAAATAAATAAATAAATAAATAGTAGAGAAACATTGATAATTTCAGAGGATTCCAATGTCTTGTCGTAAATAAACACATTTTTTCGCGCTTACATTGCAAACGCTGGCTGAACCTTAAGAGATAGATCAAAATAATATACTACAGTATTGTACACCTTAAAATGGTCTACAAAAAAGTCTATATGTCTATCTCTCAGGGATAACCCACAATAACCATTTTTTATCCTTCACTGTTCACAAGAAATACTGGCTTATTACGAGGCGATTTTAAGCACTTCAACATTAATCCTTATCCAACTAACTACCTTAAATACATTATGCATTCAATATAGATCAATATGGCCCTATACAGAATGTAATTCAAATTAATATTTTCGAAGTTATTTCAGATTTAAAATCAGAGACATAACGGTTGCGATGATACCGGCTGAGGAGTCGGCGGCGCGTGCTTTTAAATAGCGCATTGAAGGCCGCGCTCCGCCTTATATCACTTTATGATTGGCAGCGATCGCATGCGTTTATATGTAAATATTAAAAGATAAAGAAAATAGCTTTTGGTCTGGTTTCTACTGAGAGTTTTATTTGTTACGACCGGTTTCGGTTGGTTAAACCAGTTTCAAGTAAACTCGTCACCATCAATTTACTTGAAAATGGTTTATCCAAGTAGAAATCAGACAAAATCTATTTTTTTATCCCATACTCAAAAGAGGAGTAATTGAAAGAAATTTTGCTGGTTTTGAAAACGAAAATGAAGACGGAAACATCAATCAGCAGTTTTTAAAAAGACTAAGTGTAAAAAGTTTCATTGTTTCATGCATTAAGTTTATTCACAAGCAAAATTCATAAGTTACTGACTAATTGGACTCCCGAAAATTTTATACTACGCAGTAAATTTTCAGGATGAACTTTTCAATGTACCTTTATTACGCTTGAGCAGATTCTCTGCTGATCTGTATTTATTAATTTTTCAGATTGTGTGAAGGTTTTGACTTTCTCCTTCTCCATCTTTATACAAAAAAATGCGCGAAACTTCTGAAGGAAGACAGAGAGGAGGGGAGGGTCGGATAAGTTGACGACGTTAACAGAAAAAAAATAATTTCAGCTTGAGATTTGAATTATTTTCAAAATTGTTTATTTATATACGATAATAAACATGTAACACACAAGAACATATGAAATCGTATCCAAAAAACTTAAATGTTCTGTTTACAAAAATGAAAAATTATGTACTTGAGAAATTCGTCATCCTGCCCGAAGGTGAGCTAAGATGACGCACATATGCGGGTAAGTTGAAGTATATTAGCATAAGTCGCATATACATTCTTGTACACCGGAATAATCGGTACAAGATTCATGCCACCATCTCAATCCAGTCTTCTGTAAGTGGATCTTCGAAGCGTTCATCGCAAGCAGGACATAATATAATTTTTTCGTTTTTATTTTTGGTTTCGCATGATTTTTTCTTTTTGTTTTTCGTTTCTTTCTGATTTTTAAAATATTTTTGTTTTTTCACTCGTCTTGCATCTTCCTTCTGTCTTTAATTTTCTAACTTCTCCTCCAACTGTCTTTTCATAGGCGTGCTAGTGATAATACTGGCAGTCATTTTTCTACCTTTTCTGTTATCTGGTCGTTGATATTTTGGGAAAGGTCGTATGTCCAAGAGTGACACAACTGTTTTACCCTTCTCGTTATCGGTTTCTGTGACGTGACTTTCAGTTGAGTTTTCAGATGAGGCGTGGTTCCGGATTCCACTTGGACCGAGAGTAGCGTCAAACATTTCGGATGAAGTTATGGTTTCGGTCTGGATTCGCTTGAACTAGAATCATTTTGAAATATTGTCTTTTCAACTTTGGATATGGCCAATGTTGCGGTTGTGCAGGAAGGTTCATTTTTATTTGGCGTTTTGTAAGTGCTCGACAGTACTTTTTGCTATAGTGAAGGAGGAGAAGAATAATTAACAACTGTGTTTACGAAATGTGAAAGAGGCAGCTCTTCATCCGCTGAGTCATCTAATGATTCCATATCTAATTGTCGAATCTTATAGTTTTTTTTTTATCTGAAACAGATCTCTCCAAATCATTTTCATCTGAATCATCTAGTGATTCACTAGCTGCTTGTCGGATTTGCCGTTTTTCTTTTTCATCTGAAACAGATCTCAAATTATTTTCTTGTAGATAATTCTCCTTCTCTGTTGTTTTAGCTGCGGCATATTCTTCATCGCCAAAAATGAAGGGATCGAATGGTTTAATCCCGCACTTTCTGAAACCGTAAACCGCATTTCCAACCTTTGCAGCGTTCAGATATGAGTTATTAAAAATTCTACAAATATTTTTATCAATGATTGTTTGACCAGGGTTACTGACAACAAAGGAATCGCAATCTCGAGAAAAATATGTTTTCAAAGGCCCAAAAAAAGACACATCTGAAGGCTCTAATCGGTGTGTAGTGTGTGGCGGAAATCCTATCATTACTATTCCAATTTATACTATAGTGGTTTGACATCACTTCTAAGTAGAGAACTTACGATTTGTGTTTCTTTTCTTACAAAATTTTTAAATTCAGCTTTTGTGAAGTAATTTTGCTGAAGGCCTTCAAAATTGCAAATTGTTCGTTGCAAAATTATGAGCTAAATTATCGTAACACTTTGTCAACTAATCAATTGTATCATTCGAAAGTTTTTTCACATCGAAATGTTGGTTTACAATATTAAATCTAGCATAATACTGGAGTTTTTTTCCCAACACCAAACTGTTATTTTTAACAACTCGACACACGTTTCGATCACCAAGTGATCATCTTCAAAGAGGAAGATCAAAATCTAGCCTCTAAATGTAGAGCGATCTCACACAATTTAATTCAATTCAATATGCACAGATATGTCGAAACTATCCGTCATATGAAAATCATTATGTGGAGCATTTTTGTAGAGAAAGTATTGTTCTACATTTTTCGCAATAAATTTTTTTTCTGAATGACCAATAAAAATTGAGGTATCAAAGAAAATGTATAACAGTATCATCTGGAAGACTCTCAACCGTTCATTATGATGGTAAAATAAAATTATGTACAAAAATATTCTACTGGAATTCTATTCTTAAAAATAGTCTTATATTGACTGGACTAATAGATACCATATCGATGTATTGATGAACGGCGCCTAGAAAGTTGTAAATGTCTCATTGTGACATGAACTTCCGCTCACGGGACAATGTCCAGCAGGGGAGTGTTTATTATTTAGTAAGAAAACGAAATTCCAGAATAAATCATGAATTACAGTCTACCGAAAACGTGCAAAATGTCATAAATGTCTAATAGACTTCGAAGATCTACGAGAAACATAAAAAAATCATCTACTAGATTTACACACATTCAACTTAGCTTATGAAGCTTATGAGGGATCCTTGTGAAGTAATATTGACTTCAAACTTGTTACAGATTGTTAGTTTAATAGTGGTTTGAAACGTAGACGATTGAAGTGTTTATACTATGTCATATACATGACATGATGTCATGTCCGCAGGAAACAGTCCAAGCTCAATTCTTTTCCTTGTGTATATCAACTACATAGCAAAAATTAAAGATTTCCAAGACGATTTGTTTGTTACGCTGATGATACAGCAATTTTGTTTACTGATGATGACTAAATTATACTTAACAAGTTGTCTCTGGTCCTCGATTGAAGACAAAATGTGAATAACCAAGAAAAGTACTCAATAAAAATAACTGCGTGAACGCAAGCGGAATCACCTATTGGTATGACACCCAAGTCAACTTGCCAAGTTTTCATGTCAATGTTAATAATTATAATGATAATAATATCGTCTTTATTGTGTAGAGGTTACAAATTATTACATAATTCGAAGAAATAATATAGGAAAATCTCTTTCTTGCTTGAACATCACGAGGCGAAATTTAGCATTCGCCTACTCTTACATCTAACTCCCTGATGCTCATGTAGAGTTGATAATACCATATGTCACTATAAATTACAAAATTAAAAATAATACTGACTGAAAAACCAGTTTGTTCGACCAACATTTACCTACATTATTCACTGTGCAGATAGTAAGGACTCTTTTATAAACTTATTGAATGCTCTCAAATTTGAGTCCCTGTTCTGAATAGGGATAGAATTGAAATGTTTAATGTTAGTATAGGTAAAGCTCCTCTGTAAAGTAGCTGTCAAATGATGTGGCATCGTGAGTAAGCCCTTGTCCCTTACATTAATAGAATGTGTATGAGTTTTAGGAAGTAATCTCCTTCGATGAAGTCGTCTACGATTTTCCGTATTGAGCCATTTTAACTGTCTTAATTTTTAAGATACGTGGTCATACCGACGTAATCCGTAAATGAGTCGTACGCAAAAATTCTCAACATTTTGAATCTTATATTTAAATTCATTATTGATACAAAAAATCACAATATGTAAACTGTGAGAAGACAAGAGTTTCATACAGAGTCTTGCGCAAATTTACATTGAGAATAAACCGGTTGCTGTAAAGAATTTTCATTGAAGTGATGTGCTATTTTCATGAAATTTGAAACGGAGATCGTTGTCTATTATTAAACCCAAGTTTTTCGCCGATTCAACGGCCATTAATGATACATCATTGATAGCAACTGCCAAATTTGTATGTATAAAATCGTATTCAGTTTTTGGTGAGAAACTTAATATTTTTAACTTGGACAAATTTAATTTGAAGTTATGAGAGGCACTTTTTTTAAATATAAGTTCAAGATCATCATTCTGCAAATTCTGTGCATCATTCAGGTTTTCTTTAGGAAAACTAATTAATAACTGCGAATCCTCGGCATATGCCTGAACATTGCAAAAGGTTATGGATTTAAGAATATCAGCGGTATAGATAATGAAAATTAGTGGACCAAGAATACTTTCTTGTGGTACTCACGCTTTAATTTCAACGTAGTCAGAGTTAGTATATAAGAGACTATGATTGATAGTATCAAATGCTTTAGAAAAATCTAGAAGGGTTAACACACTAATGTTCCTTTTATCCAAATTAGCAATCACTGTATCTAGAAACTGAATGAGAGAATTAGATGTACTCATTTTTTTCTGGAATCCAGTTTGACATAAAGGAATTAGTTAATTGATTCGAGCATATTCTAAAATCTGGGAAGACATAACTTTTTCTATCACTTTTGGCAATCATGGTAAAATACTTATTACACGAAGGTCTGCTAAATTTGTTGGGTTCGCCACTTTAGGCAGAGGGCGTCCTACCGCTATTTTCCATAAATCAGGAAACCGAATTTTTTTCTATGCTGTAATTAATGAGATGAACTATAAATGGATCAATGAAAGGGCTGCAGTATCTCAACATGATTATAGATATATCATCTATACCGTAATAATATAATAATAATAATAACTTTATTCGTTTTTTCGATCATTTACATGATATAAGACATGTCTTAAATGAAAATATGAAAATTATAAAAAAAATGATAACGTTCCACAGTATAAATAGATCAGACACTTGAAACGGGTACTTAACTATATACATATATAAAAATAACACAAACACACATACACATATATGTATGTATACACATACATAAATACACATAAAGTAAATTTATCTTTAACTAGGATGAAAGAAATGCATTGAAAGCAATAATCATGATTAATCATGTATCCCGTTCTAAGAATTCTTCTACGCTATAATATCCCTTATTAGTTAATAGCTCCTTTATTTGTTCTTTAAATGGTATAATATGCAAATCTTTAATATCTTGAGGCAACGTAATGAATAAAATTATGCCGTTATATGCAGGTGATTCCTTTAATGTCGATGTTTTATGTTTTGGGATAGTTAATAAATGTCTATTTCGTGTTGCATAGTTATGAACTATTGATTCATCCATATTTTCCACATGGAGCAGAGCTTTATATATATAGATACAAGGTAACGTTAGCATCTTGTTGCAGAAAGCAGGTCTACAGCTATCCCTGGGTGCAATATTAAAGATAGTTCTAATTATTCTTTTTTGAACAATAAAAACACGTTTTGCCCCCACAGAAAAACCCCACATTAAAACATTTTGAGCCATATGTGAGTACGCCAATGAGTAGTAAACAGTCCTGATACCATCTAAACTAAGCACGTCTTTGACCTGTCGAATTGCAAATAACGCTTGATTCAATTTTTTGCAGACATAATTGATATGGGGCTCCCAAGACAAGGTTTTATCTATAAACATACCAAGGAGTTTGGCTGTTTCCGAGAGTTGGATGTTGTCGAGTTTCACTGTTTTCCTTAACGCGAAGCTTAAATGTACTGTTTTACTTTCGTTCAGTTTTAGTTGATTTTTATCACACCAAGAAATCATGTCATCCATGACTGAATTAATGTTGTTTTCTAACTCCTCCGCAGTATTTCCGGAAACTGTTATGGTAGTGTCATCTGCGAATAGGATAATGAAACCTTGTTTTATATACTTCGGAAGATCATTTATATAGATAGAGAAAAGCAGTGGACCTAAAATGGACCCCTGTGGTTCCCCAAGGATAATATCTTGAATATCAGATACTGCATTATTCACAGTCACTGCCATTTTCCTATCTTCCATCAAAGATTTTATCTATTCCAGAAGGAACCCTCTAATGCCAATGTTATATAACTTACTAATCATTATGTCACTATTTACTGAATCTAACGCCTTAGCCAAGTCAAATAATATTGAAACTACTTACTTCCCCTTATTGATTTCATTGTAAATCAACTCGAATTTTCTAGCAATAGCAGTCTCAACTGATCTAGCTTCTCTAAAACCATGTTGATGATCGGTATGCTGTACTTTTTATCTCAAATAAAATGTAATGAATCTGTCTGTGGGAACCTATCCTGAAATGCCATCGGAAATCGAATCCACATATTTCTAGAAATGATATGAAATCGAAAAACGATAATGCGTCAAGCTGCTGGAAAGTAATTCCATTAAAATCTAAAGATAAATAGATAAGTACATAAGACATAAATGGAACCACATATTGGTGTGACACCCAAGTCAACTTGCCAAGTTTTTATGTCAGTGTTAATGGTTTGACCAATCAACCGACAACTAATCTGGGCAATTTTTTTTTAAGGTGTTTGACAATGTTTCGTGGTGTATTTCAACAGTTCGTACTTCCATTGTCTAATATAATATAAATTGATTTGAAATCCCTGAAGAAAATTAAAAGTCGCCATTGCAAAATCATTGGTAATAGAAAATAATGAAAGCTTCTTTTTGAAAAGGTCAACTCTCTTGCGGAATATATTAATAATAATCTTCATTCAATCGTTTCAGATCACCTACATGATATTAAAATTAAAATCAAGAGAAAAATAATGAACAAATCTCTAGATTTGATGGCTCGTTACAAAATGGTAGTTTTCCAGATGATCTGAAAACAAGTACAGTTACGCCTATCGAAAAAGTTGCAAACACAAAAAAATGTGATGAATATCGGCCAATTAATACCTTACCTTGCGCTGAAAAACGTTAGAATCAGTAGTATATAAACAACTGTTGGAATATTTCAATAAAAAAAACGTACTATTCACAAACCAATCTGGTTTTAGAGCCAGACATTCACGCGAATCTGCACTTCAGCTTACAGTTACCGAATGGAAAGATAAAATGAGTGAAGGCATGTACACTGTAGCAGTATTTTTAGATCTTAAACGTGCGTTTGAAACGGTTAATCGTGAAATATTAAATAAAAAATTTAAAAAATATGACATTAAAGAAAACGTACTTGATTGGATCAGTGATTACCTCACAGGAAAGGAAGCAGGTAACCAAAATCAATGAATTTGTATCAACAGCAATAAGCATAGACCACGGGGTTCCGCAGGGAAATATTTTGGGGCCATTACTATTCTTAATTTATATTAATGATATCAGCAAATGTAATGAATGTGAATATGAACATTATTTCGCTGATGATGATCTAGTATCGGATAGTGATAAAGATATAGATGAAGCTATTAAAACAATGAATGAAGCATTGCATAATATTGCTATATATTTAAAAACTAATAAATTGAAGGTAAATGTAAACAAAACAAAGGCTATGATACTTACCACACCATTTAAATACAAAGAATTAGAGTTGAATCAAATTGAAATAAAAATCAAAAATGATAAAATTGAGCTCATTACTGAATTCAAATATCTAGGATCCATGTTAGATAACCATCTATCAATGAATAACCATCCCACCTACATACAGAAAAAATTTTTGAAAAAATTCTATTTTTTCACAAGAGTATCCCAGCACTTAACTATGCAATCACTGATAACTGTATATAAGACAATTATACAACCACATTTTGAATATTGTCCGGCTCTTCTATACACTAGCGATTTGAATAAAATGAGAACACTACAAAAACTACAGAATTGCGCAATGAGGATTATTTTGAGATGTGACAGGAGTACCAATATATCTTTAATGTTAAATAATCTAGAATGGTTATCTATAGAAAGTAGGCTTACATATTTGACGATGATTTATATTTACAAAATGTTACATAACATTCTACCCTCATATTTTGACAAATTTGGAATTTTTAATAATCAAATCCACCAGTATAATACTAGAATAAAAAATAATTTGTATGTAAATAATCAAACAAAAACATTCAACACTAAAACAATAATGTTCAAAGGATTTATTAAGTATAATAGTCTACCTGAAAATGTAAAGTCTTCTAACAGTCTTATTATGTTCAAAAGAAATTTATTAGACCATTTAAGAGACCATTAAGGTATTATGTGATATTTTTTATCTTTTATTATTTTTTTTGTATTTTCAATTATCGTAGGTAAGACTACTTATTAACAATTTTTGTTTCCTCAATGTATTCTTTATTGAAACAACGATATAACAACAAATATAAGTAGATCTTTTTTGTATTATTGTATTTATATGTATATTAATGTTAACATTACTATCATTGTTGTATATAATAGGATGTATCCTATTTGAATAAAGCATTTCATTTCACTTTCATGAAGGGTATTTATTTTACAAATTTCCTCAGTGTTTAATGAAAACTGTTATATGTGCACAAATCTTTTCAAATTATCGATTACATAATTTTTCGATAGTCGAAATGAGTCAAATGAGGTCAAATGGTGTGTTGAGAAATACATCCAAAACGTATTTAATAGTTTTTTCTTCCTATTAATATTTTACAAATCAAGACAAGGCATGGAAAAACACGTTGCATTGTACGACAGAAAAGTTGATCGCATTTGGTAGCCGCATTATTCAGAAACAATACTTATTTGCAATTCAATAATTGTCTACAAGGATAAAACAAATCATTTTCTGAGAAATGTTCCGAAAGACCAACCAGATGAAAGCACTTAATCTACATCATCTTAACAAACCTAAAAAAGTAGCATTATAAATTCATTACTATATATAATTTACAGTTAATTCATGTCAATTATGAACGACATTTTTCTTTGTTCGTTTGGTGTGATTGGTCAAAACTTCTATGCACTCTGAATATCGTAATTACTATTTTCGTATCGTGCTAAGAGGTTTTTAATTTGAACAATGGTCTACTTCCATTTTGGAAATAGTCGGCCTTCACACCTGAGTCCTTTCTTTAATGAAATAATGGATGGTTTGCTCTTTCTCGAAAAGAGGATTGCTTTGTGTTTGAGGGTGTATCATCCTGATGTGTTTTTATCCAATTGCACGTCGGGACCAATTTGCTGATCACAAATTTTTCATACTTTATCTCATTATAGTGGAATATACTTTATGTTTCCATACAAACCGACGAGTGATTGGAGTTGTAGAGTTTTCAAGTGAAAAGAGGGTCAACGATTAGTTGGAACTATTTTAATACAGCCCAACATTTTAGTTTTTGTTAAATCACATTTAAGGGTGCAAAAAGTAGTAAATTTTCGTGAGGAGATCCCTTGATTGTACCACATCAGGAAACGCAAGCAAATCTTGAATCTACTTTTGACGCCATTTGATATACAGGGCTACTCAAATTCGTTTAAGTACATGGGGATCTCGTAAACGATAAGAGATAGAGTGTCGGTTAAATTGTGGCAAAGTTGCGTATTTTAGAGACCTATTCAATGATGTGAAAAAATCGAATAAAGCTCTTTTGGTTCTGGAGATATACAGGAAAAAAAAATCTCAAATTATTTTTTTGTCTATATCTTCTTTATTCGGAGACATATTGAGAATCTGTCCACATTTTGCTATTGGCACTTGATGTGGGCTATTAGAATATATCTATGAATCTTTCATACAGGGTGTCATCTGACTTGAGCCACCCCCATCTTTGAATTTTTAAATACGGACCTGTATTTTTTGTTGAAGTTTTTGTATCGTCGACGTTCACTTCATACTGAGAAATTAAATTCAATTTTATGTTTCGGGATGTTTAGGTATTATTTTATTATAATTGTAAATTCATTGTAAAAAACATAAAAAAAAACTCTCGAAACACTCTACGGTGCGTAGGGAGACGTGAAAGTTGCTATTGTGTTTTTATTCATCTCAGTCAACCAATTTCCAGGTGCCGTAATTTGAAAGGGAATAATTCACACAATTAAAAGGTTACAGTTACTGTTTCTCCATGCCCTTAAACTTTTGGTGGGTGAATTCATATTTAGTATCAGCATTGCACCCGTGCGGAGCCCGGGTAGCTAGTATTTGTAATATGCTCACAGTGTTGAGCTTTAAAAAAGTTTCTTAATTGGATAATTGTTTGCTTCGGTTGCTCCGTGTTAGGAATCACACGTTAAAAGGTAAGACCTCGTTAGTCCTTAGCTCGCACAAGTTTCTCAACTTCTGAGAGTTGTCGTTCGTATGGGGGCGACAACTGATTAACGGAAAAACAGATTTAGATAGAACAGAAAACAGATTTGAAGAAATAGAATCAATACACGAACGACATAAGACCTATATGAGCTATTCGAAGTTATCGAAGTGAATGAAAAGGTAACTTTATTTTAAAAAAAAACGGCCTTTTTCTCGCGGCTAGGCCCCAGTTGGAATATTCAAAAATCCTTTCTTATTACACATTTACAACATAAAAAGAACCTAAGTGCAAAATTTCAGCCTCCGAAAATATAACATTACGAAGAAAAAGTGATGAATAGGTAACTTTATTTTTTGAACGCGCCTTTTTTCCATGCGGCTGGTCCCCCAGTTGGAATATTTAAAAATCCTTTCTTATTGTGCATCTACAACATAAAACGAACGTACATACAAAATTTCATCCTCCGAAAATATAGCGGTACAGAGAAATGGTGATAAAAAGGTAATTATCATATGTAAACGCTCCCCTTTTATCCGCGGCGGGGGCGCCCCAGTTGGAATATTTTAAATTCCTTTCTCAGTAAGCAAGATCGAAGAGCATCTATATACCAAATTTTTTAAGTAGAATAGCTCCCCAATCTCATCTTCGGGTGGGAACTCATTCAAAGGCATCATCCTGCAGAAGTTATTCGAAAACCACTATTTCTGACAGTCAGCAGGGTCTTCCTAATATCAGTCCACAGGGAAATAGCATGGTAACTGCAGTTGCTAAGAGGCCCACTAGCAACTTCAATATCGATTTCTGCAGCATCAGGGGACTCAACTTAAATATAACCTCAATGTACCATCAAATAGTCCTCATATTCTTGCACTCACAGAAATCAAAGACAGTGCTTCAACAGACCCCGTCAATTTTCTATATCTCGGCTATGATTTCCATTTCCGATTCAGACGTAACTTTGGAATCTCTCTTTTTATCAGAAGTGATCTCTCCTGTCAACGAGAGGAAACGCTAGAACCCTGAAACTTTGATGTTATGTGATTCAAAATCATATCACAGATCACCAAATTCACATGCGGCGTTTATCGACCACTTAACGATACACAATATAGGGCACTATTCTCTTCACTTGCCAACACCATTGACTTTCTACAGTGCCAAAATTTCCATATTCGATGACTTCAATGTCCATAATATCGAATGGTTTAAATTTTCCTATATCAACGACGACCAAGGTCGCGAAGCTGAGGCTTTTGCAATAAGCAGCGGACTTACTCAGTGTTGATGTTTGAGAGAGTTAGGGTTCTGCCAGCCGAAGAAAGGAAATTCAACTCACCTGGAATCCTGGACTTCTCTGGCTTCGGTGGTTTCTACCGCTCTTTCACATGTAATGCAAAATGGACTGTATTCTGGGTATGGACTTATCGAAAAAAAGGCACTTTTCCGGGTCACGTTTCTCGGGTTTTCGAGATTGCGATACGACTTGGAGTCGCTAATGCCAGCACGAGCTTCTCGGTGAGAACTGACATACCATCTGACGGCTGGCCAGAAATTATGATACAGCGGGAGCAAAAAATGAGGGACAAATAATTCGATACAGAATCTCAAATATTTCTGTTAAATGACCGAGTAATGGGTTTTGAGAATTAAGTAACATAATATATAACAATTAAATGCTTAACCTAAAAGAAGAAGAAATTTAACTAAACTAGGAAGGAACGAGGAGTAAACACTCAATTATAAATGAGCCAACCAGGATTCCTGACCGTGATGAAGAATATGCTGGTCTTCTGGATCTATACCTAACAACCAATCCAGAAATTCAAACAGTCACCGTAATATCTCCATTTGGTATCTTCTGACTACAAACTCATTTCAGTGTTGAGTGAATTACCGATAAATATTGGGGAACAATTTAGGCCGCGCATAGTTTGGCATTACAGATCAGCTGAATGGAAGGATCTTCAAAACCATTTCCGAAATTTCCCCTGGCTAGATGTTTGTTTTAGCTCTAAAGATCCATCAACTTGTGTTTCTGAAGTCACGGAAGGTATTCTATCATCCATGGATGCATATATTTCTTTTTCAATGAAACGACCTTCTAACGGCAAACCTTGGTTCAATAAAAATTGCAAGCAAGCTGTCGATTCTAAAAATCTCGCCTACCGGCAGTGGCGCAAAAATCCCAGTGCCGAAAACCGAAACCGAACCAGGTTTATTAATGCTCGCAACAGCTGCAAACTTAGGATAAATGAAAGCAAAGAACTTCACAATCAGTGAATTAGAAATAAACTGTTTGCCAATCCCAACAGGTCTAGATTCTTCTAGTCGGTAGGTGAAGCTGTTAATCAGAAGTTTACAAAAATCCACATTTCCACCACTAACACAGGCGAATGGTTCGATTGCAACAATAGCCATAGCAAAAGCAAATCTACAAGCTGATCAATTTGCGTCCACTCCACAGTCGATTTTCTGAGAAAGGCACCACCCACTATTCCCACACTAGAATTCACAATGCCGGAAATTACTTTTCGACAGCGTCTAGTCAGGCAAATTTGGGAACAGCTCAATATCAACAAAGCGTCTGGTCCTGATGGAGTGCCCCTCATGAACTCGCACCAGTAATTTGCACACATTTCAACCTTTTCCTTCTTGTTAGAAAATTGCTCTCATTCAGCCTATTCTCAAAAAGGGCAAGAAAACTCTTCCAAATAACTATAGACCAGTCGCTTTGGTATCAGTGATATCAAAAATCATGGAGAAAGCCGTAAACCACCATATCCTCAAATATTTGGAAAGCTTCAACATCTTGGGCGATCATCAATACGGAAACAAAGATCAACAGGCGACCTTATATCCTATATATTATCCATATTTGAAATAACATAATCGTGAGACATAGAGAGTCAAGAGCTGTTGCGCTTGATATTTCTAAGGTTAAAAGGCCAAACTTCGAAGCTATGGCTTGTCGGGTCATTTATGTGAATGGCCCTTCAGCTTCCTGAAAGAACGTTTCCTGCAAGTGGCTGTCGATGGATATCTCTCTAATACTTTCACCATCAACGCTAGTGTTCCCCAGGGATCCATATGGTCTCCAACCCTCTTTTTATTGTATATCAACAACTTATTGGAAAACAGGTCCAATATATTGCTTTGCTGACGACAGCACACTTATCTCGTAATTATGTTTGGCACCCAGGATATCGGCTGCGGAAGTACATCTTCACCGGCAGCAGAAGGTTGAATATCTTAGTGAGGACCTAGAAGTAATTTCGAATTGGACTGGAAGTAACCAGGTTCAATTCAATGCCACAAAAACCCAGGCATTGGTGTTCTTCATGAAGGTAAATATCTCCGAACCGGATATAATAATGTCAGGTCAGACAATTCCGCTTTTCGCTTCGATAAGTTTGTTGGGAGTTAAAATAGAGACCATATGTCTTGGCACAATCATGTCGCTGAAATTGCAATCGCTGCTTCTCAAAAGCTTGGAACACTGTTCCAATCAGTAAGTTTGATTTTTCAAAAAGGTCCGCCCCCAAATATACCCTGAAGCTGCTGGATTCCATCTAGAAGAGAGCCATCCGCCTGATTGGAGACGCGAACTTTACTTGCAACCCTGATAGTCTGGAACATCGAAGAAAGGTTGGAGATTCATCTCTCTTTTATAGATACTTTCACGGAAAGTGTTCAAGCGACTTGGCATATTTGATTCCACCAAGAGCGGTACATATCAGAAATACGCGACGGGCTGAGGCTGCTCATCGTTATGAGGTTCAACTCAGAACACCACGGACTTCACTGTTTAAGAACTCTCTCATTTGGAGAACGACGTTTATGTGGAATAAACTTCCTGAGAACGTTCTTCCAAATGGATTTAATCTTTCAGCGATTCAAAACCAATGTGAATCACTATTTTCGCACAGGCACAGCTCTAAGAGCGCCTCAAGGATTTTTCTGTAGTGCTCGTATTTTGTCCTTTAAAAGAAGCAATTTTTTTGTAAAATTTGAGCTCGAAGCGTATGGTAACGAAATTCGTTTCAAAATTGCTGAATTTGGACCAAAAAAAAAACGTCGCACGAGCATCACTCAGGAATCGTTTTGAATGACGTCAACGGCGATCCAGATTTGCTAAAAAGGGTCATAACTCGTGACGAATTATAAGTATATGTTTATGACATCGAAACCAAAGTCCAATCGTCCCAATGTAAGAGCCCAGGAGAGCCAAGACCAAAAAAAAACACGCCAGTTCGATCAACTGTTAACGTTTTGAATGAATCGAAGAGGTGTTTGTATTAAAGTGTATAATTTTTAAAATTCTTGCAAAGCGCTTTCGACTTTCGTCATCATCAGTGCTCACCTGAAAGTAAGTGATCTAATTGAAAAAGAAGTTTAGTGAAAATTGATGTTGCAATTTTTTTTTTATTATTTTCAAGGTTAAGAAATTTGGAAAAAATTGTTTGAGATCACTTACTTGTCAAACAATTTTTTCCAAATTTTTTAACCTTAAAAATTAAAAAAATAAAAAAAAAATTTGCGACTTCAATTTTCACTAAACTTCTTTTTCAATTAGATCACTTACTTTCAGGTGAGCACTGATAATGACAAAAGTCGAAAGCGCTTTGCAAGAATTTTAAAAATTATACATTTTAATACAAAAAACCTCTTGGATTCATTCATTCAAATAAGTGTGTTCAGCTTTTCCAAATCTATTTGTTAACGTTTTTCTCACTGTTTTCTTCGATAACCGTGGCGTAGTGCATCAGGATTTCTTGCCACATGGTCATATGGTCAATAAGGGGTAATTTATGCTTCACTTCACAACGTTTTGATTGTTTACTTTGTAACTTGGCTTGGAATTTCTTATCTTTTTATTTTTTGATTTTCATTTTTTGTTCAATTGTTCTATTTTTACTTGTATTTTATTTCACTATCATTTAATTTCAGGTTCTTTTGCTCAATATAACTGTTATTTTTAGCTATTCATTTTTAATTCTTCTTTTCTATTATATAGTTCTTTCAGGGATTTCATATCATTTTATATAATATCAGACAATGGAAGTCCGAACTAATGAAATTCATCATGAAACATTTTCAATCACCAGTCTGTTTTTATATTTATTATTTTTCCTTTTTGCTGATTCGTATAAAATTTGACGAAAATAATTAAAATCTAATCGACAAGCAATGAACTTCCTGCGTACTAATGTGAAATAACGGAATGGACAGTGGTCCAACATTTTATTGTTATATCATCTGTGTCGTGTCTTGTCACGGCAGACTTACCACTAAATGTTAACAATTTCCGAAACACACAAAGTCAATTTGCTTGCCCTCTGACAGTGAAGAGGAGCGTGTCACCTCCTGTGTCCATAAATCTACAACTGGGACAAAGACAAGTAATTCCTAAGACGTGACTCAGTTCCATTCTAATATTAGAATTGACCGAATGCAATAGTATGTTGAGGAAGTTTAATTTAAATATAATGTTCCAGGTAGTACTGAGTTTTGATGTAGAAAAAGCTTCAGACTTCCGATATTTTTCAACAAATCCGCGGTCTTAGGTACTAATTCTTGTTATTTACTTGTTTGTTCAATGAGCGTGAAATTATTCTTATTTATTCGAATTGAAAAAGGAATAATTCAGAAGAGATTAGTTTTTTTGGGAGAAAGCTTTTTGGCTTTCTACTTCTCCATCATGAAACAATATACGTGGGAAACTTCCAAAGAAAGAAAAAAATGACTTGAGTAAAAGCTTTCTATAAAAATGCACAAAGCATACTCAGGCACAAACTGGGCGAAAAAGCCTTGCCGAAACAACTACTTCCACATGAACATTGAAATACATAAAAGGAAACTATGGCCCGGAGTCTCTGTTATTCGTTCATGAACTCGGAAGGAGAATAAATAAGCCAAGCAATGAAAGATTACCGTTCGACTTCTTTTTTGATAGAAAGAATTGGTTTTGCTATTCAACGTGGTAATGCTGCTTCGGAACTATTCCTCCTTCACAAAATTTTGATGAGATCATGCATTGCTCTCATTTCAGTACGGAACTAAAATATATCCGAAACAAGCCGAGATATGTGTATTATTATCAGTCTCTTATCAAGATTAATTCGCAAGTGATTGATCCACCTTCTCCTTTTTCAGTGCGGTCAATGGACTTAGGTCATTCTTGCCCCCCAAATATGAGTTGCAGTCCTCGTGGTTCTGGTTACCTCTCAGTGAAAGAGCTTCATAAAGCAAGATCCGAATCGATCCCTCTACGAAACCCTTCATCACTTGGAAGGATCGATTGCAGCTTGAGAAATGGTTCTGATACAGATTTTGTGAAACATGTTCTTCCTTACGAATCAGTAGAGAGTTGTCCTGAAAATCTTGGGAAAAAAATTAGATTAGATAATTTAGGAAACACTTCATGACGAAAAATTTCAAGAACGAAGTTTTAACGATGAAAGAGAACGTGAATGTTTCCTACTTATTCACCAAACTCAGACAATTGTTCGTGCAGTTGCAGTTTCGAAAGAATTTATCATCTAGGACAACAAGAGGATTGGTCCGAATTCTTGGAGTTCTTGTTGAATACTCTTCGTGAGCAAAAAAATAGTAAAATAAATACTTCCGACCGCTCTGGATTGATTGGTTCCATACAGTCTATCTGTTCTTGTATTTGTAAATACAGTAAATGTTCAAGAGGTAGCAAAAACGTATGTGATTTTCTGAAACTTCAACTAACGTTTCCTAATATGACTGATAACCAGTCCGTGCAAAGCTTATTGTTGAATCATCTGAAAATGAAACTTTTAAGGGGTGATGATCAACTGACCAAACTAACTATTATAAGAAAACAAATATAGCTGACGCACCAGTCAATCTAATAATAACACTGATAATCTCTAAACATGACTCAACATCTGACGGAAGCACCAAACTCTTACGAAGGTTCGAAAAAGATGAACACTCCAATCAGCAGACCACTTTTATAATCTTCATGCAGTCATTGTTCACTGTGGTTCTGGTGTTGAATCTGACGCACGAAACGGACTGGTTTAAGTTTGACGATAGTCGTGTCACTAAGTTCTGGCGATGTCTTGAATTTATTGAAGCCTCTGGAGACTACTTACATTTTATTTTATGAAAGAGAGGGCATTGGCAGATCAAGATGTTCAGATGATGTAGTACTGCAGGTTTTCCGGAGTTTTCCTGCAGCTGAAGAAGCAAATGCGCCACTGGAATCAATGAAGTCGCCCCGGAGCGCCAAATAATTTTTGTTGTTTCGTAATTTCATGATTTGTACTACTTTCTTCTTTATTGAAATTAAATATCTAGTTCCTTTCAAAATTACCTTCATATGAACATTGAATTACACAAAATCACTTTTTTCCATTCAGTTTGTACTATAAACATTCATTAGGTATGGAACTGAAAATGATGTAAATTTTTACAGCATAAGATAACTGTGCGAAAGCTATTATTCAGGTTTTTCGACCGAGGTCTGCAGGTTTACATGTCTGACGTTTCATCTACAAATGCGGTAGATATTATCAAAGGTGATGTGGCTACGGTCGCAGTGCTTGAGTTGTTCCCAACGTTTCGACCACATTAACTATGATGCTGGTATTTGTTTGAATTTCAATTTTCTCTGTATATAGTCTTGGATAGTAATTTTGAGTTTTATCGAGTACTACTGTATCTTCGAATGGGATAATGTGAGTGCCTTCTTTATTTAAAGCATGTTCGGCTACAGCTGATTTGTCGGTTTGTCCGAGTCTACAAGAAATTCGGTAACTCCGACGGTAACTTGGAACCACGAAAAGGAGTGTGCTGTAGACACAATGTCTACCGCAGTAGTAGACGAAACGACAGGCACAAAAACCAGCAGATCACGGACAAAATACTCGGAGAATAGCTTTCACACAATAACAATTTTTATGAAGTGGTATGATTTTTTTGATATGAACCAATACCCCCAAAAACAACTTACTTTCGTAGACGCGTTAAACTTTGCACGTCTTCGATTCTATGATTTTTTTGTGTGGTATGAGCTTTCCTACCCCGGCCAAAGCTACATTGACTCTCGCCACTTGTTTTCATCAGGAAAAATCTGTATACTTTTGTATATTTAAATTTTATTCAACAAATTTTATCTAAACTGGTTACAACAGATCATATTCTATACCAATTACGAAAAAATATGTTGGTACTCTCGAATGAGAGTACAGTTAACTTAGATCGGTGTTGGTAAACTTCAGTATATAGCTTAAAGCTCTTATATGTCTTTCCTGTATTAATTTGTTGTCTTTGTTTCTTCAATAAACAAAAATTATCTTGAGATTTTATATTTCTCCTTACAACTAAAGTCATTTAGCTGATCTCCAATCTGAACTCCAAGGCATCTGAAGAAGGCGTTGAAAACAAATAATGATCTTGTCTTTTATGTCTTTATTGCAATACTTCAATCCTTAACATTGTTGATGATATTTTTAGAGAGACAGATGAAGAAAAACTACTTAGATTATTCAAAAGCATTTGATACGATCAACCACGAAATTTCACTCTCTATTTTACACTTTATAGGTTTTTCGGACAGTGCTATTAGTCTTATGTGTAATTATCCACAGGACAGGAGTCAATCTGTGGAGACAGCTCTGGGTCGATCATCAAAAGGAAAGGTCACTTGTGGGGTTTCATAAGGGTCTATACTTGGTCCCGTACTATTTAGTATATACATAAGTAATTTCATTTCGAGCATTACAACTTGTAAAGTCCACTTTTACGTTGATGATACACTGCAGTATCACTAATTTGACCCATGAGACTGGTTTTGAGGCTCAAAAAGTTATATCTGAAGATATAAACCCATTAGTAAAAGTATCACATGCGCATAAGTTGAAAATCGACACACTTAAGTCTGAAGTAATGATATTTGGAAAAAAAATCACATTGAAACCATTATAAAACAATTATGAATTCAGAATGAAGAGTTACTATTTACAAGTGATGCAAGGAATTTACGTTTACACTTAAATACAGAACTTCGATTTAGAAAACATTAACTCTTGTCTTCAAAAGGCTTATTGTTCATTGAAAATGCTTTACCCTCAGACATGTTCTTTCACAATCACTTAAAAAAACGTTAAGTGATACACTTGTCCTGAGTCACTTTAACTTTTTTGACGTTATGTATGGACCATGCTTAGATCATAACGATATTAATCATATAGAAAAAATTCAGAAATCATGTCTCAGATTGATCTACAGTATTCGCAAATTATCTCACAAGTTGAGATCCGCAAAATGGTTAAAAATGCAAGATCGTCGAAAACTTCATTTTCTCATTTTAACTCGTGCAGTAATCAATAAACAAATGTCCCCCATATCTTTACAATAAAATAAAATATAGGACAGATATTCATAACCTTAATTTATGTCATCGCTTCCATCTTACAAAACTTCTCTGTTCCGAAGAAGCTTCACCTACAATGTCTTCAAGCTTTATTTCGAGACAAAATTAGAGACAGTCTCTTGGCCAAGAATGAATAACCCAATGTTTCCACAGATAATATTTATTTTACTTCAACATTTTTAAAATGAAAATAAAAATTATTTAAAAATTATATCCTTTCATTACCCTCGTTTTAATAATCTTATTTCCTGACCTAGTTTGTTCAGAATCTTTATTTGTCATATTCTTCTGAATTTGATTTTCCATAAATTTTTATCTCTTCTAATCCTATACTACAAAATCTTGATTGAAAAAAACTGTTCTGTAACGAAACTGTTTCGTTACATAAAATTAAATTAAAATGGGTTTGATAAACAAAGGTCAAAGTGAGAACTCATCTACTCTTATTTGAAAGAGAAGTGATTTCGAAAGGAATTGAAGAAGT
Source organism: Leptinotarsa decemlineata (assembly GCF_025532065.1). Taxonomy (NCBI): domain Eukaryota; kingdom Metazoa; phylum Arthropoda; class Insecta; order Coleoptera; family Chrysomelidae; genus Leptinotarsa; species Leptinotarsa decemlineata. The sequence goes on along the minus strand of NW_027412694.1, from coordinate 11,991,604 downwards.
GAAAATAAATGAAAAAAAAAATATGAAAACCTGAAACGTGAAAATAAATCGAAAATAGTTAAGGAAAGGGAATAAATACTATATTCTTGTAATAGCAAGAACTAGACATCTTTATATAGAGTTTATTTTGAAAATATTTGCTTTCTTCCTATCGTTGGAAGATTCATACATTTACATGTAGGGTTTCCCAAAAGAAACTTTCGAACTTTGACAATTGATAAAGGCTACATCTGTCGAATTAGTTGTCATTCATTCAGTCTGTTTTAACAAATCACCATGCACGGATATAGAATTCAACAACACGTGCAAATAATAACATTGATTCATCAAAATGGGTGTTCTATTCGGGCAACGTAGCGCGCGCCTCGCCCATATTACAGTCGACATAATCGTCCTACCGAGAGGACTATGCGCAATGTGGTGGATGAATTTGAGTCCACTGGTTCAGTACACGATCGACCAACATCCGTACGTCGACAAAACGCAAGAACTGCCGAAAACATCACCGCTGTCTGTGAGAGTATGCCGGAGAATCCGAGGAAATCGATTTCGCGTCGCTCACAGGATCTCGGCGTTTCGCAGACCGCAGAATTGGGCCTGCACCCGAACAAAATTCAATTGACCCGCAGGGACTGAAAGTAAACGACCATAGACAACGTCGTGTGTTTGCTGAATGAGCTCTGGAGTAGTTGGCAACTGACGAAAAATAATGTCCAGCGATGAGGCCCATTTCTGCATGAATGGGAACGTGAACAAACGAAATTGCCGAACTTGGGACGACAGCGATCCACATGAGATCCAAGAGCGTCCAATGCAACCCGAAAAAGTCACTGGTTGGTGTCAATTTTGGGCTGACGGCGTCATCGTCCATATTTCTTTGAGACCGACATTGCCCAGGCCATGAATGGATGGATATATATATATATATATATATATATATATATATATATATATATATATATATATATATATATATATATATATATATATGTATATACAGGGTGTCCCTGGACTAGAAAGTTTTGATAAAAAATGAGAAACTGGAATGCGATTTTGTTTTGTTGAGTGGTACGTTGTCATATGACTATCATTGTATTGTCAATATTCTATAGGATATTTTGAATTATTTTGATATGGCCGAACAGTTTACATTCAATGAATATGCAAATATGCATGTATTTTATGGACGAGCATTTTGTAATGCTGCAGAAGCTCGTCGTCTGTATTCCGAGCATTTTCCCAATCGAACGGTACCGTCAAGAGAAACATTCGAGCGTGTCGATCGCAGCTTGAGGGAGACAGGTATGTAATAATTGATAATTAATTTGAGCACGTTGTTTTATTTCGATATTATTGTAGGTACAGTTTTGCCAAAACGAGGTGGTGAGGGCGCTCCTAGGACTGTACGTACCGTTGTATTGGAGGAAAATATTTTGGAAGCCGTCGCTGATGATCCTTCAACGAGCATCAGAAATCTATCAGAACAGTTCCATACATCCAAGTCCACTATTCATAGAATAATTAGGGAACAACTGCTCCACCCATTTCACATCCAGAAGGTACATGCCATGACACCTCAAGATTTTCCAGCACGACTGGAATATGCCAATTGGTTCATGGATAGGCAAAGAGAGGATATGACTTTTATTAATCGAGTTTTATTCACTGATGAAGCAGGTTTCAGTAGAGATGGAGTTATCAACTCTCATAATCTCCATATATGGGCCGAAGAAAATCCCCATGGGATATTGCAAACCAAACACCAACGGAAATTCAACGTGAATGTTTGGGCTGGTATCATAGGAAACCATCTTATAGGACCATTCGTTCTACAGGACCGATTGAATTGAGAACGTTATTCCTCTGAAGTTCATTCAGAACGATTTGAATGGACTTTTGGAACATGTTCCATTGCAAACCCGAAGAGATATGTGGTTTATTCATGATGGCGCTCCTCCTCATTTTAGTTTGATTGTGCGTGACCATCTGAACCATATTTTCCACAATAGATGGATTGGTAGAGGTGGGCCATATTCATGGCCATCGCGGTCTCCGGATTTAAATCCATTGGATTTCTTTCTGTGGGGGCATCTAAAAAGCCTTGTTTACGCTACACCTATTCACACAAGAGATGCATTGTTGAATAGAATAACATTACATTGTGAAGCCATACGAAACGACCCTGGAATGTTATTTCAAGTACAGAGAGGGTGTCTTCGCAGACTAAGAAAATGTATAGAGAGAGAAGGTGGTCATATCGAGCAGTTTCTGTAGCGGATTTTTCATTTCTGTTTGCTCTTGAGGCTCTTGAGTTTCGTTAGTTAAATGTGTTTGCATTATAAAAATTCGTTATGAACATTTCACCTATCATTTCCATTTTCCTTAACAACTAATATTTTCGAATAATGGTAGACATCTCAGGATAAATGTTGTTGAATTAACGTTATCATTATTATTTCTGCTTTGATAATTATTCATTTCAAATAATGGTGGACGAGCGGGTTTGATGTCGTCGAGTGAAACTACATTTTTATCAAGACTCGTTGCTCCGATCGACTTTCCACACGAGTACTTTTATTCATAAAATTGTCCAAGTAACCTTAATTTGTTGAAAAATATTGAAAAATATCTGTCATTTCAAAGTTTTGGGGTGTGGACCATCGGGGGTAGTCCGTTCCTGACTTTGTAGCAAAACAACTGACTCCTGCATGAAAGCTCATCGAAGGAATTCATTTGTTTAGTCAATTACCAAAATTTGGATGATTTTGAATATTCACTTGAAAAGTTATCAAAGAAAAACATTTTTCATTTTGTAACTTCGAGGGCCCGTTACTTGGTAACGAAGGATTTTAGGAAAAAAAGTTATATGAAGTACTGGTGATATTTTGACCCCATCTATACATTCCCGAGAGGAAAAGAGGAAGTCCAGGGACACCCTATATATATATATTTATATATATATATATATATATATATATATATATATATATATATATATATATATATATATATATATATATATATTCCCTGCAACAGAGAATATTCGACCCTCCTAGAGCCTCAAAGAGACAAGAGACGAATTATGTCAAAAGTAGGTCATTTACAGATTCTGTACGGTGCACCATCCTGGTACACCGCAATGCAAAACAAGAAACTAGTCCAGAAATTAACGGCGAGAGAAAAATGAACGTTTAGACGTGCAGTTTATATAGAATGATATCCGCTGAGGCAGCACGCGTCATAGCAGGAGTTTCACCGATAGAAATTCAAGTCCTGGAGAGAATGGAGCGCTACAGTGGTCTGGGAAGAAAGGCAGCCAGGAAAACCTCATGCGTAGGTGGCAACTGAAATGGGACAGTGGTCTACATGGGAGATGGACGTACCGACTCATTCCAAACGTAGAGAGCTGGGTTAACCGACCCTTTGGAGAAGTAGACTACTACCTTACTCAAGCACTTTCTGGACACGGCTGCTTCGGTAAATATCTGTTCGACAGAGGAAGATCGGAGTCCGCATCCTGCATTCAGTGTCAGGTAGATGATGATGCGGAGCACACGCTTTTTGTATGCTTAAGATGGACTGAAATGCGTACGGAATATCACCGAGAAACGGGGAAAATATTTAACATCGAACATATGATGGAAGATCTCAATGGAGAAGAGACCTCATGGGACTGTGCATACAAAGTAGTGAGGAAAATTATCAAGACAAAAGAGAGGGAGAGTAGAAATTGAAGTACCTAGTAACCATTTTTTTTGTTTGTTTGTCCGATATTTGGATATATCACGGGTCAAGTACTGAAGTAATGCGAGAGCGGTTCCCGGTACTTGGCACCGAGAATAAGGGGAGGGGTTGTAGTCGGTAAGAATCCGGCACAGCGTCTATGAAGATTTCCCCTCCTCCTTAAGAAAAAAAAAAGATAGATAGATAGGCATTTATGGATCATACACCAATTTACATCGGATTGATAAGTCAAAACTAGACCAATGTTAAAATAATAAAACAATAAAAACACTTTAAAACATTTTCAAGCAACACTGAAAGCAACATTGACAGTCCGAAATGAATTTTTAAATACTATAAAATGCTCTAGATAACAGATAACATTTCAATTTTGTTTTGCATCTGAACAAGTTTGGCTGATTCTTCAAGTCATCATGTAACATGTTAAAAAAGTTTGCCGCAGAATATTTTGGGGATTTTGTCGAGTAGTTAACAATTTCCAATCTGAATTGGTTTCTTTGACGGGTTAGGTAGTGGTGGACATCCGCATTTTGAATAAAATGGTTTTCATGAATGTAAGCAAATATTAATAATTCAAACTAATAGATACTCGTGAATGTCAATAATCTTTTTTCTTTGAAAAAATAACTGCAATAACTGGAATATCAATCGTATGATTCTTTTCTGTGTTATGAAAACTTTGCTGCTGCCAGAAGCGGGGCCATATTATCACTAATAAAGGAATATACCAATGCATAGTAAACGCTCATGAGACCTTCTTTATTTAATCAGCTCTTTAAATTTCTCAACGCAAAGAATGGCTCATTCAAGGTAATGCAATTGTATAGAGAAGTAGAAAGTCAAACCCTTTCTTTTCCAAAAATTAATATATCCTAAAAATAAAATATACCTACCCTTCTCAATTAAAAAAACCTTCAACCTTCTTACTTTTCAAAAATATTTTTTTAAGATTCGAAAAGCAATGCTTTATTTCTCAACTATTTTTACTCGCTACGAAAAACGAATTTTATAATAACAATTTTAATTGCTAGAAACATAAAAAGGTCAAGGCCATAAATCGAACGTGATGTGAAAATAATCCGACCACTTCAGTTGAAGGAGGAATTTTCTCAAGATTTCGTGTAGCAAACTCGAGTGTCTGACGTTTAACGTTCTCGGATCTTTTGATGTGATATTCGGGAACATACCAACTCAAGAGATAAGATAACTCGAAAAGTATCTGATGCGTGTTACTAGCTTTGTTTCTACGAGGTGCCGCCGTTGCCAATGACTGATAACAAACAGCTGGAAAGAGACAAATCACCGATGAACGTACGAATTTTCGAATGTCGTCATCCTCAAAATATAAGAAGGTTTGAATTCCAGTTTGAAAGTATTTTTTTCAAGGGCGAAACACAAGCACTACAGGAAAATCCTTCAGGTGCTCTTGGCGCGGGGTCTGTGCGAAAGTAGCGATTCACATTGGATTTGAATCGGTGGAGATTAAATCCATTTGGAAAAACGTTCTCAGAAAGTTTATTCCACATAAACGCAGTCCTCCAAATGAAAGAGTTCTTGAACAGTGAAGTTCGAGGTGTACTGAGTTAAACCTCAAAACGATGTGCAGCCACAGTCCGTCGCGTATTTCTCATATGTACCGCTCTTGGTGAATCAAATGTGCCAGGACACTTTCACTTTCGTGAAAGTATCTATAAAAGAGAGAGAGAGAGAGAGTGTATCGGTTTCTATAGGGTCTTTCATTAAGCGTTTCCTATATTTAAATTTAAATAAGTGTGTGTAAAATATCATTGAATTTTTTTACTCGTCTGAAAGACCTATATCCTTGACAAACATACCGTCTAATATTTCTCCAATCATACTTTGGAGAATATTAGACAGCTCTCGTTCTCTCCTATTGACGAATTGAAGGTTCAAGAAAAGTTACTTTCTATCAAATACACGGCCTCTGGGCCAGACAAAATTTCGTTTACGATGATCCTGCATTGCTGTCCTCTGATTTTGCCATGCATCGTTCACATTTTCAACTTCTGCCTAATTAATTTCGTTTTTCCTTCTGTTTGGAAACAATCAAATATTATCCCATTGGCGAAAAAACATGACGTTACAAGCATGAATGATCTAAGGCCCATAAGCATACTCTGCACCCTGTCAAAAGCTCTTGAAAAAATAATTGACAAACAGATTCGTGAGCACGTCTTGATGCACAATGTTCTTCCACACCACCAGTCAGGTTTCCGTCCAAATCATAGCTGCGCCACTGCTCTCCTCAAAGTGACGAATGACATATTCTCATATATAGATGCGAACAAGCTTTGTGTTCTCGTACTTCTTGATTACTCAAAAGCTTTCGACAGAATTATTCATGATTTTTGTTAGCTATTCTACACTATATAGGCTTGTCTCCATCATCGCAGCAACTTATTGCTGTTTATCTCAATAAAAGTACACAAATTGTTATACTGAACTCTACATCATCTGACTCAATCGAAACCTTGTGTGGTGTACCTCAGGGATCAATATTGGGACCGCTACTCTTCACTTTTTACACGTCTCAATTCTGTGAACATTTGAAACATGTGACATCACATTTCTATGCGGATAACACGCAGCTGTACCTCGGTTTTGATGAAAAAGATATTGCTGCTGCCTGCAATGAAGTTAACGAGGATCTCGCGAGACTTGTCGATATATCAGAAAAATTCTGTTTGTCCATCAATCCAACCAAATCCAACGCTATACTTTTCGATAGAAAATCGACCAAAAATAGATCCCGACCCCTGATCTCCCTTCACATTCGCAATGAAACACTCGAATCGTCAAACTGCGAAAAAAATTTGGCCTGTTTCTTGATGAATCCCTCACGTTTTCCACGCATATATCACATTTAATCAAAAAAGCTTTCGTAAACCTAAAACTGAGCTATTCCAACAGAGAGATTATAAATAAAGCTTGCAAAATCACCCTATGCGAGTCACTCGTCTTATCACAGCTAAATTACTGCGATGTTGTTTATGGGCCGGCTATCAAAAATTCCGATAGAATTCGCCTGCAAAGATAAGAAAACTCTTGCACCCGACTGATATGCGGTATTAAAAGACGGACTCCGACTTCAAGTTACATTACTGGACTGGGCTGGTTGCCTATGAACAAACGACGTATTTTTCATTGCTGTGTATTATATCACAAAATTCTACTCACGAAAAAACCTTCATAATTCTACTCAAAAATTCAGAGGCATTCCGAAGCGTACAATGTAAATGTCCGGTTTCGACAGAAATTATCTGTACCCATGCACAACACTTCGCTTTACCGATCTTACTTCTCCTATGGCATCGCTAAAATCTATAATTGTATCCCTGATGATTTCAAAAACTTGTCAATCTTTAATTTCAAGAAAAAGGTCAAAGTTCTTTTAGTGGATGCTACTTTAACAATAGACTTCTGATTATACTGATTAACTTAAGTGAAATTCATTGCACTTTGTGACATAATTATTATTTTTATTTTTATTGATATGTAAATTCTTTTCCATTTGTACCATGTTTATGAGTAGGTAAATTCTTTTTTTTTTCTGGAGGGATCAGTTCTTGTCATTTGTCCCTTCACGTGGTTGCGTGGAAGAGTGCTATTCTGTCGTTCTCATAAGGTAGAAGAGCGAACGATGCCATTTGCTACTCATTATTAATTAACTTTGTTCTCTATAACTGCTGTTTGTGTAGCAATAAAAACATTTATTATAATTTTTTTCACCGTAGTGTGCGCTGGTCAGGCCCTATCCCCCGAAGCCCCGATACATTCGGGAGGGCGCGCCAGCATTGTCAACCAATGACCATTCCCAACACAGTGGGGTAAGTGATCATTGGGTTCGAGAATCATGTGCCATTATTATTATTATTATTTTTTTCACCATAGTGTGCGCTGGTCAGGCCCTATCTCCCGAAGCCCCGATAAATTCGGGAGGGCGTGCCAGCATTATTAACCAATGACCACTCCCCACACCGTAGGGTAAGTGATCATTGGGTCCAAGAATCATGTGCCCTGAGCAAGCGCAGGGAGCCAAGAATGACAGCCTTCTGCATCTGTGCGGCTAAGATTTCTGCCTTAGTGCGGCAAGCCGGTATGATTTTAAGATTCGAGAGTAGAGAGGACATCATTCCACCAAGGACTCCAATAATCAGAACAACCATCTTGACAGAGTGATCTGGATAGAGTCTGCGAAGTTCGAAGAGAAAAATCTCGATATTTTATCCGTTTTTCCTCCTCATTTCTGACGATATTCGTCTCGCCAGGAGCTGAAAACTCCACGACAAATATCGTTTTGCTCTGGTGATCGAGAAGGACTACATCAGGCTTATTAGCTTGTATGAGCCTGAGGGTGGGGAACGAATAGTTCCAATAGGTTCGGCACTTCTCTATTACTGTTATTATTGTTATTATAATTATTATTATTATTATTAAATATAACATCGCTCAAATGTCCGCCACAACTGCCATGATTTTTCTGGGCGGAGCGCATCCGAAACGTCTAATTTTCCGTCAGGCTGAATTTTACCGATGGCATGGGTTATGTTGGCTTTGAGGATCGCTGTGGATTGTGGTTAATTCGCATACACCTGCGACTTATGAGAACCCCACAAGAAAAGTCTAACGGGATCAAATCGCACAATCTCGGTGGCCAGTTCACATCACCTCCACGTGAGATGTCCTCAATTCGCTCATGTAAAATATCCAATGTAGCATAAGTTGTGTGGTACGTAGCGCGGTCCTGTTGAAACCACCAGACGTGGGTGTCTAGATCATCTATTTCAGGCCAAAACAAGTTGGTAATCATCGACCTATAGTGCTCGCCGTTGACAGTAATGGCCTGTCCAACGTCGTTCTCAAAGGAATATGAACCGATGACGCCGTCAGCCTAAAATCTACACCGATCGGTGACTTTTTCGGGATGCATTGGACGTTCTTGGATCTCATGTGGAATGGTATCGTCTCAAATTTGAACAAATTTGTTTGTTCACGCACTCATTATCCAGAAATGGGCCTCATCGCTGAAGATGACTTTTCGATGAGAATTAGAGTCGGTTACCAACTGCTCCAGAGCCCATTCAGCAACACAAGTCGTTTTCTATGGTGCGATAGCAAGGCTGAGACACGCAAGATGCGGGGAAGAGAAACCAGCTATATGAAGAGGTCGTTTCAAGGCTATGAAGCAACAGTCAGCAAACGGACCGCGAAAGGTCAAACCTTGCAGTTCGACGGTATTACCTCGCGGGTAATATTTTTGAGTCACATAATTCAACTTAGTACTTATTTTACTTCAATAAGTTGCCTTGTTAACCTGCTTCACAAACAACTACCTACAAATGATGTGGTTTGATCAGTTTCCTATTTAGCCTGTGTGTGTGTTTGTGCGAATTAGTTGATGTTGCGGCAGAACGGACAGATGTGGCTGCCAAGTTGTTGAATCTGTCAAAGCCATCACTTCAAATAGAGATAATTGATTTGCAAGAAGATGTGTCTTTGCAAATGTATAAAACGGTATCACCTGAAGAATTTTGGGCCAAACATGAAAATTGCAAGAAACTAGCTATAAATTTGACCACTATGTTTGGCTAAACATACGTATGTTAAATATCTTTCTCAAGATTGATTTTTTTAAAAACATATATCGTTCGAGAATAACGGACGCCCACCTAGAAAATACACTTGAATTTGCTGTTCCTATCGAGAACCAAACTATAAAAAACTGGTTCAAGACCGTTAGTGTAGTTTATCACATTAATTTCAGGTCTTGTGTTTTATAATTCAGAATTTGATTCGAAACCAAAATAATACATAGGTAGCACCTAATTATTAACCGTTGTTTTTCTGGACCTCGTTAAAATTTTCCTACAGTATCCGGACCCCACCCAAAACTTCTTGCCGATCCCTGATATGGAGTCTCATCAAAGAAATCAAGCTAAACAATGAGCTCTAACAACCAAGGAGCATCACAATAGATCTGAAAAGGTTCCAGTGAATAAAGCCACGGGCCAGCTCCCCGACAATCTAATCTATGGTCGTTTACCTTCAGTTCTTGGGTCAGTTGAATTTTGTACGGGTGAGGATCCAAGTTACAACGCAAAATTCGGCAAGTTGTGGTCTGCAAAAGACCGAGTTCTTGTGAGCGACGCGAAATCGACTGCTTTGGATTTACCTGCACACTCTCACAGTCAGCGGAGATGTTTTCGGCAGACCTTGCGTTTCGTCGACGTACAGGTGTTGGTCGATTGTTTACTGAACCAGTGGACTCAAATTCATCCACCACATTGCGGATAGTCCTCTCGGTAGGACGATTATGGAGACTGTAAAATGGGCGAAGTGCGCGGTACGTTGCCCGAACAGAACGCCCATTTTGATAAAACTATTTCATTATTAGCCTGTGTTATTGAATGCTACATCAATCCATGATGATTTGACAAAACATACTGAATAAATGACATTAATTTGACAGATGTAGCTTCAACGAGATGGCCGTTATCAATTGTCAAAGTTCGGAAGTCCCTGTTGGAAGACCCCCTATAATCGTATTATAGTTATCTGATTAATGCTCACTCTTCTTCATAACGAGAAATTCGAACTGAAAATTTCAAATACTAAGTAAATTCACAATACAAAATTACTCCCGGAAATCTAGCTCCATTACGAGTATTAACAATTTTAATTCATACTTTGTTTCCTAATGATGAAAAGTAACGAATCTCATTATAAATCCAAGACGCTAGTGTGATTTTGTTATGATGTGCTACAGCTGGTATAAGCGGGTTTAAAGTACTTTAACGGGCCTATTTTATTTTTTTATGGCAAACGAGTCGCAAACAAAAGTTTTCATGAGCTTACTGGTCGTTTAATTCCTGTGATCAACAATTTTTAGAGAATTTTCTTTGAAGTATTTTGACATCTTTTATTTTAAATGTCGTGTTTTTTCTTACAACGAAACCGTTTACCTGAGACCAAACAATTTCAATGGAATTAGGTTCGCAATGATAAGGAGGCAGACACATAATAATAATATTTCGTTTCTGTTCCATCTACGATTGTCCTATTTCCAATATATATTATTACATATTTATATACTTCAACTTCAACCCTAATAGTATTAGGGTACAAACTCACTTGTTCATATTTTTTCATACTTTTGTTTAATGATTTCATGTCTTTACTTTTTTCAATATTTTCATATCTTCATATATACATATATTTTGATCTTTGCAAAAAAGATTTGAAGCTTTATAACTCCTATTCATTATATGCGAGCGCTTTCGTGCGCTGGTCGTGCAATCATCATCAAGGCTCTACTCAAACTGAACGTGTCATCCTCTTGTTTGTCCTTTTATGCGATCCGAACGCCTTAGTGCAGGTACTGCAGGTACTTTAGGTAAATTTGCCTGCCCTCAACAACACCATGAACACTTCCAATGTGGGTAATATCAGTCGCTTTTCTTTTCCAGAATGCGATTTTTTTTCGGTAGACCAGCCTTCTGAAAATGCTTGACCTTAACTTGTCATGTTGTTGTCTTTCCACGGTATATCCTTTGTTAGGCCCAGCTTCGTCAAGATAATGAAGCTTTTTATTCTCTCGTCAAAACTCTCTTATCTGCTTAAAGTAATGTCTTCTCAAGTAAGTAATTCAATAATTTTTTATTAAAAGCGATTTTCTGATTTTTTCGATACAGTTTCTTTCTACCTATAATTAGAAACATTCTTTGGTCTTCTTTCAGGGCTCCCATTATTTTGTCTATAGGGTCGGTATTTCTTTCTTAAAACAAAATGAATTTACTATTCTTGTGATTTCAAGTTTGAAGTTTACATCAACAGGCATGAAAATGCCTGTTGATGTAATGCCATACTCTCCAGACCTCTGGCCAACCGACTACTATATTTTCAAGCACTTCGATAACCCCCTCATATTCTAAAGGGGTCAAAATATAGAGGGTGGTACGTTTTCAAATTAGCACACTGTATACTAAAAGATTGAAGGGATGCTATTGCGATATGTATATTTATCCCATGATCAAATCAACGTATAACGTATTTACCTATCAGACAGAAAAAGAAAACTGTTCGTTAACCGATTGAATGTATTGGCATGGAAATTAAAGTTTGAAAACATTATTAACATCAGGTATAGTCGAAGTAAACGAAATTGTGCACATTTAAAGTTGGCGGCACTCTCAAAGGCCAAAAAACCAATACATAGAACTGAACCGGCTGCGAACTAGTCCACATGGACTATAGAGTTGGCGGTTCTCATTGGATAATTTTTACAAACCGAGTGTTATGATTGGCTGAAGAGTCATAAAATCAAATTTGAAGTCATGTTACAGTGACGAACAGAAATCGGGGAATGCGGGGATGGTTATCGCCGTCGTGTTCACTTCAGGAACTGATCGCGATTTGAGTGTTGAAATTCGATATTGGTGCAGTTATACTGACTTAAAATTTTTGTTATCTGTTTAAAATGTGGTGTCCTTGAACAAGTACTAATAGTAATAACGAGTGTGAAAACAACGCAGAATTTTTCCAGTGTAGCGATTCCAATAGCGATGATGAAAAATGCGACAAAGAGATACCAGTAAATAAGATTCGTATGCATTTGAATATTGAAACACACAGAGTATGTTTCAATGTATTTAAGAATCAACATCTCAAGTTTGGTTTCCAGGAAAACAAACTATAAGTAACATCAAATTTGAGCGAAATTCCTTTTTCAATTGTATGTAAAATAGTCAAATACAAACTTTATGAACGCAAGACGCGGTGTGATACACGATTACCAAAATCTGTAGATGCTTATCTAATAAAATCATTGAAAAAAACAATGAACGACTGTTACAAAAGCAATGAGATTCCCACAACTGAAATCATAAGGAAGAAATTGAATACTTGCGGCCATAACGTGAACTGCTGTAGCAAAACTCTTCAGCATTGGATAAAGAAACTAGGATTTAGATTTAAAATAATAAACAAACGTCAAGCAGTTACGGGAAGCAGAAGAATAGTGAAATTGAACAATGTAGACAAGAACAACGGCAAATTTTCTATTTGGACGAAACTTGGTATGACACGACACAGTTACGAAAGGGTGGACTGATGGTCCGAGAATTTGTACGCCTAACATGTCAGCAAACCAAGGATCGCGACCAACCATTGTGCATTGCGGAGGAAGTAAAGAATGAGTTCCGAATTCTTTGAAATTATGTGGAAAAAAACTTGAAAACTGCAATGTTGACTATCATAAGAACATGGAAACTAATATTTTCAAGGAATGGTTTGAAAACACATTGATCCCAAATTTGGATGCGAATAGTGTAATAGTTCTTGACAATGCTTCCTATCATTCGCGACAGCTCATCAAATCACCAAATAAAAATTCTAGGAATTTTAGGAAAGTATTTAAAGAATACCAATTTGTATTTTACAGATTACTATACCTAAACCAACTACTTGAAGTTTTACAGACAAAACCATTTGAAAAAGTGTATGCCCTTGAGAGTATTGCTGAAAAGTATGGACACACCATACTGAGACTTCCCCCTATTTTTGTTTTTTCAATCCCAACGAGTTGATTTGGGAAAAATTGAAACAAAGAATCAGACGTAAAAATAATTTTCCAAAATTTGATAAGAAGGTAATAGAGCCAATAAAAGAAGAAGTATTCAGTATTACCGAAGAAGACTGGCAGAAAAGGATTAAAAAAGTAATTTAAGTTGAAACTATATGGAGATTGAACACTTCCAAATTAGTAGTGGAAATAATTTCATTATTGATTCAAATGACGACAGTGATAGTGAGAATATGGGAGAAGAATCATCTGAAGCTTTCGAAGGAAGTTAGTGAAGTGTTTTTGAAGCGATCAATTGTGTATATATATATATAGAGGAGAAGGTAATCGTTGCTGACTATTTAGGAATGGAACCAACAAATAATGGGGCTAAGCAGCAAATGAAAGAGTACTCTTTAAAGTTTGTCCAAGCTTTCGGAAATTTGATAAATTGTTTCCATCATCAGGGATGAACTTTTTGAGGATGTTTCATACGATGGTTATGTAAAATATTGGACACAACATGATGGATGAACATGGATAACAATACATTTATAAAACTGGTTAAAGGATGTCTAATATTGGATACAATATTTGTGAAAAACGTTACAGTTTAAAATTAATTTGAATCTGAAGTATTTTCAATTACCGCCCTGTTATTTGAATCCCTACTTTTCCACTCAGGTTGCACCATATCGTTTACTTGAACTATAATAATCTTTATTCGCATAAATCTTGAGAATACAAATTCATTCGCTTTGAATACTGAATAGAATGAATTTGAGAAGCAAACTAATAGAAACATGAAATTATAAATTGAAGTCAAGAAAGCTTGAAACCCATTAAATTGATGACAGTTCAAACATTTACAGCTGTGAAGTTGGGGTTTTTCAGTCGAATTGCTAAAAACGATTTTTCGATTTAATGGGATACTTTTGATGGAATATCAAATCGATTCACCTGAAGAGTGTTGAATTAGAAGCAAATCAACGTTGGTAACATTGATGTTGAATCTTTCAACACTATTCCAATCATGGGAAAGGAAATACAAAAATACGTTGTTTCTGCAAAAAATAAGGGGAATTTACATTTTTCTCAAAAAATATTAATTTATTGGTCAATTTCTATTTTGTCCCCTCTATAGTAGTTTCTCACAGTATTTTTCCAATGCTTACTGTGAACATATTTTCGAACAAAAAATAAATAAAAAAGTCGAATGTACATAGCCGCGAAATTTGAACATTCACCTAATTTTTTTAACGTACCTATAGTGTAAAATTCACGGAAAAATCGAAAAATACTGTCTGAATTCTTGATACACTAAATTTGATTTCTGTAAATGAAACTAGCTGAATTTTCGGCGGAACGGTCACAAATCTTAAAATACGGTGTGCTTTAGCCTACGTGTTAGCGTAATGTAGCGTAAAATCCTTACCAGTCCTGATGATGTTGCGTCATAAAAGTGGCCGTAGAAACCACTACTGTTTGGACCTCTTCACGCCTACTTGCTCTATTCTCACTTTGCTTTTGTCGGCTCCATTGTCACCGTCGATGGTACTTACTAGTTTGTTACATAGGCGTACGAGATAGTAAAATATTACATGCCAGAGCAAGGATATTTTGCTAGAAATAGATTATTCACCACTATTAGAAATAAGAAAGAGTTTAACGTTTCTATTTTCATTATTTTTGAGTTTCCCTCGAGCTTTTAAACAAATCAAAGTTAGGGCAAGATAGGGTAAGAGAAATAATAATTGTAATAAGTTTCTCAACTTCTGAGAGTTGTCGTTCATATGGGGCCGACAGCTGATTAACGGAAAAACAGATTCTAAACAGATTTTTTAAACTGTTACCTCTGATTTGCTTTATAAATCTAAAATACAATAAAATAATACAAAATTATGGTGAGAATAAAATTTATATTGATTTTCAATATATTCTTTTTGTTCAGCATGAATTCGATCCTACGTTTACAATTATAGAATTATATTGATTTGACCTTCGATTCGATCGACGATCTATATTAACAGATTTTGGAAAAAATTAAAGCTGATGTCAAAAATCAAAAAATTAAAACATTTGTACCACTAAACTGAGAGCTTCACCACGTTTCTGTAATCATAATTGGGTAAGTCTGGAGTAGATGGCCATATAGGAAAGATGGCCTATCAAAATATTTCAAGGACTCGTTCACTAGATTTCACTATTTAGCGTTTAGTTGGCTGCGCGTCGTATGTGAGAGCAACGGTACGGCAAAACATTTGGCAAAAAAAGTAAATCCTGTGTTTTTTGTTTCCACTACTGTGTATATTTTTTATATGTCAATTGATATTTGTATTTGTTGCAGAGTATATGAACAATGCTAGGTTTTACCCTCAAAATTATTTGCTTCGTGTTATGTCTTGTTTAAGTTTTTGTTGTAGCCATCACTCCCGAAAAAAAAGGAGTGATGGCCAATTGCAGTCGGTATATGATGGCCATGGTGCCATTGTACAGAAATGGTGTTTTATGCAAATAATTGATTACTTTTTGTAATTGTTTCAGATGCCCAATAAATACAAGAGAAAGGCAGTGGCTATGAGAGGAAACTGATCTGAAGAATCACTGAAAGCAGCTATTAGTGCTGTGAAAAATGAGGGAGTATACGTACGCACGGCAGGTCTTCAGTACCAAATACCTAGAAAAACATTAGAAAGAAGAATAAAGAAAAAAATGACAAGAAAGGACCTATGGGAACCACCTACTTTATTTGGAGAAGGGTTTCCTTTAACGATGAATAATGTGAGAAAAATAGCCTAAGAATTAGCTGAACAGTTGAATTAATCATAGATTCAACAAAGAAAATCAGAGTTTCTCTGGCTAGAGTCAAGGCCATGAATGAATCAGAAGTTAATCCATGTTTTCAACTGCTTCTCTACTGAACAACTGCTGTGGACAATAAAAAGGAACCTATACTAGATTGTTCTTATGAATCAAGAAGTGATAGAAACTATAGTCCTGAAATTGTTTGTACAAAATCAGAAGTCTCCGTAAAAACTGTCACGGTGGCTAATGTTTTACACCCGAGCTCTTCAAAAGAGGCTGCGTTCAGTAAATATCCAGATTACACCTCATCTCGAATTTTACAAGATATATCACCTAGTCCACAAAATATGATTCAATTGCTTAGACGGGGAAAGCAAGTTAGAACAGTATTGACTTCGGAAGAACACATCAAAAATAGAGAAAATACTGGAAAACGTAGGAAAATGTGTCAAAATGAAGAAGGAAAAAGAAGAGATAATAAAAGGAACTGTTTGATGTGTAAAAAGAAAAGCCATACGAAGAAAATCTCGTAATAGTGACAATATTCCATGAAAAATGTTGTCAGATAAAGATAAGAAACAAAATTAGTCAACTGACATGCGTGTGGTGGAAACTACTTCGAAACACTTCTCATCAAAGACTGGCTTCAATGTACAATGGGCTCACGAACACTGCTCTGTGTTTAAAAGGATCTGCTCCAGATTTGGCAAAAAGGAGAGAAGAAGACTCAAAAGTAAAAAATGAAACCAAAAAGTAATTATTAGCCTAGAATTAAGTTACGGTCATCCTACCTCTAATGCCATAGCCATCACATCGGGAGGTATGGCCAATTGTGATTCGAAAAAAACCTCAATTTAATAAGAAATTGTTACTTTTATTTTCATAATATCATGGTTAATTCTTTAAAGTTTAATAAAAAAATATATAATTATCAAAACATTAGTATTTGATTTGTGATAGAGCTTAGAAAAAACTATGGCCAACTACCCCGGACTTACCCTATGTACTCACACGAAAGATGAGCAAAAGTTTTTCATTATCTTGATACCATGTATCTCATTCTCTTATAGTTTCATCAATACGAAAACAGCTTTTGTTTAAAGGTGGTTGACAATGTTTCATAGAAAATTTCATTGATTCGGACTTCCGTTGTCTAATATGATATAAAATGATTTGAAATCCCTGAAGGATTCAATAAAATTAAAATAAATAGCTGAAAATAACAGTTATATTGGGCACAACATCTCTGAAATGGAAATACAATGAAATAAAATACAAACAACAATTGAAAATAGAGCAATAGAAAAGAAATAGTGTTTAAAAAATTTTAGACCAAGTTACTTCACAACGTTTCGACTGATAGTAGTGACAATCGTCTTTGGGTGATGACTGGACTATTTCTCCGAGAGATTACTATTGATAGGTCATTCGCGTGCTTTCACCTATCCCCTCTTCCCTCTCTCCACTTCACCGGTTTAGCGGGAATAGCATAGCATGTTTGAACTCATCAGCATAACATCAAGTTGGACTCATCAGCATAACATCTAGTGGCCCCAAGCTGAAATCATCCACAGGAAGGAACACTGGTTTAGAGGGAAATTCAAAGAAGCGGCATATATGTTATCCAACAACACATTCAGCCAAGCTAGCGTAGAAATACGCAATATGAAGACAACCAGTACTTGTACTTCCCTGTACAAGTACAACATCAGAACTTGCTTCAGATCTGAAAACACTATCTGTAGTAGCCTCACGAAAACCAGGCCACCAAACGCGGACGGCGATTCCAAGAATTTCATTTACCGGATACCCTGCGAGTGCGAAAACTACTTTATGTGCGGTGTGCCACAGAGTTCAGCGCTTGGTCACACACGGTTCCTACTTTATACAAATGATCTCAAAAAACTTAATATATCCGGGAAGTTTACATTGTTTGCCGATGATACAACCATATTTTGGTGGTTTTGGTTGGTTAAAACCTTTTGTGACGATAACTTGCTTGTCTTCAATGCTACTAAGTCTAATCTATTAACATTCCGCTGTGAGATTTTTGTCCTGAGCTTAGGCACAAAAACAATGAAAATGTATCCTCCACCAGATTTCTAGGATTTCACATTAATAATGAATTAAAATTTAACGTTGTCACGAAATTATCACACGAATTGATTTTTACAGCTGCTAAAACAGCTTATTTTGTGCTCTTATTGAAGCCTAGTCTATGACATAGCCTTCTGGGGAGTCTGCAATAAAAAACTCTTACATATGGTGCAGTCATCGGTGAACCAATAGGATGAATAGACCTTTGAAGAAGCCAGCCACTCGTGCTGACGAAACGTTAGGATACAGTTCCAAACCACAACAGCCTTCAAACCCGAATGAAGATCGTAACACTGAAAATTTTGAACGCGAAAGCCTTAACCAATTTATGGTGCAAGTTGTTCAATAAAGAGCTATGAGGGCCTCCTGTGAAGTAGAAATGCGTGATTCTTGCAGGGACCTTTTCAAAAATAATAAAATCTTCACAGTTAGGTACTTCATAATTCAGAAACGAAACCACTTGCTTAATACACAAGAATTGTAACAAATATATTAGTGCCCTCATACTATAACAAGTGATTTTTGCAAGAATTAAGATTACCTCTACCTCTACCTCTACCAAAAAACAAACTTGTTAGGGAATCACTCATCTATATTGAACTGAAAATTTATAATTACTTACAACTGAGCTTAAGGAAAGTTGAATCATTAAGATTGTTTAAAAAAAGGTTAAAGAACTGCTATTCACTCATCCATTCTCCTTATTAGGATTAATTTTAATAAGTTTTCATCATGTGGCTGTACCTACTTATTCATTTTACAAGTAAGTACTGGGATTGTACACTTCATTATCATTAGGTCTGTGTCGGTTCCATTTCATTGTTTTTAAAATTTCAACTTGTTTTACCTATATGATGACTTTGTCAATAAGAACTGTATCTCCTGACATTGAAGCATATTTGATTGATTGATTGATATTCATTTATTTTCCATCATACTCAATTCCCAAAATAACTTTCACTTTGTCTTTCCATTCGAACATTTCGATCCTAGAATTCATTGTTTTATTCATTTCTCCATGTCTTCATATCTGTCAATTCTTTTAGACAATTCAAATTCAATTACGAATGTATCTATCAAATAACATCAATCAAATCAAATAACAACATCAAAAGAGTATTTACTTTCAAAATAAAGGCAGTTACCCCAATAAATTATTTATCAAACAGCCCATTCAAAAACATTTGACCCCACCAATGGCATCAAAACTCGGCTACTGCTGCTCTTACGCAGTTTGCCAGCTTTGCATCTTGATTCTAATACGATAATCATACACCAATATCTGTCATCAATAGACCATGTGTTTATTAAACTGACATTGAGACTTTCAGTTATTTCAGTTCGGAACGTTAGATAAATCCCTTAGGTAAAAATGCCACGGGTCTTAAAAAGTTAGGATTAGTTTCAGTATTTTCCTATAGATGAAAAATTGTCTTTGTATCGAATTTTATGTCGAGTGCAAAATATATTGAAAAAAAAAATGAATATGCATATAAGGAAAATAGAGAATATTGAAAAAATAAAAACTAACGTGTCAAACTTCTTTGATTGACGACTTGTTTATTTTTTGGAAATTCATGTTCAGTGAGGATACACTATAAAAACCATTTTTGTTTATTTTCCACGATAGTTTCATACGAGTATTTGTTGACTAGTTTCGGTCATCACACCATTTTCAAAGTTTGAAACTTCAAAACTTAAAAATGGTGTAATGATCTGTTTAAAAAAAATCTGTTTAAAATATGTTTTTCCGTTAATCAGCTGTCGCCCCCATAATAACGACAACTCTCAGAAGTTGAGAAACTTGTGCGAGCTAAGGACTATCGAGGTCTTACCTTTTAACGTGTGATTTCTAACATCGAAAGTAATCAACAAATATAAAATTATCGTGGAAAATAGACGAAAGTGTGTTTTATAGTATATCCTTAGTATAGTGTCAAAGCTATTTTTCTGTTTTTTTGCCGTGGTTTGCAGGTTTTATGCCCGATTGTTCGTCTGCAGATAAGGGCAGGTAGCCAGATTTCACTAATATCCATTGCCTCTTTCTTTCTATTCAAGTTATCCCTGTGTTTCTGAATTTCTATTTTCTCTCTATATATTCTTGGATAGTAATCTTGAGTTTTATCGTGTATTCGTGTATCTCGAATTAGTTAATGTACCTGATTTATCGGTTTGCCTATACGGGTTTCAATGTAGCTACAAGAGATCCGGCATACTCCAGATGTTGCTAAAGGCTCTCTGGGGTTCTTAGCAGACCTTGACTTACTCTAAAAGTTTTCGTTGGCCTAAATATTGGTTTCACGTTATGTTTCTCACATTTTCAACATAGGTGAAGTAAAGCTTTTCCCTTAACGGGCCTAGCTGAAGTTAGCCAGCGCGAATTCTACTTCGATGTACGCATTTTTGTACCCTACTTCAGGCCACTCGACATGGAAAAAGCAAAAGTCAAGCGCTTTGATAAGCCAAGGTCTCAAATGTTATTGAAGAAGACCCCATGCATCGGCTCATCCTTGTGTTTCCGCAGAAGTGAGGAGATCTCTGCGGCTTTGATACGGGCCATTTACTGGACGAATGCCAACTCGGTGACAGGGTTTCTATCACCTCGTTCAGTGTCGAAAAGTAAACCTAGTTCACCAGCTTCTCGGGCAGCTGCCCTGAAGAGAAATGCTTCAATTGACTCCATTGACTACCATTCTGCCGTGTAGACACTTAAAATTCAAGAATGCACGGCCTCCCTGTTGTTTGGGAAAGTACAACCATGGAATGGACGATTTGAAATGCAAACTCCTATGGGGGTACATAATTTTTTGGGTGTTTACGTCGAGTTGATACAACTCCTCCTGAGAGCACTTCAATACTCCAAACGAGTAGAGTGAGATTGGAACGGCAAGCATATTCGTTGCAGTAACTTTGTTATCCTCCGATAGTTTCGATGACCAGATCTGTGGTAGTGTGTTCGGATACTCAATTCAAGGATTGATGGAGATTCTTTTATCCAGAGGCACAAAGTTTAGTATCATCAATACGAAATAATTGGGTGACCTTATGCCTCCGGTTTCCGAGGGTTCCAGATAATGGCAATAGTGAGATTCAGAAAAGAAGGGGACTTGGGGAATCGCCCGAAATACACCCCTTCAGTAGGAGATTTGAAAGTGACCCACCCTGTTTGTACTCTAACGTGGTCAGATGTTATGGTGAAGCGAGGCCACTTCAATTTTTAATATTTATCAACGATCCATCACTTGAACTTAGTGACACCATCTATTCGCTGACGATTTGCAAATATACAGTCCAGTTACCTGTACTCAAGACTGTTCCTTACTACAAAATAATTAAACGATATTGGAGCACTTTTGCACCAGAAATAATCAACAAATGTAATCCTAACGTTCTCGCGTAAACAACATCCAATTGCCTACAGCTACAAAATAAGTAGCATTGTTCTTGAAAGATGCTTCAGCTTCAAAGATTTGGGTGTAATACAGACAGTAAGTAGACTTACGTTTAGTGAACATATTAACGAAATTGTAATGAATACAATGAAATTACTCGGTTACTGTGTTAAAAATTGGTCTAGCTTTATTAATAAAGACATTCTGAAAATACTTTACCTCACATTTATCAAAAGTAAACTAGAATATGACACAGTCATTTGGTTACCTTTATATAAAAACGCAATAGAAAGTATTTAATCTGTTCACAGGAAATGTCTCAAACATATATTCTTTAAATGTTATGGCTATTACTCCGAAAGAGGATATGCCTATCAAGACCTTCTGAATACTTTTCACTCTCAATCTTTGAAAGAAAGACGAGACTGCTTGGCAATCACCACTCTCAATAAATTATTGAACGACATAATAGACTGTCCCTATTTGTTGAGTAGAATCAAGTTTCATGTGCCAAGATTTGTTTCACGCCAAGAAATTCGGCTCCTCGCACCAATGTACTCTTCAAGTCACCAATTTATTCAATGTGTAACTCTTGAAAAATTATCTCTCACAATGCTCGGGGTCATAAATTCAGTCAAGAAAGGTCAACCACTTGGGCCCTTGTCTTAATTCATGAAAGTGTTAACAATAAGTACCTACTCGAAACATCCCAAGTGGTTTCGTTCTAAATATTCATCTGGTTTTCGGCAATAAACACTCGTTTCGAGAGAAGATAACATTCCAATGATATGTGATGAAAAAAAAATGCTTACAAAAAAGTGTTGACGTCATAATTTAAACGAAAATGATAATTAAAAATGAAAATAAAAGAATTAACCCAAGCAGATGGATATTTTGGACGACTGCTCGATAATAGAGTTATGAAAAGTTAATTTCCTAACAAGAATTTATAATACAAAAATAAAAATCAAACACGAAATAAAATGTTCCTAAGCTAAGTAGTGGTAGAAAAAACCCTACAATATTGTTATCTTCATTTGACTTGTTTAATGTTACCTACCTTGTAGTTATATTCTACCTTGATTTTTTTCTGTTATTGGGTGTACCTATACCTGTTGAAAATAAATGTATTGTTATTATTATTGAAAGCTTGTCGATTTTCGTTATATGAAATAAATGGACCAAGTAATTTGCATCAAGTTTTGCAAAAAAATTAATAAACTAACAAATTGAGTGTAACTCGTCTCAGACTCTCCTATGAGTCTGAGACGAGTTGAACAAGAGTTCACGAGTAGTATAAGTGGTTCTATCATGGCAGTGAAGACACTGAAGATTAGGAACGTCCCAGGGCATTATCACAGTATACTATATACAGTAATCCCACTTCGGGTGATTTTTGGTTTGAATTTTCTACACGCAGACCCAGGAGTTGCAGACTCAGGTCTGCGCAAACGACGAGTTCAAGACAGGCACGCAACCCTTCCATAGTTGTCGAATTTCATGGGTTTCACCCAACCTACTGTGAAATGAAAATATATTTTGTCACATCCGAATACGAACATCTGCCAATCCCATGATTTTTTAAAGTCTACTTGAAACATAGTTCATCATTGTTCAAATGATCTGGGTTACTTGAATATTACACAAATGCAAAATTATCATTTGTACAATTTTCTCAGGTACCCAACATGGATTTCATCGACTGTATTTTTTTGAGCAGTTTATATGAATAGTTGTTATGTTGAGCAGTGTTCAGACGCTTTGGTTGAGATTGTAGTAGGGAGAAATGTCATTAGTGTCAAATACGTCAGCATTGTAAAAACTGAAACTCCTGGACACCAACATTAAAAGGACCGACGCTAAGTGGGACTACTGTATATGAGTACTGTGGCATTATTAACTGACGAGAACATAGAAAAAGTGGAAGAAATGGTTATGAATGTTCGCTGAGTCCCAATCAAAGAAGTCACTGATGATTTGCGTGAAGCGTGAAGCAATCCAAACAAAACGTCCGGATTCGTAGAAAAATAATTAAGAGCTTTTGCACCACGATAATGCACCTGCTCACATGACACCGCTTGGTTGGTAATTTTTGGCCAAAATCAATACTGTGACGATGTCTTGGCCTCCAAAGAGAACCTTGAAGGGCCGTCGTTTTACAAGCATATCTGAAATAACTGAAGGTTATTCCAAAGATACAGTTAGAGAAGTGTTTCAAGGATTGGAAGAAGCACTGTCACAAGCGTATTTGATATCTAATGGGGCTATTAAAAAAACAATAACATTACTGTAGACAAATAAATAAATATGAAAAGTTCCATTTTCTTCTGAACATACCTTCTAAAAACAGAGGTTTTTCTGTATATTTTTAATATTTTCTACCGGCTATTCGGACAACGTGGTTCAGTTATTGAATAATAATATTATGACACTCTTACGATATTGACGAAACACCGGTGTTGCTCTACGCTCCGGGGGATATTGAATCCGTTGTGGGGAACGAGAAGTGCCGAATTTATTGGAACTATTCGTTCCCCATCCTCAGGCTCATACAAGCTAATAAGCCTGATGTAGTCCTTCTCGGCCATCAGAGCAAAACGATATTTGTCGTGGAGTTTTCAGCTCCTGACGAGACGAATATCATCAGAAAAGAAGAAGAAAAACGATTAAAATATCGAGATTTTCTCTTCGAACTCCGCAGACTCTATCCAGAGATAGAGTCCTATTGATTATTGGAGTCCTTGGTGGGATGATGCCCTCTCTACCCTTGAATCTTAAAATCATACCGGCTTGCCGCACTAAAGCAGAAATCTTAGCCGGACAGATGTGGAAGGCCGTCATTCTTGGCTCATTGCGCTTGCTCAGGGCACATGATTCTCGGACCTAATGATCACTTACCCCACGATGTGGGGAGTGATCGTTGGTTGATAATGCTGGCGCGCCCTCCCGAGTATATCGGAGCTTCGTGGGATAGGGCCTGACCAGCGCATACTTCGATAAAAAAACATAATATACTTTATTGCCATTATAGTCATATGTAAATATAGAAATATAAAATGAGAATATAAAAATACCTGCATAAAAGTGAAGTTAGAACATACACTATAGTTCAACGCCGAAATTTAGTATCAACATGGTTGTGTACAGACTTGTTTAAAAATATTATCAACAATTATAAACATATATGCTTATGTATATAATATTACGTAAATAAACACACCCATTGCACCAGACAATCAAACATTTATATCCAAACAAAAATATAAACAAAAATCTTATATAACCTAAATTCAAATATGCACATTTTGTCATATAAATTTATCATTATAGAACTCTTGCAAAATATAATAGGGTTTATCAGCCAAAAATGTTTTTACTCTTATTCTTAACATTTTGTTGGTCAAATTTGTCTATCTTATGTCTGAAGTTAAGTTATTAAACATCTTGACCCCATTGTAATAAATTGAATTCTTGACTAAATTTGTTAGAGGAATTGGCAATTTTAACGCGGTGGAACGGATGCTATAAGAATGGCATGAAGTCTCAAATAGGGAGATATTTTTGTAAATGAGGTTTACTGACTCCAAAATGAACAAAGCAATCACTGTTGAAATCTTTTGCTCAACGAATTTGTCTGCATGAATCACGAGGTTTAATCTTACACATATACCTGATAGCCCGTTTCTGCAGTACTAATACAGACAGAAGTGCTGATGAATTGCATACTCCCCAAAACGGTATTTCATAGCGCAGGTGGAATTCAACGAGGGCGTAATACACCGTTCTGGCAGTTTTGATTCCCAAATTTATTGAAGTTACTCTAACTGCATAACATCCAGAACAAATTTTGCTTTTAAGTTGTTTGATATGTTCAATAAATTTGAGCTTATTGTCAATGTGAATAGCTAGAAATTTAGATTGGTTCTCGTTCTTGATCACTAAGTTATCACCAAATGGCACATCATCAAGAGCACATCTGAATAATAAAATGTTTGTTTTAGTGATATTGAAGGATAGAAAATTAGCATCACACCACTCCTTGATTTTTTTCATATCAGTAGATATTTTTGTTGTTCCACAATATCGTCGTGTCATCAGCGAAAAGAGTGAAATTTCCAGAAATGCTCAAATTTGCAATGTCATTGACATATAATAAGAATAAGATGGGTTCTAAAACTGATCCTTGTGGAACACCACACAAAATTTCCTGGTGTTCTTACCATTCCTTCCTGAAAGGTGAGATTCAAACCATTTGAGCGGCATTTCTCTGCAGAAATGGTGAATTGGTGAATTTTTCTTAGCAAGATCTTATGATCAACGCAATCAAACGCCTTAGAAAGATCACAAAAGACCGCAGCTGCTACATTACCAGAATTAAACTTTGAATAAATATTATAAAGAAATGAAAAGATGGCATCGTGCGTGTTTTTATTACTTTGAAAACTACTTAATTGTGGTGTTGTAGGAAAACCGTCAGACGTATTTTCTCGAGTTTTTCGATAACTTTGGCTATAGTTGGAATGAGAGAGAATGATATTGAAAGAGGAAATGCATGTGTTTTTGTGGGCGTTTCATTTCGTATTACATATTCAACAAAAATATTCCTAAAGCACAATGGTAAATCAGGCGATGGGAAACAATCTGAGAAATAATTTCATTCTCAACCTGATTTGCCACTAGGTATAAACGCATTACGCACTGTGTATTTATTCAGTTCGACTGATATACTATCAATCGAGATTAAAGAACATGCGAACATGTTCGTGTGCCACTGCCTATCGTGGCAAACAATGCGATTGCAGTGTTTCCTGCTTGTATCTTATCGATATACCAGTATTGTCGATTTTGATTTTCGTGATTTTTTTATTCTCTTATCTTCCGGCATTTCTACAGGTTACGATTTCTTTTGTTTTAGTGAAATTGACCTAAAATGTTGACGTTACATAGTCCGGTCACATTAGACAAGAAAATAAGAGTAAAGCTATCTAAATTCCCACTAAGCTAAAAATCAGTAAGATTGTTTAAAATATGATCAAAAATAAAATTTGAAAGTTCCTCATCTTTCATCTGTTTGGGGAAAATTTTATATTCAAGGTCAAAGGTAATGAGTACGCCACGTATATACATCTCTATAGTTGTAATATATGTTAAAATATGTTTACACGCAATAACTGGCTGTGACACAATATATGCATTTCACAGGAGGGGTAAAATAACAGATTTCAAAATGTTTGAAAAACAAAATTTAGTTCAATGTGCTAAAGTTTTCGAAAATAGTAATTCAACTCGACAAGAAATTATCACTAACGGCATTCGCTTTCTTCTTTCCGTGCACGGATCTTCTAAAAAAACGACCTGATCAGATAAGTAGGTACCTACAGATATGCATGTTTCTTTAAAAATACCAAAAGTAAAAAAATAAGTACAATTACCTTGTCACCCTCCAACCTCAGTTGCTGCTCATCAACATCTTTTCGGGTATATTACCAAGTTCAAGTGTGGCTTGGTTATCAGCTAGACTCTACAGACTGGGGTTTGAAGTTGGTCAACAATTCATTAGAACCAGTCCAAACTTTACCTCCACCTGCGCCAGAAAAACTGCTGAACACAATTTTTTACAACTGCAAAAAGAGGTGCAGGGCTGAATATGGTTGCAAAAAAGCCGGACTGTTTTGTTCTCTGGCATGTACACATTGTCAAGGCCGGTGGTGCTCTAATATTGAATCAACAACAGTGGCGGATCCGGTTGATTGCAACGAGGCGACATGCGATACATTGCTATTAACGCAGTTTACATGTACTCAGGATGAAGATAAAGAAGAAGACGAACAAGGAGAAGAGGAACAAGTCGAACAAGAACAAGAAGAAGACTCGGAAGATTAAATTCCACAACTTTTTCAACTTGAATTGCTTTTTTTATCTTTTCAATCTCTGCTAATCTCCATTATTTTGCAATAGTTTCAAATTAAACAGAATCACAACCGACCCGTGGTATAGGCCTACTGGGAAAACCATGTTAAAAAAACGCGCGCTAAGTACACTACCTCTTAGGTGGCGTGAAAACGTGTGCATAACATGCACACGTTTTACAACTTTTACAACTTTTACAACTTTTTGAATCGTTATATCTCAATAACGGTGGCTCATAGGAAAAAAGTATTGATACATTTTCTGTGGATAATTTCATGATCTACAATTTTTGTCTGAAGTATTTTTATGATAAAACTTACCGTTTTGCTTAAAATCGCGATAAACTCTTTTTTTTACTTTTAACCTCGAATAAAATGTTTTCCATACAAGGGAAAGATAAGGAACTTTGAAATTTTATTTTTAATCATATTTCAAACTGGGTGGGAATTCAGGTAGCTTCGAATGTCTAAATTGACCAGACTAACACAGTAAGAAGAATTATAAGCAGAGCGGAAACTGAAGTGA
The DNA here is from genome assembly GCF_025532065.1 of Leptinotarsa decemlineata. Lineage (NCBI taxonomy): Eukaryota > Metazoa > Arthropoda > Insecta > Coleoptera > Chrysomelidae > Leptinotarsa > Leptinotarsa decemlineata. Next base: position 11,963,551 of record NW_027412694.1, on the reverse strand, counting down.
CCCATAAATTCATTATGAACTAGATACAAAAAAATATATGGATGGGATGGGATGGGACGGGACGGGACGGGACGGGGCGGGGCGGGACGGGACGGGACGGGACGGGACGGGACGGGACGGGACGGGACGGGACGGGACGGGACGGGACGGGACGGGACGGGACGGGACGGGACGGGACGGGACGGGACGGGACGGGACGGGACGGGACGGGACGGGACGGGACGGGACGGGACGGGACGGGACGGGACGGGACGGGACGGGACGGGACGGGACGGGACGGGACGGGACGGGACGGGACGGGACGGGACGGGACGGGACGGGACGGGACGGGACGGGACGGGATGGGATGGGATGTCTAGAATAGAATAGAATAAAATAGAATAGAATAGAATAGAAATTTATATTTATACTTAACAACAAACAGAATGGTTTCCACTTACATGAGTTTAAAGTTCCTTACATATAGTATTCATTGAGTACCATTGATACAGTTAAAATCGATAAAAAATATAACAATATAAAACAATAAATAATAAAACGACCGTAAAACAAATTCAGACACATTTGAGCACTCGAAGGAGTAGTCCATCTGTGATACTGAATATATTCAGTTCACAGTTCCTCACCATTTTGTTTACGGTTTCGAGACATTGTTGAAGAGGAGACAAATTGTTTGAGACACAAAACAGTTTGTTTCTTCTTCTCAGCCTTATAACAGGTACAATAAAATCAAGAATATAGAGAGTTTCAGGTAGTTTCAATTTTCCAAGAATTTTAAAAACAAAAATCACTTCCGAGGACTCACGGCGGTCTTTCAATGGTTGCATATTAAATTCTTGTAATTGGCTAGGATTGGCTGAAAAAGAATGTTTATCAATAATAGTTTCTGGACTTTTTCCACTGTATCAGAATATAAAAAGGTCTTTGGATTCCAAATAACATAACCATATTCCAAGTTAGAACGAACAATGGAGTTGAAGAGTAACAAACAAGTATCGTGATTGAACCCACGGCTAGATCTTAAGGCAAACCTCATTTTTCTATATCATTTAAATACTAAGTATTCAATGTGCCGAGAGAAACTGAACACACCGGTAAAAGTGATCCCGAGATCTTTCATCTCATTGATTCCCTGTGAATTGGTGTGCTTAACGAAATAATCCTTGATAGTGGGTGACTTTCTTCGTGTGAAACTCATTATTTTGCATTTAACTTCGTTAAGAGATAGGTCAGATATTGAGAAATAGATAGATAGATCATTGAGATCCTCTTGAGGCATATCAGAATCTCTTTCGCTTTCGATTCTTCTAAAAAGCTCAATATCATCGGCATACAGGAAAAATTAAGAATACCCGATATACCGAGAAACGTTATTAACAAATAACACGAAAAGGAAAGGTTTCAAAATCGAGCCCTGCGGAACTCCCGAAGAAGCGGTGAATTCGAACGAAGATACGATTTGGAACTGTATTCTGTTGAATAGATAGCAAAAAAAATCATGTGTGTTGTTTGTGAAACCGAATGCTTTCAATTTCAGGACTAAAACCTCGTGGTTAACTCTGTCGAATGTCTTTATATAACGTCTATTTGAAAGCCATTTTTCATTACATCCATAATAAAGTTACTAAATGCGCATATATTGGTAATTACCAATAAAGCCATGCTGTTGGTCGATTGTTACTGAGTCCACGTGATTGTATACTCGATTATATATTATTTGTTGAAATATCTTCGACAAGTCTTACCAGACTTGTCGAAGATATGGGTCTGTAGTTTCTTACATTGTTCTTATTGCGGCTTTTGTGTTTTAGTAAAAGTAAACTTACGATATCAAGTCAAATTAACTGTAAGAAGCTCCGATGTATTTCTTGAAAAATTTGAAAAATGTGATTCAAATTCTTAACTGACACAACATCACATGATCATTTATCGTTTAATTCAGTGTTCATATAAATTTATTTGATTCGAAAGTATTTTTTTCCGTTTATTCAATGTTTATATGAAAGTAGGTAACTGTTTCAATTTGTGTCTGAAAATTAGTTCTTCGCATGATATACACATCTTTGTGTAGAGTCAATTTTTTCAAATTGATTGCTGCTTCCTTTCTTTCTTTGGAAGATTCTCACATTTCTTCTATAAAGATGGAGGAGTAGAAAACCACAATGTTTCTTTTACAAAAACAAAAATATTCATTGAAAAGCCGAAACAGGTCGATTTTTCATTTTGATCTAATTTTTTTAATAATAATTCATTATAAGAAGTGATCTACATTTAAATTATAACGTCAAAACTTTTTTGTAAGCATTTTTTTTTACAATTTTGAGGTTAGGGGTGACCAGGGATGGATTTCTATACAGGTGGATAGACTAACTATCAATAACTCGTTGGAGAAACTTGTATTGCGATTAATAAAGATAATTGTACAGCGTTTGCATACAGTGATATATTTATGTTTAACTATACTTGAAAGTAATATTCTATTTCCGATTTTACTTTGTTTTCATCTATACGAACTGATTAAATGGCTTCTTTAGAAATTCTTTAGAAATGGTTGTATCTTGTCATTAGTTACATTTTTTGAATCGGCGTCATAGTTTATTAACGTTTTCAATTGGTAAAACTAGTGCACATGGTGTATCTCTTTTTCTATCCCTTGATTCATTTATAAAGGATAGATATACAATGAACTTGCATTTGTTTCACCAATAAAAAAAACGCTATGAATTCAACAATTATCAGAAAATTGTATCAGAAAATTGTATACAGGGTGGTCCATCGAAAACTTGACATGGAGGTTTTGGGTACTAATCTTGCAAATCCTAAAAAACGCTCAGACAGGTCGATTTTTATTGAGAGGGGGGCAGTTTTTCCCCATTTACAGCGTCGTCACTTCAATCCCGGAGCAGAAGGGTGAACAACCCTTGGAATTTTAATAGGGAACTGGGGGCGATTCGCACATCATTTCAAAGATTTTGGAATTCTCTAAACAACGGTGCTCATTTTTTTAATTTAAACGAACCATATTAAATTTAGAGTTAAAGTTACTTACGTTATTCTCATGTTAGCATATGCTCAAAATGTGCAGCTCCAGCTTACATGCAATTAAAGAGATTCTGCTGGAAACGTTCTCAAACATTGTGGAGCATTTCTGGAGTGATTTGGCGAGGTTCATTTGTGATTCGTTGCCGTAAATCTTCGAGTAATGCTGGAGGAGTACAGTAAATTCCGCGTTTCAAATGACCCCTCAGAAAGAAATCTAAAGGTGAAAGGTCTAGTGATCGTAGTGGCCATTCAATAGTGCCCGGCCTCCCAATCCAGTGATCCGGAAAAGTCTGACCTAAATACTGCCGATCAGGCAGAGCATAGTACGGAGGAGTCACATCTTGTTGAAATATAGTGGATAGTGGCGAAATGGCAACAAACTGATATCGGAGAGTACCTTGTATTACATCGAATATTTCAGTTGTCAATCAACAACATTGACATAATTTCATATTTCAAAACTTCTTTGACATCTGTCGAAGAAGTAAAGAAATAAGCTCTCATTTCTGAAGACGGAGGCAGATTTTGGCCTCCGAAACGTAAAAGATAAGTATAATTTCTTAATATTTTTTTGATAGGCAAAATTGTGAAATACGACAAGTTACTGATAAATAGAAGATTTTTCTTTGTGAAAAATACTTTGATTTTTACGCAGTAACTTATCGGGGTAAACTAAAAAGTTTGCCCTTCTACACTTGTATAAAGTTCTCCATTATAATTTTTATATTTTTTCAGATTGTGGAAGGTAACCATTACCCAAAAAAAGGTCGATAAAATACTGATTTTTTCCTCCACAGAAAATGACTTTCGTTGAATATTAACAGATCCTCCCGATAATTGTCATTTTCATAAATATCAGTGAGAAGGGGATTAATAGTATCTTTCAGCAGCTCCAGATACATTTGTCCAGTTAAATTGCCTTCTAAAAACAATTGGCTAACAATACGGTCACCAAAAATTCCAGTATGCACTTCATGAAAAATTTGAGGATTTGAATCAGCCCAATAGCGACAATTATGGCGATTAACTGTGTCATTTAGAAAAAAAGAACATTCATTACTGAAGCAAATGTTGAAGACAACCGCTTGTTCACTAACTAACTCACAAAATTGCAAGCGTCGATCGAAATCATCTTCATTCAGTTCTTACGTTAATTTAATTTTGCAAAGGATGCATGCTAGTTCGTGAAACCCCGGAGACAAATGCTAACTTTCTTGTGCTCAAAGTACGGTCAAGCTCAACATGGCCCAGAATTGCCACTTGTGTCGCCTCATTTGTTACTGGTGGTTCGATTTGCCGTTTTTTATTTGCTACAGATCCAGTTACGTGAAATTTAGCAATGAACCTTTTTCCGGAAGTACGAAAAATCACTCACTAGCAGCGCCGGTAGTTTGGTGGGGACAAACACTGCCTAATCCCCATATTAACATATGGTAATAAAGTACAATTAAAAAAGAATGTTTTTAACACAAGAAGATGTTCCTGGAGCAAAAGTAAAATTTACAACTGTAAAGAATAACAATGTTGTAACATTAAAACGTTGGCTTGTATACCGTAATTTAAAAGTAACTGGAAAAAAAAGTGAATTAATAGACAGGTCAGTATACAGACTCTAATAAAAGAGTAGCGGTAGATTAAAACTGTAATAACATTTTTTTTCAATAATTATGAGTTTCAGATTTATGTCCGAGTAAAATATGAATCAAATAAAGATGGTAATGAAATAAATTTAGATAAATATAAATGAATACAGTTTAATAAACGATCGAGGTTATATCTCATTCTAATCGATGGTAATCAACTATGAAAAGTTTACTCTTCATTTCATGTTTAGAGCATACATATGAATATTTATCTATTTTTTGCACAGTTAAATCCACTCTTCTCGAAGCATGTATCCATTTCTTACATCTAACTTCATTAATATGTTTTATAAATGGTATAAAAAACACGTTTTCTTCCGGATATTGATTATCCGACATACAATTCGCAAAACAGCAATGTTTTGTTGGCATTATAGTAGCACAAAATAATTTTTTATATCACATTTATATTTTTGAATAATGAATTAATATTACGTAAATAACACTGCTTTACATGTGAATAGTTTATGTTTGTCCCTACTACATTCTTCCCATGTTGTTGATTGAACAGTTCAGCGGCTCTCGCAGCACAACGTCTATTTCCATAGTACAGTTCAACCCTCTCTGCAGTTGTAACCATTGATTCTTTAGCAACACTTCATGGCACCAAATACTAGTATATAATAATGTAGATATCAATTTTAACATAAAAATGAGAAATAGAAACAGCATTTTTAACCCTTTTTCAATTGTACAAGTCCTGTTATCAGAGAACTAAAAATTAACAAAAAAGTAGCGTAAGAAACAAATGGAAGAGTTCCACATACATTTCAACTGAGCAGTGGCGTACAACAATTTGTTGCTTTTAACAATATTGAGAAAGTTAATTATCGGAAAGAACTCTTTTAAATACGTCCAAATTTTAAAATATGTACACCATTGTTTACAGAATTTCAAGATCTTTCAAACGATGTGCGATTCGCCACCTATTCCCTATTAAAATAAATTCCAAGGGTTGTTCACCCCTCTGCTCCGGGGTTGAAGAGACGATGCTGTAAATGGGGAAAAAACTGTCCTTCTTCCAATAAAAATCGACCTGTCTGAGCGGTTTTTAGGATTTCCAAGATTAGTACCCAAAACCTCCATGTCAAGATTTCGATGGCCCATCCTGTATATATTACTGAAAGAAACAAATAATCAATATTATAGAAACAAAATATACGTCGCAGGAAGGAACTATAAACAAATTTGGGAAATTATAAACTGTGCTTCAATTAATACTAAATCAAATGAACATGAACTAAAAAACATTCCAATCTATATAGGGAAGGCATTGAAACTCCAAATATTCTAGATAAAGTAAACATACTGAATGATTTCTTTACTAACATTGGCAAAGAAATGACAGAGAAAATAAATAAGTATATAATCAACTTAAACCCAATGAATTGATCAAAAAACAAAATGTTTCGTCTGTAATGTATTTGAGACCTGTCTCGGAAAATGAAATAATTTTGAACGCATACCCAACTTAAAAAATAAAGCTTCAGCTGGTCCTGACGGCCTGAACGTGAAAACAATGAAATCAATACATATGCACATCATTTCACTATCGTCAATCTATATAACTTTTTCAAAACTGATGATACCAAACCAATGAAAGGAAAGTAATACAACACCTGTCTTTAAATCTAGAAATAGAAAAAATCCTGGTAACTGTCGACCAACTTCAGTCATAAATAATTTAGCGAAATTTTTTGAAAAATTTCATCATTGATTTTTTTGAGAATAATCCAATAATATCTAACAGACAATTTGGTTCTAGAAATAATCTAAGCACAGAACACGCCATAATTAATCTCACAAAAGAGATTGTTGACTGCTTAGACAAGTCAGGTAAATGTTTAAGTATATTTCTCAACTTAGCAAGAGCTATTGATACAGTATCCCACGAAATATTATTAGAAAGACTAAATGTGGGAGGGATTCGCGGTCCAGCATTGAAAATTTCAGAAAACTATCTGAAACACAGATATCAGAGAGTATAAGTTGATTATATTGAAATAACAACAGGTGTACCGCATAGGGCAAGTTCTAAGCCCAATTCTTTCCTTGTGTTTGATTTTATTTGAATTTGATTTGAATTCTTCAGTTTAATGGATGGCGCTTAAGTAAGTAATTTGGTGTATTGTAAAAGTTCAAATTGTTCATATCAATACATAGGTATCTACCACAATAAGGACTGAAATGGATAGTTAGATATAAGATATAGACGAAAACATTCAGTTTGGGAAGCAGAACAACAGCAACCTGTAGGTATAATCTATCATCATATTGTAGGTACATCATCTGTAGGTATCACTGATTTTAAAAGATAAGGACCAACCGATGGAACACCTCTGCGAACCAAACTCTCAATCCTTACATTTAAATTTACAATTCGGTAGTCAACAAGGTTAAATTTACATGACTAACAAAGAAGAAGAGCATATTCAACACTGGTTCGTTATAGGGGACGAAATCAGGAGGCAGTTATTGATTATTTGCCGACCATTTTGTGCTGTGCCATCAACACTTCCGACCAATCGGGAGAGAGAACACGCATTCTCGGCGGGCGTTACGTCTGGGAGAAGGGAGAGTTACGCGATCAACTCCCCTACCCGATTTCTTCCGAGGATTTATCGAGCAGCGCTCCTCAGTCGGTCGCCAACCTTGGTCGGTATAGGGTAGTCGCATGTACTCGCACACATACACCGCAACAAAAACTAACGGATCTAAGGATTGTGACGTATTGTTTTAGTTGTTTTGATTGGATTCAGTGAATTTACAGTGAACTGTTCCACCTAGTGCGGTTCGTATGGTGATGTCAGAGCAAGGCGGACTGGCAATGCACCAGATCCCAATGCATCACAGAGGTTTGGTCCAGCCAAGCCTCGTCATGAACCCACATCAGATGAGCGACTCTTGTTCCGTCGAATCCCAGAATAGTAAGTTTTATCAGCTGATCAATGAAAATGTTACCTATTACCTTGATGGAGGTTCAACATTTCTCTGTTTGAAAGACAAGTGACTTAGAACCGCTAATGAACGAACTTTTAGATCCTCCCCGGTATAAAACTGATTTTCACTTTTTTCGTACATCACCTCTTTACTTACCGGGGAGTCCAGAGTCTCCAGAAAAGTGATTATATACATACTTTTGAAAAACGAGATTAACTTCAGGTTTTTAATGCAACCTACTTACCTAGAAACGGTCAATTCATATAATTATGTATATGAGAATTCACATTGATAGGTATGTGTGAACAGTCCTAACCTGTTTGTAGGTACCGGATAAATCTACATACATAATCAAATGCATACACTTTATATAGTGGGAATAGGTACCATTTACATATATAGGTACTTTGGTCATCAAAAGTTATTGATTAATTATTATTTTTATTTCTGAATTTGTTCGTAATCGTATCCGAAGTTATATCTGACAGGTGTCGGCCAATTCAATCACATATCAAGAAGAAGATTATCAAGGTACATAGAAAATTCTTTTATTGATACCGATCATGCCGTTAAAATTGATAACTTTATTGTTTTTTCATTCTGAATTTTGTTTTTCCCTTCCCACGTACCTACCTAAAGAAAATATGAGCCAATTTCGAAATTGTTTTGTATTTTATTTTGATTTCGGTTAAGTACTAAAATTACAGCATTACCACTCAAACACATTGGTTTTTGAAAATGATTAATATCCCTGATCAAACTATGAAACCTGAAATGCAAATTATGTTTAAAACTAAACTATTAAGAAACTCATAACAAAATTTGTGATACTGTTATATCACAGGTGACAAACCTGCAATAGATATATGCTGTCTGTTCAAAAAATCAGGTTAAATTTAATTTTTCTCAAACATTATTTATTCACCAATTTCTATTTCGTCCCCTTCAAAGTAGTCCGTCTCTGATAAAATACACTTGTGCCAGCCTTTTTTCGAATCCTTAATCTTGGAAACAGGAAAAAGTGGCAGGGGGCCAAATCTGGTGGATACGGTGGCTAAGGCATGATTATGGTGTTTTTGGCTAAAAAATTACGAACAAGCAATGACGAGTGAGCAGGTGCAAAAGTCATGAACTGTTTTTCCACAATACCAATCGATTTGGTTCGTATTGCTTCTCGCAAGCGGTGCATAACTCCATGGTAATACTTCTTAATGACCGTACGACCATGTTGCAAGAACTCTTGACGTACTTTTTTGGTCTTGGCTCTCCTGGGCTCTTCCATTGGGACAATTGAACTTTGATGCTCTTGATCGATGCTCATGGGACGGTTATTTTGGTCAAAATTCAGTAATTTCGGAACGAACTTCGCTGTCACACGCTTCATGCCCAAAATTTTTGAAGAAATTTGCATCCTCAGTAACTTATCTAATAGTGACTCGACAATTCTCCGTACACATTTTAATGACTCAGAGTACAATCACCGTATGCCACTTTCAACATTTCAAGTGTTTTTGAGTACTTATTTCCATTTTTTATACAAAATTTTATGCAAATTCTTTGATCCTTTTTTTTCAAATCCTTGTCTTGCAGTCTTCGTCGGTATTATTAGATACTTCTTCTTTAATTAGCTCTATTACCTTCTTATCAAATTTTGGAAAATTATTTTTACGCCTAATGCTTTGTTTCAATTTTCCCCAAATCAACTCAATGGAATTGAAAAAACAAAAAAGTATGGTGTGTCCAAATTTTCAGCAATACTCTCAATTGCATACACTTTTTCGAATGCTTTTGTCTGTAAAACTTCAAGTAGTTGATTTTTAGTGCAGTAATCTTCAAAATACAAATTGTTATTCATTAAAACACTTTGTATTTCATCTTTCTTCGAATTTTCATTCGGTACTTTGATGAGCTGTTGCGAATGATAGGAAGCGTTGTCAAGAACTATTACACTATTCGCATCGAAATTTGGGATCAATGTGGTTTCAAACCATTCCCCGAAAATATTAGCTTTTATGTTCTTATTATAGTCAATATTGCAGTCCTCCGCAATGCACAATGATTAGTCGCGATCTTTTGTTGGCAGGCATGTTAGGCGTACACATTCTCGAACCATCAGTCCACCTTTTCTAGACCCTGTCGTGAGTGTCATACAAAGTTTCGTCCAAATAGAAAATTTGCCGTTGTTCTTGTCTATATATTTAGTTATTTGTTTTAAGTATTTATAAGCAATTCCACTATTCTTTTGCTTTACATAACTGCTTGACGTTTGTCCATTATTTCAAATATAAATCCTAGTTTCTTTATCCAATTCTGAATAGTTTTGTCACAACAGCTCACGTTATAACCGGAAGTATTCAATTTCTTCTTTATGATTTCAGTTGTAGAAATCGCATTGTTTTGGTAATAGTCGTATATTGTTTTTTTAATGATTTTATTAGATGAACATCTAAAGGTTTTGGTAGGTAATCCTGTATTACATCGCGTCTTGCGTTCATAAGGTTTATTTTTGACTAATTTACGTACAGTTGCGAAAGGAATTTTGGTCAAATCTGATGTTGCTTCTAATAGTTTGTTTTCCCCGAAACCAAACTTAAGATTTAGATTCTTATATACATTGAAACATACTCTCGGTGTTTCAATATTGAAATGCATCCGAATCTTATTCACTGGTAATTCTTTTTCGCATTGTTCTACATCACTATTGGAATCACTACACTGGAAAAAGTCTGCACTGTTATCACACTCGTTATTACTATTAGTATTTGTCCAAGGACGCCACATTTTAAACAGATAACAAATTTTAAGTAATTATTACTGCACCAATATCGAATTTCAACACTCAAATCGCGATCAGTTCCTGAAGTGAACACGACGGCGATAACCATACCCGCATTCCCGATTTGTATTCGTCACCGTAACGAATTTAATTATATAACTCTTCAGCCAATCATAAAACTCGTTTAGTAAAAATTATCCAATACAAACCGCCAAGTCTACAGTCCACGTGGACTAGTTCGATGCCGGTTCATCATTGTTTTTTTTTTGCCTCTGAGAGTGCCACCAACTTTAAGAGTGCACAATATCGCTTACATCGACTATACTTCCACTTTCAAGATGGAAGAGAACTTGAACCTCCATGGTGATTTCTTGAAGATTTTATCCTGGAAAAAGGAAACATTAACGAATTCATGGATAAGGATCAGGTTGAAAAAAAAGGAAGATTTCCAAGTTGAAGAAAACTTTTGTGAAGAAATGACCATCAACACAAATTATTAGCCAGCTCACTGCTATACCTACTATACATTACGATTCTACCCATTCATATCAACACAAAGTAGCAGTTTATAATAGCATGATTCACAGATTAGTCAATGTTCCTCTTTCAATAGATAAATAATTTCAATAAAGAACTCAAGCATATTGCAGAAAACAATGGTCTCAAAGCCGAATTAATAAACAAAATACTATTCAAAAAAGTCATTCATTCATTCATAAGTTAGATAATCAAAATCAAAATTATAGAACTTCGTATTCTGGACAAACAACGGAAAAAGTGACTTCATTTTTAAGGAAACGAGATATTAAAATTGCATATAGGATAAGTAATACGTTGGGAAAGTTAGTTAAAAATAATAAAGGCAAAACATCCAAATTCGAGAAATCAGGAGTACCTATATAAATTAAACTGTGGAACATGTCCCAATGTATATATTGGTCAAACTGGCAGAACATTCAGGAATTAAATCCAGGAACATCATATGAGCTATGTGAATAAGAAAACAAGTTCAATATATTCAAATCATCTTTCAAAAGAGAATCATATATTTAACGAAGAGTTTGGAATTTTACACATAGAAAATAAAGATTTGAGACTGAATCATTTGGAAGCAATGGAAATTAATAAACTTAAAAATTCAAACATTCTAGTGAATGACCAACCGAGGAAGTATTATTATTGATGTAGAAGTGAGGTAATATGCTTCAGATAATGATAATTGAAGAGGTATCTCAGGTATATAAGAATTGTAGAGGTTTAGGTAATTTGATGAAGGTAGTCCCAATTGTAGTTGTAGTAGGTAATAATAGCAATATCCTGTTAATGGGTAACCAACAGTTACCCATTAACAGGATAATATAAAATTTTATTCACAATACTTAACTATAAACGAAAAATAAAATGAACAAAAAAGAAAAACTAATTCTAATTACCTATTTCAAGTACATGTCAGCAATTCTAATAATGTTATAAAGGTTAGTGAATAATAAATCACCATGGGCACAAATGCTATTGAAATTTGTGCACATAACATATATTGGTGAATTGAGCATAATGTTAGTTCTTGCTCTGAGAGGTCTAAAAATGGATTGAGATCGTGAAGCTGGCCGTGGTACATTGAAGTCAATTTGTTCAAGAATTTTAGGACAGTCAACTCTCTCATTCACTAACTTGAATGAAAATATGAGCGACGCACATTTTCTGCGATGCTCTAAACTAAAAAGTTACAAACGTTCATATATGACATCATTACTGATACCTCTCTCAGGGTAAGAATCATCTATTCTGAAAATTAGAAATTTACAAAACTTTCTTTGAAATCTTTCAATGGCTATGTTATGAATCTCATAGAATGGATTCCAGACGATACTTGCATATTCTTTCTTCGAACGTACGTAGGTGAAATACAACAGCTTCGTGGCTTTAATATTATGAAAGTTTCTGCAACTTCTAACAATGAAACCATAAGCTCTGAAATATTTTGATACTTTTTGTAAAATATGTCTACCAAATGTTAATTTATGATCGAATATTACCCCTAGGTATTTGATCTCATTACATCTCAGCAGATCTGAATCCTGTATTACATAAGGGAATGTATAAACCTCTTTTTTTCGACTATAACTCACTACTTTACATTTCTCCACATTGACTTTCAATTTATTATTGCTACACCAAGCAACAAGAAATTGTAATTGAGATTGAAGATTTACACAATCCCCTACTTCCTTAATTATAGAAAATAATTTCAAGTCATCCACGAAGCATAACCGCTCACAAGCTAAACTCTCACATAAGTCATTAATGAACAATAAAAACAAAAGAAGACCTAGGTTGGAGCCCTGAGGCACACCAAAAGAAGCTATATATGTTCTAGATTTATAACCGTTATAGGACACGAATTGTTTTCTACATGTCAGATAGGATTGCATCAGCTGACAGGCAGTATTTGAAAAACTAAAACTCATCAGTTTATTGAGGAAGACACCATCATCAATTATATCAAGTGCTTTAGAGAAATCCATGTATATAACATAAACTTGGCCTTTGTTATCTAATGCATCGGAAATAAATTGAGTAATAATGACTATATTTGTAACAGTAGAACGCTTAGTAACACATCCATTTTGATGTTGAGATAGTTGCCGTTGAACAGAAGCATATATGCGGTTATAAAAAATAATCTCAAAAATTTTAGAAAACATACATAAAATAGATATGGGTCTGTAATTCTCTATATATAATTTTTCACCACTTTTATATACAGGACATACTTTAGCTAATTTCCAAATATCTGGGAATGTTCCAGTTCCAGTTACCTGTGGTATATATAAATATTAGCGTAAGAAGCAACTTGTAGTATTCAAATCACTGTTGAAGAAGCTACTGTGTTAGCGAAAAATATTGTGATATATTTTTCAAATAAAGTTTGTGGAGATAAAATCGTGAGGTGTAGTTTATGAGATTACTATCGATCTTCATCAAGTAACGGCCAAATCAATCAGAAAATCGTAAGGCATAGTGTATGAATTTACTAAGATATTACCTGATCAGAAAATATTAGCCTTCAGAAAACTCTTGCACATTTTCGAAGCCAGCTTGGACTATATGCTTCTGTCAGCATGATAAAGGAGTGCTGCATTGCCATTTGCTATATTCCTTACATTCCATAGGGTATTGAATCCCTTGTGTGTGCCAAGTTCAAGCGAGCTAGTTTCACCACCAGCAGTGAAGTAACTAAATAATGAATGTGATGCTTACTGATGATTAGTCAAATTCATATAGCCTCAGTTTCTTCATCAGAAAATGGTAATCGAACGCGTCAAAGGGTATGATGTAATAGAATAGAATTAATGTTGCTAATTGACCATAACCATATCGAGTGGTCCAACGAAAAGTATGCACCATTCTATTATCCTTTTTTTGTAACTTAACGTAAAAATGCTCGGACAGGTCAATTTTGCTTTTGAGAGGAACACATTTTATATGAATAATTATAAAAAAAGCAAGAACATTTACTCGATATTTTTGGTGTTGATGCGGAAAAAACGGCATATTTATCTCTACTACATTTCTCAATTTCTCTCGTGCGTTTTTTGGTTCAAATAACAGCAGTAAATAAGTATACAAAAAGAATTTAGGCAAACGTTCATTGATTCAGTTCGGTTGCTTTTGAAATTATTTCAACTTTACTGTAAGAATGGTTTATTCTATTCCTGAACGAGTTGAAATTGTTAAACTTTATTATCAACATAATAGTTGTGCTAGACTTACTGCTCGCCTCCTTAATAACAGTCATCCCGGGAAAAATGTGAATGATTCGTACGTTGCCAAGTTAGTCCAAAAGTTTGTCGATACCGGATCTGTCTGTAATGTGAAACACCAGCCACGGAAACCGATCAGAAATGAAGCAGTGGAAGTCGCTGTTTTGGGACATGTTGAATTGAATCATACTCAAAGTACCCGTCAGCTTGCTGCAGTCTCAGGTGTCTCCCGTTCGTCCATAATACGGATATTAAAAGCCTATAAATTTCATCCGTACAAAATTAAATTAGTACAGGAACTCAATAAAGATGATCCTGATAAATAGCTGCAATTTTGTGAACAACTGAGCCAGCTACTAATTGATGATCCGCACCTATCATTCAACACGTGCTTTTCCGATGAGAGTACATTTTTTTTAATGGAGCTGTGAATAGGCATAATTGCCGTTACTGGGATGACAGTAACCCACACTTATTCCGAGAGGTCCATACCCAGTACCCTCAAAAAATCAATGCCTGGTGTGGCATATATTAGGTAGTCATTTCGAAGGGGCACTTTTTATTCCTGGGAATTTAACTGGTGAGGTCTACCTGAACATGCTTGAAGATACAATTGATCCTCTCATAACAGAAATAATTGAAAATGACCAAAATCATAATGATGATCGGCTTCATTTCCAGCAAGATGGAGCACCTCCTCACTATGTTGCTCCGGTAAGAGAGTGTTTAGATGACCGGTTTCCTGGACGGTGGATTGGAAGGAGATGCCCCATCGAATGGCCTGCCAGGTCACCTGATTTATCGCCTTTAGACTTTTTCCTTCGGGGACACTTGAAAAATAAATGTTTTGCTACGCAGCCCGAGTCCATAGAAGATCTTCGCCAACGAATTACAGCAGAGTGCAGAAGTATAACACCTGATATGCTACAGAATGTTAGGAATAGATTTGAACAAAATCTGTATTATTGTATGGAAGCAAATGGGTCACATTTTCAGCACTTGCTGAAGTAGGATTCTACTAAGTCAATTACACATTTCAAAGTACTGGGTTGTAGTTGTTTTTCTTCATAATACCTGCATGTTTGAGTGAAATACAACAAATTAGGTATCATTGGAAAGATAATTTTGTGCTCTTTCAAATAATATATCACTCGACCCCACTTTCCGTTTAAAATTTTAGGGTTGCTACTCACCCTCGCTAGGGGGTTGAAGGCACAGGTAGAAAAATACATCTAAAATGTGTCCCCCTCAAAAGCAAAATTGACCTGTCCGAGCATTTTTGCGTTGAGTTACAAAAAAAGGGGAAAAGCAAGGTACATACTTTTCGTTGGACCACTCTGTATATAAACAGTGAAATTACATTAATACTGTTGTTGTGCTGTGAAAATTTAAATGGGTTTATATTTCTCTAAACATCAAATCAAAAATTACAACTTCTCAGTGTATTCATTTCAGCTCGACTTTATATTCTGGCATCAGCTTGGTTCAGGCAGATATCTAAATTTTAATTTATTCCTTGTTTGAAGGGAGTTGATTATTTTGTAATATATTTCTTCTGGTTTAGTAGGTACCTATACGTTTATTCCTGTGTCTAACGTAATAGAAATGTGAGAGATATTCTAAACTTGTTGCATTTGTATATTTGCCTTGGATGAATTGCATTTGTAAAGAATTGTGTATGTTCTTGGAAGGCTCTAAGCCTCCCATAGTTAAATCTTTTATAGATATAATGTGACAAACTTCCGTCGTTTTACTACCTTTGAAAAATACATTTTTTCATTATCATTAACATGTCATTGTGATCATCTTTCATTGGTACCATGTGACAATTTTCTTTTTTCCATTACAAAATAAAATATCTTCTTCTCCATATAAGTATTTTGTACTTCATTATATTAACTATTTTTATGTTGTTCTTCTTTTATTGATGATGAACCAATATAGGTGAGAAACATATACTGATGGATAGTTTTACCGTTCTAACATCTGAGGGTGATAATAAATACCTACAGTAAGAAGTTTTTACTCCTTTTATCTTTTGAACGGAGAGATTAATGTCGAGACAGTGTACATAAAAAGGTATAATTTTGGATTGGAGGCAAAATAATAGAGCTAATATTTTACCTCAATTACAATGTTTTTCAATTTTGTACCCGTTAAGTACTCCTTTATTTTTATAAATTGGACCAGTTCTTGATGATTCATTAACAGTTTTATATATTTTTTTAATCTACATAAATATAAACAATACATATTATCATTCCAATAAAAGTTTCACTGTGAACTCAAGTTTATACCAAAAGTTCCGTTCACTTCTTTTTTGACCTTAATAAAGTCTATTCACAATTAATTTCATACCTTTTGTAAGTTAAACTTATTGACCCTTAATTCTTGGAATAAGTATCATTATCTAAGAATAATTCAATATACTGCAGGTCCGTTAATTTATGAAATGAATAGAACTATCTGCTGGGATAATTTAACAGGAGTCAAACACGTGGTCTCTCAGAATGACCCCCGATCTTACCTGATATGACACCTATAGATTATTTCTGGCTGTTTGTGAAATCTACCAAAATCATGGATGGAATAAGATGTACTTGCAAAGAAATTACCCCAGATACAATCTATAATGTAAGCAATAAATTTGTGAACAAATTTCATTATTGTGGAGAAGTGAATGGGAATGAACCGAAGTGAATTTTAAGTGAATTTTTTTATTGAAGTATGATGGTTATCGTTTGTTCGCATATTCTTGATTATAATATAAAACTGCTCAGGAACGGTTGGTCTCATTTAAAAAATTAAGCCCTATCAAATGACGTATTACATGATCTTTCGCCCGTATTGAAAAGTACCTTTTCAGGTAAACTGTATCCGACTTTGATATTCCGTTCAAAAGTTGAGAGGTGGGGATGATTTTTCACGTCCAGTATAAATGTATGTTCATTCCTGCTGACTAATTTTGTGACCCAACTAATTCTTATTGTCCTATGCAGTTAAGTTCAGAAACATATTTGCAGAGATCGTTCAACTATAGTCTGACAAATAATTGAAAAGGGTGAGTCAGTTGCATGGTAAAATCAGCAAAAACCGGTTTACAACATGGCGAGCGTCCCAATTATGTATCGGGAATCAAAAGTTCTGAGAGTCAGTTCTGAAGAAAGCACTCACTACAGTATTGCAATGTGATCATCCCCTTTAATTACATGTTAGACAATATGGGTGTAAAAATCTGACAACTTCTTTACATAAATTTATCTTCAATTCTTCTGTCTGAAAACTCTTTTCCCATACCATATAAAAACATACCTACTGTCTCTCGACGGGCGTTTCGCTAGTCTGATCAGCATCATCAGGGGATGACTGAAACTAGTTCTGTCTGATTTAGTTTTGTAATAAAATATCGAAAAGTACTCATCTTTAGAATGAGTCGTCTATAGATGGTTACTTAGACATGAATATGTCTCCAAGTAGCCTTTTTGGCAATACACTGTGAATCAGGTACATATGATAGTTCGACCAGAAGGATTCAACGCCGTTTCCGGATTTGTAACACCAGAAATTATACTCACCAGTTTCTTACGTTATTCACGATCATAAATAACATAATAGCGCCAAGGGCACCTCACCTCGTAGGTACCCGGTGTGAAACCTCTGCAGGTAATTTTTAATGACCGGGGGCGCGGCGGTAACGGCGGCGGCACTGCTAATCAACGGTATAAACAAACACTGTGGCGGCAACATTGTCTCTCTACAATAAACTACCAGGACTGGTAGCAGTCGGCGCGACGGATGCCTATTAGCACCCCGGTGCTAAATGCCCCGGTGCTGGTGAATATCGCCGGAGGACCACCGCTGTTCTAAACTCGTCTTCTAACAGAAGATCACGAATGAATATTCATGTATTATCTTATATACGGTCTTCCAACCGAGATTTCCGAACTTTGACAAGTGATAACGGCCATTTTGTTGAAGCTACATCTGTCAAATTAGTTGTCATCTATTCAGTCTGTTTTGTCAAATAACCATGGACGGATATATCATCCAACATCTCGTATATATAATAAAATTGTTTTATTAAAATGGGTGTTCGGGTCGAGCAACATACCGCGCGCTTCACCCATTTTACAATTCGCAAATGTGGTGGATAAATTTGAGTCTACTGGTCCAGTGAATGATCGATCAACACCCGTACGTCGACGAAACGGAAGATCTGCCGAAAACATTACCGCTGTCTGTGAGAGTGTGCAGGAGAATTCAAGGCAGTCGATTTCGTGTCGCTCACAAGAACTCTGACTTTTGTAGACTACAACTTGGCGAATTTTGCGTTGTAATTTGGACCTGCACCCGTACAACATTCAACTGACCCAGGAACTGAAGGTAAATGACCATATACAACTACGTGTGTTCGCTGAATGGGCTCTGGAGCAGTTGGCGACTGATCCTAATCTTCATCGAAAAATCATCTTCAACGATGAGGCCCATTTCTGGATGAATGGGTACGTGAACAAACAAAATTGGCAAATTTGGAACGATACCAATCCACATGAGGTCCAAGAGCGTCAAATGCATCCCAAAAAAGTCACTGTGTGGTGTTGTATTTGGGCTGGCGGCGTCATCGGTCCATATTTCTTCGAGAATAACTGTCAACAGTGAGCACTAATGGTCGATGATTACCAACTTTTGAGTTTTTGGATGGCATTATATCTAAATCGTACCTTATTGTCCATAATCAGTCCATGATTCCCACAATAATCAGCAACTTCAATCTTATCTTCTCCTAGCCTAAGTGTCATAAAATTTTTTACTTACCTTACCTCCTGATCAGTGCCAAATGGAGTGCAAAAGATTTAGCACTCCGTTGATTCCGTTGGATCACAAAAATTTTAAGAAAGATATAGGTGTCTGTCATCTATATTACATTTTTTCCGACTTATTTCTAAAAAAGATTGATATGGAAAAATCATAATTTATTTTGAATAAATAAAAAAATCATCCGAATTCTAAATAAAATCCAAATGTTAATTTATACATATTTCCATTCAAGATCGAAATTAAAATAAAAAACGAATAAGTAACTTCAAATGGTATATATATGTAAGAGTAAATCTCATCAAAGATACAAAAGTAAAAACTTACTTAGTAATTCGCATAGATGATTATTAATAAGATTGTTTCTTTTTGATAACCTTCTTCGATAAAGACTATAATTGGATTTCATCAGAATACTAATAATGCACCCTTAAATTGAAAAATCAATGAAGAAATGAATTATGTTATAGCCCATAGAAAATTTTTAATAGATTAAAAATAAATTTTTAATATATTTCCTCGGCTCTTGAATTTTAACGTTCTCAAAATTTTGCCGCCCCTCCAAATCGTGCCGCTCTAGGCCAGGACCTCACGGGTATAAGCGGTAATCCATCACTGGGAATACCCCAACATATGAACACAGAATCCAAAATACAATCATCTGAATTTTCCTGTTGTGATCTATCAGATAGATACGACTTAATAATTGAACTTGAATTTTAACTGGTAGTACACATGTAGTTAAAGTTAGGCTTCAGACTGGGTCATTTTTCTCTGAATCTCGAAACGTTGTTACAGGTGTGCCCCAAGGTAGTGTTTTGGGACCTACATTATTTATTTTATTTGTTAATAACCTTTCAAAAATTAATCATCCACAGTGCTCTATACAATTTGCTGATGACACTGTCAGTGGTTCGGAATGTGAAACATTGTCAGTAAGAGCAAATGATGCTGTATCCAACATGCAAAATTATTGTTCTAAGAATGGCTTGATTCTAAATAATCTTAAAACCAACACCATTCTCTTTACAATTCAGGAAACTGATTGTGGTGTATTGGTTAGGTCTGAGATTAAAAGTATTAAACAGGTAAACTATAAAAAAATTTTAGGAGTTTTTATTGATTCCCAACTCAATTGGAATCATCATGTTGATTCCATACTGAAGAAATTAGCGACACATTGTTTCGTTATATGGAATCTGCGTAATTTTGTGTCTATTGAAATTCTTAAAAGTTACTATTATGCATATGTTTACTATGCCCTCAAATACTGTATTATTTGTTTTGGCAACTGCAATAGAATCAGTTACTTATTAATTTTCCAGAAAAAGATTATTAGAACAATTTGTTTTAAAAAACCAATCGATTCCTGTCAAGTTTCAGAACAGAGATGATACATGTCTTCTTTCGGGCTTCACCTTGAGAAAAAACTATTTTTATTCCTAGTCATAAGTTAGCCACGGTGACTAATGGACCTCATATCATGTCAATAAAACTGTACAACAAGCTCCAAATATCCGTTAAAAAATAACTAGTGTGAAGCTCTTTAAACAAAAAGTTCGGAAACTATTATGTGAAAAGGTATTTTATTCGCTTGATGAATTTTTTCAGTCTGAATTGGAATTTTAAATTTTAATTTCTGTATCCCATTTATGGTCTAAATGTTATATAATATGTCATATAATTATGTTGTTTTAAGATTGTGACCTCATTGTAATTGTACTGAGTTATGTGACTTTTTCCATGCCTTCCCTAGGTCTACGGAAATAAAGATTTTTTGATTTTTGATTTGATTTTGATTTTATTCGATTTGCTGAAAATCCTATAAAGTGTAAGATAGAGAGAAGAGTCGCATGTCTCAAGGTATCGAATGCCTTGAAGTAATCAAATAGTATCAGTTGCAGTTCAGGGACTTTTTCTAGTACTTTCGATAGGGTTGGCAGAACACTTAAGCTTCGTGAGTGACTATGTTTCGTTGGATTCACAAAACCACGACACAAATTGCCTATAAATTAATCACTTGTGTTTTATTCTGTCCAATATTTCATCGATTTTATTCACAATATCTTGTACCATTAATTAGAATTTGTTGAAATTGAGATGAAAGAAGCTTGATTCTTTTGTCCCTACTCTGAAACTAGAAAAAAAAAGTTGAAACAAAAACCTAGGAGATAAGATTTGATTCGATATTCATTTATTTAATAAAATTCGTAACATACGTCAACGAAAACATTGTTAATGCAAATATATGTAATATGTATACCTGGTATGAGTTGAGCTAACAGAAAAGAAAGATGAACTTGTACAATTTGCATATTGCAGAATCTCTAAAACAAACATTGAAATGCATATTGAAATAAGGCAGGACCTAATGAGATTTCACTTGCAATTATTAATAAATACTCATCTTCTTCAGAAGGTTACTTAGACACAAAGATGTGTTTGAGTAACCTTTGTTTGAGAGTTGATTTGAACTTTCTAGAATCATGTGATTTAAAATGTTCTGACAGTTATACCTGCTGATGATAACGAAATCGTTGTTTCTAAGCTGACGAATTTTGAATCCGGAACAAAGGTATAAGTCATTGGAGCCGGTGTTTCTGATGAAGAAACAATTGAAAACCTACTTCGTTTTGACCACGAAATGCACCCCTAGTCAAAAATTTCAAATGAAACCCTATAAATTTTTCCAGGCCATTTGATAGAATATATATTTCTCTACAGTACGATATGATAGAAATTTCTCTTGTTTACGATATAATACAAGTGACCGTTTCCTTTAATAATGGCGGAGTAAGAGCCATTTTCTTCAAATTCAATATTGCAGGACTATTACGTCACCTATGAAAATATTGTCAAACAACTTGATCTAGTTAAAAACAAAACCCAAAGCTTACCCAATTTTCAAATAAAAATCCAAGAATTGAAATTTTTCACCAATTCATGTAGGTACGTTTTATCATTTGGTTTTAATGCCATTCTTTCTTCATTTATTTCGAAAATCTTAATAGGTATTTTCTGAACTTAAACACATCAAAGTGTCAGGATACTATATGGTTAATTTTTCTGTGACTGTGAAAGAGTATAATTTTTTTCGTCAATAACTGTATATTGATTGTTTGGAAAGTTTTGTTCGTTTAAAAGTAGACTCACAGTCACGTAACATAATTCGATTAATTCCGTCAGCATAAAAATTGTGTGCTTGAGATTCGATGAAGTTGACGAAGGCAGTTTTTGCGTGATCCTTATTGGCGAAGGTTCAACCGGTGAAAAAGTTATCAAAATGCTTGAAAAGATGGTAGTCGGTTCGCGAGAGGTATGGGTAGTGGCTAAGGCAGACATTCAACGGGTGTTATCGTGGAGCAGGATCTGACCTCTTTGTGACCAGTGTCGGTTGCTGTTGATGCAATTTTTGGTACTTTTTGTCAATTTACTCACAATAGAACTCTGCTGTGACAGTTAGGCCCGGTTGCAGAATGTTATAGTGAATCACACCAGCCGCTGTCCGCCATACAGTAACCTAGGTCTTTTTTGGTGGGTTTTCGCTGTTGGGATGTGCCTGAGTGACTCATCGGTATCCAACCATTATACCCTGAACATCTCCTGTTGTCGTAGAGAATCTACGACACCCAGTTATTTCGCATCACACGCACCGTTTGTGATGAGTCAATCTCCACCAGGTTTCTCAAATCCTCGTCCTGGATTACTGTAGGTCGACCACTTTAGGGTTCATCTTCGAGGCTAAAATCTCCCCAACGAAATTTCGCAAACCAACGTCGAACATTGCGTTCATCAACACTATCATTGCCAAATGCCTGGTTAATTTTGCGGGCTATTTCGGCAGTGCTTTGGTTCAATTTGAATTCGTAGAGGAAAATTGACCAAAAATCGCTCAACATCATAAGCTGAAAAGAGACAAAATATCAAAATTTAGATAAAAATGAAAATATCGATCAGTATATACCATAACATACAATATTCATTGAGATTTGAATGATATTGAATTATTTACAGACTGTGAGTTCATCAACTTATTTGCAGATGATACCTTATTGGCTTGTACTGGAGTAAATTTAGAAGAAACTGTTGGCAGAATGAATAAAGTTCTAGAGAAATTAAAAAAATATTTGAAAACCAATGAAATGAAACTTAACGTTAAAAAAACAAAAGCAATGATAATTACTACTAAATTCAAATATAATCAAATAAACAACATACAAACAACATAAATATAAAAATTGAAGATTAACGTATAGAAATAGTAACATCAGTGAAGTATTTGGGATTTCAACTTGATAATTGCTTATCATTCAACGACCATTTCAAATATATTATATATATTTATATATATATATATATATATATATATATATATATATATATATGTATATTATATATATATATATATATATATATATATATATATATATATGTATATATATATATATATATATATATATATATATATATATATATATATATATATATATATGTATATATATATATATATATATAATATACCATGCTACCATGCTATCTGCTTTACAATGGCTCTCGGTATCCAAAAGATTATTCAATTGTTCCATGGTTTTCATTTATAAAATATTAAATAAAATGAATGTTATTAATGCTATCATTAATAACTTTCAATAAGGACATTCATCACCATTCTACTAGGCACAACAGCCACATTCATATAAATAGAAAAAATACAAGAAATAGTATGAGCAGTTTATTTTTTGAAGTTTTTGTACGATTCAATAATTCACCTGATTCAATTAAATCTACTCCATCATTAAAGATTTTCAAGAGCGAACTGTTAAAATTTATTCATGATGGAAATTGAAAAATTATTTTTTGTTCAGTTCAAATTATGTATGTATATAAAGTTATATTATTTATATGAATTTTGTTGATTATATTATATTTTAAGTTGTATTATATTGTATATATGTGATGGAATCGGTTGATACTTGATGAAAATTTATAACGTATTCAATCTACATAACCATTGAATATGTACCTACATTTCAGTGAAAATCTCACAATAAACTGTTTGACTATAGTATTTTTAAAAAGCATTCAAATTTCTGGGTTCGTCTGACACCGATAAACAATTTCAACAGAAAAACTTGCAAACAGTTTCTAAGAATTGTACCAATTTGAAATGAATTTCGTCATGTCTGATGGATCCAGCGCAATATCAAACCTATATATAGATTTCACCAAGGTTAGCCAGTAACATACTGTGTTGAAATAACAACTAGTTTTTCATTTAATTGTACATTAGTATACAGGTTTTGCAAAAATTTCACTTGAATACCCCAAATTCATTTCATATGCAAACAAGAAATCTGCTTTGATTCGATTAAAAAAATAAAAAAATATGCAACTCGAATTTCTTATCATATAATACCTAAACATGTACACATGTTACATATACAAATGAAAAAGTTCTATTGCTACTGCTATCGAAAACTCTTTACATGAATATAAAAGTAACGATGTTTAAGATAGGTTTGAATTCGCTGAGAAAAATATCACTAGAACTAAGAAAGCACTTGAACCTTGCTTATAATGTTTATGTTCTAGATTTGTGTAATCATATGAGAAATACACTCTCCCATCGATAACGGTGATTTATCAATATTACATGATTTCAGATTACGGTGATTACTCATAAATCTATAGTCTGAGAAATTTCGGTACCTATGAATGTGTTTCAACAATGTGTCAATCTTGTACAATGGACATAGCACTCAAGAAAGTGGCAAACCATAGACACGTGTTTCGGGCTTTTGACCCATCATCAGAATGCTGCAGTCAAGTGTAAGGATGGGCAACACTTGGTTACCAAAAGAAAGAAATACAAATGCACGGAGCAGCAGGAGTCAGCTGCACATTTGTGGTTTCAGTTAATAAACCTTATGTTACAAGAAAACTATCAAAATGACCACTTAGGTCAGGAAATAATGCAAGTATGGAGGTTATTGATTGTCTTGATATAGATACAGAAATTAATAATCGGACATAGCTTTCAAGAAAGTGGCAAACCATGGACACGTGTTTCGGGCTTTTGGCCCATCATCAGAATGGTACAGTCAAGTGTAAGGATGGGCAACACTTGGTTACCAAAAGAAAGAAATGCAAATGCACGGAGCCACCAGCAGGAGCCAGCTACACATTTGTGGTTTCAGTTAATAGACCTTGTGTTTACAAGAAAACTATCAAAATGACCACGGAGGCAGCCATAGCTACCTGCGTTGACATCCGGGTCCAGGAAATAATACAAATATGAAGCTTATTGAGTGTCTTGATATAGATACAGGTGTTAATAATCAGACATAGCACTCGAGAAAGTGGCAAACCATAGACACAAAAGTCCAAAACACGTGTCTACGGTTTGCCACTTTCTTGAGTGCTACGTCCGACTCTTAACTTCTGTATCTATATATACTTCAGCACTTTAGTTGTGCAATGTGCAATGTTAGGCAACACTTGGCTATACCGTACTGATGCCAGCTAATGAGCCAGAAACACGTTTGAAAATGTTTTGAGTGTTTCATCCATGAATTTCCCCTGCTTTTGGCTTTTGATCACATCAAATCCACTCGTGAAAACTAAAATAGGAAGCAAATTGTGAAGGCATATCTCTATAGTTGCCATATTCCACAAATATTATTCAGTTCTACATATGGAAAGCTCGTGGAAGAGAGACTCTCTGAATTTTCTAATGCTGTAATTTCTTTATAGAACAACTATGATACATATATCCTGGAATGATGTAAAACCACTTCATGATGGTTCGAAAATAAAATGTAATTTTTTCACAAGTCCGTACGTACCTCTGAAATTCAAATCTTTTTTTTAATTCGTGAGTCTCCAGATCAGTCGAAATGAAAATGAGAAATATAGAAAAAATAAGTTTTATCAATGGAAACGAGTTTGCATTGTGCCAGGAATTTTAATACCTTTCATAAATTTCTTCAATTATACCGATGATCATAGTTGTGACTTGGTTAACAAACAATATCACTAAATTGTCAGAGCTTATTTTTTGTTCTTTGGAATAAACAAGATGTAGAAAGGCGTTATTGCAATATTCTTGAGTAATATCATGTCACATATTATCAGGTCACAAAAAAATCATCAGATTGGTATTAAATTGGTGTAACATGTCATTATGGTATTACGTACGTATAGCATTACACCTATAAGTAACTAACGAGCGGTAAGTTTATCGCTGATATCATTTCAGTTTTAAACGGAGATAATTGTTCGTTTTGCCTTAATTATTTTTATTTACTACCTGGATAAGTTACTACGTTTATCATAATTAATATTTTATGGTTTTTTGACGCCGAACTATACCGTTTCCCAATACGGTGATATTAATTAGCATGTTTGGTATTATACATTTGGAATGAGTCTGAATTCTTCAATGTTAGTCTACAAAAAAGTTATTTGCGCTACAAAGTCTCATTGCTATTACAATTTTCGTTTTATCTGGTTTTGTTAAAATCTAGGCACTGGAGAGTAGATACTGTCTGCAATTACTCATCCATCAAAGGTAGAGTTACAGTTATTCATTTTTTATGTATTTGCGTTTCGAAACCAGATATATACCTACTTACAGTAACTTATTTTTCATAAATAATTTTACTTTCTCATCTATACATATACTTCTCCATCATTATAGAGAAAGTGAGAAGCTTCCAAAAGGAAAAATAAAATAAATATAGAAATGGAACAAAGATGTTTATTTGAGAGCGATAGTACAAAATTACGAAACAACTTTCGATCTAGAAAATTGAAATTTGCCATTTTACAATATACAAATTTTAGAATTGATAATAATATAGAACTAAAAATCTGCTAAACATTTCACAAACTTGTGATGTACTGTTTGCAACCTTCGGTGTAGTAGAGTTTTTTCCCAATACCAAACCATTATTTTAACACCTCGACACATGTTTTTTGATCCCCTATGTCATATATATTTTGTAAATGGCGTGATTCCAAACTAAACTATAGACAAACTATATACCTATATCGGTAATTAATAACTTTGCGAAACTTTTTGGAAAATGCATAAAAAATAGACTTGTAAATTTCCTGAAAAAACATCAGTTTCTATCACCTTGCCAATATGGATTCAGAGAAAATATGTCAACCGAAAACGCCGTTTTTCACTTCGTGAATAAAATACTGAAGAGAAAAAAGTTCTAGCGGTGTTCTTAGATTTGCCAAAGCCTTCGCCACTGTTAATCATGATATTTTGTTACAGAGGTTAGGAAGCCTCTAGAACTACTAGCTAATTATTTACCATAGGGTCAAAATAAACGACACTTATAGCCAGACACAACCAGTCACCGTGGGTGTTCCCCAGGGCACTGTCATGGGTCCTAATCTATTTCTAATATATATTGTTTGATTTGCCGATGATACGGCATTGATTTTCTATGGTAACACATGTGACTCTACTTATGCAAAAGCACAAAATGGATTGAACATTATATTCTCGTGGCTGAATTTTAGTCTCCTGAGTCTAAACGTCGATAAAACACAATTCTTAACCTTTTCATCAACAATAAGAGACCAACCACTAGAGGGAAACATTTTCATACATACTCCCAGCTGCCAAACTCCTTTAATTCGTTCTTGTCCACGTATAAGGAAAACGGATACAATAAAATATCTGGGTGTGATACTTGACCAACATGTACGCTGGGCCAAACATGTACATATTCTCGTGAAAAGGCTTAGAAAACTTATTTTTAAATTCTACCAACTCAGAAACATACTAAATAAACATTTATTACTGATGACATACGATGCATTGGCTGAATCAATTATAAGGTACTGTATTATTGTTTGGGGTGGGTTGAATAAAACACACTTACATAATCTTCAAGTGATACAAAAAAATTATACATCTATTACTGTGTACTATGAACGTTGAACTCGCCTCTCACATATCTGACACACATACACGACACCCGAGCCAAATCCGAGAGAACAATTAGTGTTCCTTTTTGTAAAAACGTATATACTCAAAGGTTTGCAACTTACTTTGGATCGAAACTTGTCAATCAAGTTCCCATTGAACTAAGAAATATAAAAAATATCAATGAACGCAAGAAAACAATTAGATCCTTCATTGATCACAACTTTGATTTCTTAAAAGAAATATTTGAATCAACTCACTGTATCATGTCTGATTTTTTTTATTTAGCTCACACCTGCCTCCTCTTCGCCTTATTGTCTGGTTCAATACTTCTTCAGATTGATCATTGCTTTCTATTTTTTTTATTATGAATGTTCATTTCTTACTGAAAAGAATGAATAGTTTTTTTTTCTCACATTTATGGTTGTGTTTCAGATCTGGGAAAATACGCAACACAAGCTTTGCTTAGGCGTTTCCCAAGAACTGAACACCACTTATTTATTGTTATTTTTTTTATTTTGTTTATCTACTGTAATTATTATTTTAAAGATATGCTAACATCTATTATAGACAAGAATATGTATGTGAATTGAATAAATTGATTTATTGATCACCAAATGATCATCTTTAAGAAGAAGATGATCATTTAGTGATCATCACTCAGTTTAATCTTCCTCCTGAAGATGATCACTTGATGATCGAAACACGTGTCGAGGTGTTAAAATTAACAGTTTGGTGTTGGAATGAAACTCAAGAAATATTCACTATATCACAAAATGGTGAACGTGTTATTTTATTTCGGGCGTTTTTAGACATTAATTTATTTTCAATAAAATACTCCCAGTTCATCCCTACTTCGGAAGTTTCACATATTGTACTCGTTAAACACTTTCGAAAATCCTTCACATTCAAAGTCTGTGTGATTTTTCAGCCACATTCATATAGAAAACTTCACTAATTTGTAAGTACTTAAATGGGTGTGTTTCATGATTTTTGGTTAACAGGTCATTTGATAGTAATTTCAAATTGTACTTTGTGAAATCGCACTTTGTTTCAGCTCTCTAAATACTTACCGTTGTTTTTCCGTAGTTAATTATCAAAAATCGGATTTTCCTGCTTCTTGTTCGATTGCCCAATAGGAACAATACAAATATTCAACGTTGCCAAATCGTAAAATTCACGGAGCGTATGAACAGTTTCTGATTCATTCGTGATTCAAAGTAAAATCACAGTCACTTTCGAGAACTAAATCTATGCAAAAAATGCATTGAAAGGGAGAAATAATTATACATGGTATCCAAATAATACAAAACGCAATTAAAACGTTATTTTCAAAATATCTCTGAAAGTAAACATTTGCATGTTGATATCACTGAAATTTTAATAATGGAAGTGTATATGAACCCGTTACCGTTCAAATGAATGAAAAAATTCTCCACGTGAAACGAAATGTACACGAAAACCATGGTTGGAAATAACTCATATATCTTAAATCAGTACACAAAATCGAAAGATCATTAAAATATTTAACTAAACTATGATTTTATACATTACTTGATAATATACAGTTTTGAAAATCAAAAAATTAAAGTTTTTAATAAAACAATTTATAGTTAAAAAAAAATCTGTTTAAAATCTGTTTTTCCGTTAATCAGCTGTCGCCCCCATACGAACGACAACTCTCAGAAGTTGAGAAACTTGTGCGAGCTAAGGACTAACGAGGTCTTACCTTTTAACGTATGATTCCTAACACGGAATCCAGTTAGTATATAAGTTTATACGTAAGAAAGAAGATTCACTTCAAATTTTTAATTAGAAAATTGTAACAAAGAAATCGGATTATAAAAATTGTATATATAAATTGTATTCAAAAATGGCGTCTGTCAAATTGGATATAAAAAACTAATACACTTGGCAACACCTCTGTAGACACGATTAATTCTATTGGTCAACAGACACGTGGCTAATTCAAAATCTTTCTTCTCGAATTGTTCTTTTTTCTGCAAATATAAAGAGATCTTAGGACCGATTAGGCTTGATCTCGTCCTTCTGACGAGCATCAGTCCTAAGGGTAAGAAGGGAGCTGGGCTCCAATCTGCTTGAAACGAAGATGACTTTCCACGATTAGGCTTGATAAGTATAATATATCCCTAACTCTTATCAGATATTATAGAATTCACTACCTATATCAGTTCGATTTCAATTGTCTTTTTCAAGGACATAATACAAGCACTACAGAAAAATCGCTAAGGCCCCCTAAGAGCGGTACCTGTGTGAAATTAGCGATTCACGTTGGGATTAAATCGCTGGAGATTGAATTAGTTTGGAAAAAGTTCTCAGGAAGTTTATTCCACATAAACGCGCAGTTCTCCAAATGAAAGAGTTCCTTAACAATGGAGTTCGAGGTGTGCTGAGTTGAACTTCAAAACTCGAACATTTCCCGTGAAAGTATCTATAAGAGAGAGACAAATCTTCAACCTTTTTCGATGTTCCAGACTATCAAGGTGGCAAGTGATGTTCGCGTCTCCAATCAGGCGGATGGCTCTTTTCTGGATGGAATCCAGCAACTTCAGGGTATGCTTAGGGGCGGAGCTCTATTCATGAGAAAAATACTCCAAAGAATGTCTGATATGAGCTTAATGAAGCATCAAAAATTGCTGAGGTTTGTACAGTTTACTGGTTCGATCTAAGCTTTTGAGAAGCAGCCTTTGCAATTTCAGCGACATGATTGTGCCAAGACATATTGGTGTCCTTTTAAACCCCTAACAAACTTATCGAAGCAGAAAGCGGAATTGTCTGACCTGACATTATTATATCCGGATCGGAGACATTTATCTTCTTGAATAAAACGGATGCCTGGGTTTTTGTAGCATTGAATTGAACCTGGTTATTTTCACCCCGATTCAAAATCACCTCTAGATTATCATTCAGATATGCAACTTTCCGCCGCCGGTGAAGATGTGCATTAGCAGCAGATGTCCTGTAATCCAAATGGGAATGACGAGTCAATTGTGCTGCCGTCAGCAAAGCAATATGGATCTCCCACGACAGTCACTTTCATGAAGCTGTAAGCTATACACGAACATGATCTGACAAGCCATAATATCGAAGTTTGGCCAGCAAACCCTCATGCCACACATGGCTTTAGAATGCCTTAGAAATATTTTTCGCGAACAGTGAAACATATTCGGCTTCTTCATAGTTTTCATTACTACTAATACATGAATGTGATATCTTCCCTGAACCATTATCATAGAATTAGTAATAAAATTTAGCAACTGTCTTTAACGAACAACAACAGGCTTTTCTTCAGAAAAGTCTTTTCATCACGCGAAAATGCGGTTGAATGAATAATCAGGATCGTGATAGCAATTCTAATGAACTTTTGCCGCAAAAAGTCACGCCAGTTACATGAAATATTGATTTTAAATCTGATAAGTAAGCCACTGGTGAATTTAATAAACAACGATGTGAATTGTTTTCCTCAGTTTCTCGTATGACGATGAAATAACTAGCCTTAATCTATCGTTGAATCACGAGTCGAATCAGCAATATTAGTATTAGCAGCAATTCGGAGTACCCATAAATTTTTTGGAAGAAAAAAAAATTCTAAGACTTTAACCAGTCTCTCCGAACTGCACATAACCTTGTTCCTTCGAATTCCAGATTGCTGTGACTTCTGGTAATTCCCATCTAGGCATGATGCCAGAGAGTATATGGAGAGTATATTATACAGCAACGGTCGGCAACAGGCGGACCACGAAAAGTCGATCACCGGACCGCCAAATATTGTAATGTGTTAATGTGCGTATTCACCAAAAAAGCGAGCACGAGCGAACAAGAGTGAACGAGCATTCTGCATCAATAATCGTCTGGTGAGTACGGGCTAGCGAGCGAGTGAACGTATGCTTGTTCGCGTTCAGAAAAGATCAAAAAGAACAAAGTAGATGGATCAACTACGACTAGGAACTTGAAGATGTTCGCTCTGGTGTGGACGAGACATCAATATGTCGAGCAAATACGAGCGAACATGAGCGAACACTAGCAAACATACACGAATGCTCGCTCGTGCTCGCTTTTTTGGTGAATACGCACCTTTATATACCCAGTATAAAAATTAACACGTAGATAAGGTATACTA
Source organism: Leptinotarsa decemlineata (assembly GCF_025532065.1). Taxonomy (NCBI): domain Eukaryota; kingdom Metazoa; phylum Arthropoda; class Insecta; order Coleoptera; family Chrysomelidae; genus Leptinotarsa; species Leptinotarsa decemlineata. The sequence goes on along the minus strand of NW_027412694.1, from coordinate 11,931,483 downwards.
TACCTTTATTAATTGAAGTAATATTTTTAAGCCACATAGAATTCAACTCAATTTTATTTCAAGTTGCCTAGTCAACTTGTTTTACAAGTACCAACAACTGATTTGGTTTTTTTAGTTTCCTATCTACCCTGTGTGTATGTGTGTTTGTGCGCGCTTGCCACTATTTTGTTTTGTTGAAATAAGCGCGAGCGAATATAAAAATCGGGGTTCCGAGCGTTTGAGCGAGGAAAGCAGACTGTGAGTCGTAGCGCAAACCGCGGAGCAACCATTTATTTGTTTTGTAATTTTTCGCGTTTTCATAATATTTTCGTATAGTTCAAGTCAACGATATAGTGCACCCTACCTTCCAGCAGTTCCCCTTTAATAAAATAGTTAGGGAACTAACTAATTTTGTTATTCAATAATAATTAACTGAACTGGTCATCCTGTTGGACAATCCTTTGTTTGCAGGCATGTTATGCGTATACGTTTCCGAACCATCAGTCCACCCTTTCGTAACTGTATCGTGAGTGTCTTTGTCTTCTTCTTTTTCATAGTTGTTCATTTTTTGTGTTATCTTCGTGTTCGGTTTGTATGTGATGTTGATGTTCAGTGGTTTGAAGATGTTTGTTAGTTTCTTGGTTTGGTGTCCTACGTACGTAAATTCTGTCCAAGACCAAAACAGGATATACAGTATATAATGCTCGGACTGCAACAAATTCTATATAGGCCAAACCAAGAAAAAACTGATCCAAAGGTACAATGAGCACAAAAAGGCATACATAAATCCAACAGTATATAAATCAAACCTTGCAACACACGCCATACAAAACAAACATAATTTCCCCCCACCAGAGAACATAAAACTAATAAAACAAATCAACAAGGGAAACCGCATGGACATTTGGGAAAACTTGAACATCCATAAATTCAACAGTCATAAATCACTTATCGAGGAACAAGTACAAATCAAAACACAACAAGATCTCACATTCAATATATTAAACAAAACCATACACATTCCTAGAGAAGATCTAACACGAAGAAGAGTACCTACCTGATGCAGAACAAATACAGACAAATTTGCCTAAAGTACCTGAAATACCTGAGTTAAGACGCTCTGACCGTATAAAGAGACAGACAACAGGATGACATATACATATATATATATATATATATATATATATATATATATATATATATATATATATATATATATATATATAGTGACAGAACACTCAAAAAAGGTGGCAAACCGCAGACACGTGTTTCTGGCTATTGGCCTCATCAGCGCGGTGCAGCCAATTGCAGGCATGTTATGCGTATACGTTTCCGAACCATCAGTCCACCCTTTCGTAACTGTGTCGTGAGTGTCATACCAAGTTTCGTCCAAATAGAAAATTTGCCGTTGTTCTTGTCAATATTTAGTTATTTGTTCTAAGTATTTGTTACGCATTTCCATCATTCTTCTGCTTTCCATAACTGCTTGACGTTCGTTTATTATCTTAAATCTAAATCCTAGTTTCGTTATCCAATTCTGAAGAGTTTTATCACAGCAGCTCCCGTTATTGCCGGAAGTATTCAATTTCTTTTTTAAGATTTCAATTGTAGGAATCTCATTGCTTTTGTAATAGTCGTATATTGTTTTTTTTTAATGATTTTATTAAATGAACATCTAAAGGTTTTGGTAATTCCGTATCACATCGCGTCTTGCGTTCATAAGGTTTGTTTTTGCCTATTTTACGTACAGTTGAGAAAGGAATTTCGGTCAAATCTGATGTTGCTTATAATAGTTTTTTTCCCTCGAAACCAAACTTAATATGTATGTTCTTATATACATTGAAACATACTCTCTGTGTTTAAATATTCAAATGCATCCGAATCTTATTCCCTGGAATCTCTTTTTCGCATTGTTCACCAGCGCTATTGGAATCACTACACAGGAAAAAGTCTGCGTTGTTATCACAGAAGTTATTACTATCAGCACGTGTCCAAGGACGCCATATTTTAAACAGATAACAAAAATGTTTGAGTATCATTATAAGTGCACCAATATCAAATTTCAACACTCAAATCGCGATCAGTTCCTGATCTGAACATTGACGACATAACGGCGATACACATCCCCATATTCTATTCATCACCGTAACATGACTTTAATTTAATTATTTTATGACTCTTCGGCCAATTATAAAACTCAATTAGTAAAAATTATCCAATACGAACCGCCAATTCTTCAGTCCACGTGGACTAGTTCGTAGCGGCATTATTTCTCTGTATTAGTTTTTTTGGCTTTTAAGATGCCGATAGCTTTAACTATTCACAATAAAGATTACTGCAACTTTACCTATATTACGGTCGGCTGAATTCGGGATATCAAGATGAAACCACTTTTTCTTGGCTCGTTCATGTTATTTCATTCGAACAAGATGCAATTATTCATTAAAATACATAATTATACATAAAAAATTTACAAATTTCTAACAGGTGACACATTATTCACATACACGTACACACACGACAGATATAGGTATTATCAGATCATTAATGACATAATCAATGTATATCAATATACCCACAGTTGTGATTTTTTCTTATCTGTGTACGGTAAACATCCTTCAAAATCGTTTGAAGGCTACTTATTTATATATGTCTCGTCATTTTAATCAGGCCACATCAACTTGCGATGCACGTTTTGAAGCGAAAATAACCAATTAATTTGGCATATGAACAATCGAATTAAAAATCAACAATCTGCCCGTCATCCTTTCAAATAGGACGTCGGGCAATCAAGATAATTACACCTTATAATAATTAATGAAGTTACTTTAATTTCGTGAAATGACGAAACAATATTTCACGACATTAATGATATTAGTAAAAACTGCGCCGGCGATAATTCACATGTAATTCACAGTAATCTAGTTTAATTTCCAGTTCAGTTAGATTTTTATCTTGTAATCACCAGATGAAAAAGAGTTGATTTACTGGGTTGATACCTTCATGGGAATGTGATTCCCGTATTACATACAGTGTGTAAAAGCCAAATGAAATAAATTCATTATTTGGGTTACTGTACATTTTTAACGTAAAAATGCCCCGTTCGAATATCAGGTACAACCCCCAATTTTTTAAATGGGAAATATAGGTTTGTGTTATATCATTGAAGGTCTCTTCATTCTCTATTCAAAAATGTTATGGCTTTCAAGTTTATTGCAACAATTAAGATAAAATAAATTAAAATCACGTGATTACCGAAATTTGATAAAATACACCTAATCGCAAGCATTATTCGTTGTTTTAGATCATTCCAATCTGAATGTTTAGTTTTGTACACAATGTTCTTTACATATCCCAAAAAACTCATGATGAAAAATCAAGTGATCGCGCTGGTCATTCAATCGTTCCTCGCCTCCCTATCCACCGATTGGGAAATGTTCTATCGAGGAATTGCCAAACATTAACCTGGTAATGTGGTGGTACTCCATACTGCTGAAACCATATCATATTCAGTAGAACTTGAGGGGTTCCTGGATCAGGATATACATTTGCTAAACTTGGAATGACATAATTTTGAAGAAGTTTCAAATAATTATTGCGTGTGTTCTTCTCTCATCCAGTGAGGATTTTCCGTTAACCAGTAGCGGTAATTTTGCCGATTAGCATGATCGTTAAGAGACAAAGTACGCTCATCGGAAAACATAACGTATTCTAATTGGTTGACATTGTTATCCAACATGTCCATCAGTTGCTTCTATCAAAATCGTCTTCCACGAGCTCTTGAGAAGGTACCATTTTATAGGGATACATTTTATTTTCTTTCAATATGTTCACTATCGATGTATGGCTAACATAGAATGTAGTGGATGCCTGTCTACTAGATATATGTGGGTTGTCCTCAAACTCAGGCATCACATCTAATTTGAGTTCATCACTCTTTGCATTGGCAGCTGCTTTTTTGTCTGCCCCACATGACCAAGCTCGCGAAACTGCTTCTCTATTTTGCTTATTCTTCCTTGAGATATGGGCGGTAAATTAGGAAATTTCTCATGAAACAGGCGAGCTATTTCCTGTTGTGTTCCATAACCAATCATTTTTTAAACTGTTATTTCATGCATTTCCTTTAATCTAACCATTTTTCAGACTTGAAGTTAACGAACTTTAAACTTAAACATCAAACTTTTAATTGAAATACTGACAACTAATGTTATAACATACAAAACAAGTTGACAAGGCGTTTTAAACTAGCTTTGCCACGGTAATTATTTAGTTTTTTAAAGGATACCATCTAAAAAGAACATTGTTATGGTGTTTGCTTACTTTCTTATTAATAATACCTCAACATGAAATAAGTTTTGAGTATATTGCAATAAGTTTTGAATGTATTTTAGTGTATTAAGGTGTATCAAATAAAACCATGATGAGTAGAATTTGAAACCTCTGGCGTAAAATAAATCTATTGAAAACATTTCTTCCTCACCACTACTTTTCAATAATCATTATGCAAATTAGGATATCTCATAGACCTTTGCAAGAAATTCATGGAAAGGAAAGTTAAGAAGCTCCTGGTTTTGAAGAAGATTCAGCTTCATCCGATATGTACTAACTAGTCATGTGTCAAAAATATTGTTTTTCAATTCATAAAACTAATGTTATATTCTTTACTACATTTCAAAGAAGTTCTACCCGTTTGTCCTATATACAAAATAGAACAAGATTCTCATATAAAATAATTTTCTATAATATTTCTGAAACAATTTTTTTTCAATTATTTTAAAGAACGTTTCACGAGTCATTTTCCTTTATGCATACTATATTCAATGCATATAGGCCAAACAACTGAAAAACTTGTTAAAACTAACAACTATGATTAGTTGTTGTTGTTGTTAGTTTCAACAAGTATTTTAAACTTATGTTTTAACTTATGTTATAGTTTCAACAAGTATTTTTGATTATACCCAAATCGTACGCCACTGCAGGTAATGAAACGATCCGAAAGCCCATAAAATCAGTTGTTTGCGACCAGATTGCGATTCAAAAACAGGGTGGACTCGCTATAAAGAGTTATAAAACCGCATATAACAGCTGTCACGACTCCTGATCATTTTTCAATATATTTCAAAAAAATTAAACATATGAGAGCACCCATGAATTACCTCAAAGTTGCATGTCATGCTACACCAGAAGGTCAGAGACCTTTGGTGGGTTTGAAGACTACTAAAAGCATCAATTCACATCAAGAGAGGTGCTAGAGAATATTACGGGGATATACAGAGAGTGAATACGGTGTTAATAACATCAAAGGTGCCGACGCCATCATATCCTGTACAGTTAACTTCATACTATTACCGTTACGTAATTCCGTGCTGGGGCATCAAGTGCACTCTTCTGTGATTCGAGAAGAATATATTTATTCATAAGTAATGATCGAACGTGGGAACTTAACATCCTTCTCTAAAATGCATCTCTAAATTACCTATGCCACCCCTTCTTTGAGAAAATATGGATTTTAAGAGCATACATAACCAAAAAAATTCACCGATTTTTCCATAGTATGTAAGGTTTTTTACCTGACATTTCGTCTGCCGCAGCAGCATACATCTGCCGCAGCAGCAGACATCTGCCGCAGTAGCAGACGCTTGCTGCAGTAGTAGACGAAACGTCAGGTATAAAACCTGCGGACTACGGCTAAAAACCCATATTTTCACAAACAATGGGTGGCATAGGTAGTTTAGACCGGCATTTTAGGGAAAACGAATATCGCTGGTCCTACTTGGTTTTTGATTAATTGTTTAGCAACTTCTTTGGAAAAAATAATTTCGCTTTGAATAATTCTTGTCATTCTGTTTCTGTTTTCTGTTTTTCCGTTAACCAGCTATCGCACCCCTACGAACGACAACCCTCAGAAGTCGAAACTTGTGCGAGCTAAGGATTAACGAGGTCTTACCTTTTAACGTGTGATTCCTAACACACCATTGATAATGATGATTATGTTATTGGTATAATATTGTTCTTGCAACTTTGTCTTAGGTTGTCAAGAACTACCAATAAAATCAGAGGGTAAATAGATGGATATAGCTGTGAACTACGTAGTAGGAGATCATCATAAAAAATGTATCGGTTTGAAAATGTCCCTATTGGACGAAACTGCAGTAGCGTCTGTTACAAATACAGGTGGTAAAAAAACATGGAAAGTTTTATTTCTCATTTTTCATTAATCAGGTAGAATTGAAGAAATGAGTTTCACCTGTGTGATAGCAATTTTCTTCTTTTCTTACATAGGTAGGAACCGATTATATTCCCTAATGTTTTGAGGAGAAAATGGATGAAGATAATTGGTTCTGAGGATTTTCGTTCTTGTTTCAGTTTCATGTACAAATGCCACATTTGCTAATCTTCGAAGTTTTCGTGTTCAATTGATGATTTTAAACAGCCTCTTCGTTAAAGATGAATGTGATTTGAAAACAAAGATCAATCCCAAAGATCCCATCAAATAATGGTTTCCACAAAATTTTGTTCATTGTAAATGAGAGATCTATAGGGGCAGTGTTACTACAATGTACTTCAATAGTTTCAATAAGATGAAACGCAGAACAAAATGGGCCAAAAGAAATGTAATTATGTGTATTTAGGTTTCAAGTTCATAAGTTTGGTCATATCTCAGAAGGACAAAATAAAAGTTTAATATTGATTGCCAATCTTCAAGGTAAATAGAAAGAGTGAAAAAAACGTATATGACCTTAGTGAAAGAAGTGTTTCGAAATTTACCATAAAAGAAACAACTTGAAACAAAACTCCAACTATTTGAAGGACAAGTCATGTGCAGATGATCTTCTCTAACTACCAAAGAATAAACATTCAATAAAAAAATACCCAATTGTTTTGCAACCAAGACCAAAGGCAGCAAGAAAAATATTGAGATTCTTAAGAGTTGGAACTAAGACTGACCAAAACAAATAGATTTTAGAGTACCAGACACAAACCTGAAAAGCCAGGAATGAGATATAGAAAAGGATTTAGAGTGGCAGCAAATCGCTGGAATCTGGTGTAGAATGAATCTAACAAAAAATTGAAAAGGGTGTATTCTTTGGAGAGACTGATTTTTCGAAAAACCTCTTCTGATCGCTCCATCTCTATACAAAAAAATGTGAGAAACTTCCGATGGAAGAAAAGAAGCAATTAAGTTCAAAATGAAACCTTCAAGCCGATACTTGATGATTCCCTTTGAAAAAATCTGTTTTTCCAATAACCATCTATCGCCCTCCTAAATTCAAAAGCAGTCGAGGTCAGGATTAACGAGTTCTCGCTTTTTAACGTGCTATTCCTAGCACGGATTTTTCATAATGCAGTTAAAATCTATCGTCAGGCCGTCGAATTTGAACAGCCGCGCCGTTCACATAGCGCTTCTGTCCCTTGTTATAAAACTATTTAATTTACCTTGCCCTGGTTTGTCTGTTTGAGTCAAATTTGGTAATTAAAGTTTGACAGATTGATCTGATATTTGGTACACACGTTTAGTTTTGATGACAATGCAATTCAATAAATACTGTATCATTGTAAATCCAAGATGGCTGCAGCTACAAAATGGCGGATTACATACAACTACCTCAGTATAGGTATCAAATGACAGGGTTTGACTAATAGTATACACTTTGTACACTTGTATAGTACACTTTGAAAATGGTGCAAATTCAAGATGGCCACAGCTAAAAAATGGGCTTGACTAGTAGAATAGTAGTACACTTTGAAAAATATGCAAATTCAAGATGGGCGCGGCTACAAATGGAGGAAAAAATATTTTTCCACGACTACCTCAATATGGGTATCAAATGACAGCACTTGACTGGAAGAATACTAGTACAATTTGAAAAAGATCCAAATTGAGGATGGCCGCAGCTACAAAATGGCGGATTACATAGTACCATGTAATACTGTGGCACTACATGAGCTAAACAGAATGAGAATAATTGAATAACAAAATTATTAACTGAAAACTTGACAATAAAATACGTAAAAAAATTATGTTGAACTGGTTTTTTTAAGAAAAAAAGGTAATAATTATGTAAATGATGTAGTGAAAACTAAAGAAAAAATCGGAAGGTCCTAGGAAGCCGTCATCACACTACTCTCCTCGGCAATCTACGGTATTGATCATATATAAAAACAATAAAATCTTTGGGCGAAGTATTTACGTATTTACTCAGATTACACTACGCCCAACGATTTTTTTTATCTCATCAATACCGTAGATTGCTGAGGAGAGAGGTGTGATGACTGCTACCTAGGACCTTTCGAATTATTGTTTAGTTTTTTAGTTCATCATCTACATCATTATTTCTTTCAATAAAACCGTTCAACATATTTTTTTTCTTATTTTATCAATTATATTAACTTAATAATGAACAGGAATAATTCAAAATTGCTGTACATTCCTGATTTTTTCTGCAAAATCGCAATTTATGTAATATTGGTGATTGACCTTTACCGTGTCTTTTATCATTTTGTTTACCAAATATGTTCATTCCTATTGTACCTCTGAATGGTTCTCGCCTGAGTTCAAATCAGATTTTAATATGTTTAAAAACGACAACCCTCAGAAGTCGAAACTTGTGGGAGCTAAGGATTAACGAGGTCTTACCTTATAACGAGTGATTCCTAACACGTTAAAAGGTAATACCTTTTAACGTGTTAGGAAAAAGGTAATACCTTTCAACGTGTATCGTATTTAACGTGTATCGTGTAATATCACGATCGTTATTGACAGTCGATATCTTTGGAGAATATGGCAAAAGAAGACCACAGCAAAACCCGGAAACCGTCTAAAAAAAACGGTATATTTTTCCAAAAACTAACTATTTGAAGACATATCGAGACTACTAAAATAAAAGAGTTTTGATACTGCTAGGTGGCCATTATGAATACCAGATTGACGAGCGAACAAACATAAATAACGATCAAACTAATTAATTATGCACGGTCAAAATAAAATTCACAGATGAAAAAAATTAAAAAAACTTTCGCTTCGATCACCGATCACGGCTCGGTCGAGTGTGTCCGTGTCTGTGTGTATGTATGTCGGTACGTCGCCTCTGTTGGCTATCAGCTTGTCGATCGGAATGATTACGACCGCGGCCGTCCACCATGAGACAGTTCGGTCTCCTTATCGTCGACCACCGGTGCACATTTGCATACACAATTGTAAATTATTAAAATCCCGACCCACCACACCAATTCTAATTGCCCGTAATTCTACTGAAGACGATACAAGTGTATCCTCGACGGTTGTCTCGGAAAATAATATGACACTTGTGACAATAACGATCAATTTCAACTGCTGGTTAGGTTGAAAGATGATAATTTTGCCCTTTAGAAAGATTTCATAATCGCGTGTCTATTGGTATAAATCCGTTGAGCTAGCACACAGTTTAAAATTGTCTCTTATAATATTGAGGGTTTTTTTCTATTCAAGATTTTCTGCTCGTCTTTCCTCCAGGACAAGTTGAAAAATCGGTGCCCTCGAATACCGATCTGGAACACTATTATAAAAAAAATTTGAATCTCAATGGACCATATGTCGGAATTTCAAACCATGTTTGCAGAAGATTAAACTATTTAAAAATTACTGAATTAAAAAAAACAATACTTGTGATGCACTGTTTGGAACCTTTGATGTAGTAATGAATATTATTGGAGTTTTTTCCAACACCAATCCGTTATTTTAACACCTCAACACGTGTTTTGATCACCAAGTGATCATCTTCAAGAGGATCGCTTGGTGATCGAAACACGTGTCTTCAAGAGGATCACTTGGTGATCGAAACACGTGTCGAGGTGTTAAAATAACGGTTTGGTGTTGGGTAAACACTCCAGTAATATTTATAACAAACAATATCAAAAGTAAAGAACATGATAATTCGAAGGTCTAGTAAAACGTAATATGTATTACATTTTTTTTAATAAGTTTCAAAAAAACCTTTACAACACGCATTGGTTCTAGGTTTTTTATAGTTTAAGAATTTCATGACTAGCATTCAGGAACATGCAGTTGCACTAGTCTAAAAATGGCCAATTTTTATGGTTAACTAGCAGTTTGAATAAGTTTTCCATCTTCTATCCAAACAGATTTTCATTTCAAGGTTTGTTCGAATGGGACGAATATTAAAACTCATTTTCGAACTCAAATGATACGTAATCGCCGTTTCTACGCCACTGACTCTGATTCGATGAAGTTCAGTTATTTCAAATAATACAAAACTTAGTGACATAAATATCAATCAAGTAACCCCCTGCGCCGCCTCTGGAAATAAAATTCTGAATCTAATTTCATAAATAAAAGCTTCTTGTTACTCTTGATAAACACACGTAGTTCAATCAAAATCGGTGAAAATAATTGTGAATTATCAATGAAAGAACAATATTTTCAATAAAACTGTGACACCTTGTTTCTTAGAAACGAAGCTAGTTAGGACACACGTTCACATGAACTTTTTTTCATGAAATATGACAAGTAATCACCACCTGAAATGAATGACATAATTTCAAATACACCCTGTATATTGTTCACCACTCTGCTTTATTGAAGAAATGTAGTCTTGCCGCTGAAATGTCAGACTTAATATAGTTTTAGGACCTTGTTTCCGCCTATCGCCTACTCTCTACTCGTTTGTTTCTCAAAATACATTTTGATAATAATAAATTAGAAAAAACAGCAGCGTATATAGGAAGATAACAATGAAACCGGCACCCTTCGAAATATAAACAGTATAACAGAAAAAAGTATAGGATTACTTTGAGTCTGAAACACCGCTAAGCAGAATTTTAAATCCTCAAAAATCCGATTTTGAACACTTTTGTGCTCCTTTATTACTTATACCAGTTAACTACTTTGTGTCCCTCTTTTGACTTGAATATATATAGTTCGTAATTATGGTGGCTACGGCAAAATGAAAAGTGATATTGAAGAAAAAAATAATGAAGTGGATTCAATAGATAACAGATAATTGAGTTCATAAATTTACTCAACTAGAAAAAAAAATATAAGAGGAAAAATTCAAAAATAAAAAAGAAAAGGAAGAGGAAGGAAACAAGAAAAGGAAAATATACAGAAAGAAAGAAAAAGAAAAGAAGAGAACGAAGAACAAGACTGAAAAGTAAAAGAGGACCAAGAGTTTTTGGTAAAACATTCGGAACTAGAAGTAAAAGAAAATATGAAGAGGCGCAGAGTGAGCGTAGCCAGAAGAAACGGTCTGACAGAGAGAAATAACAGAAAAATCCCAACATGTAGAAAGTAAAATATTCGGCATTCGAATCGAGGTCAGATATCGAAAAGCTAATCAATTTGCCGTATTTCCAGGATTGAAATAATTGTGTAGAGCAGATTGTAGAGCTGGCCTTCATCGATGGGTTGAACGACATCGAGATTCAGCAAGCCATGAGGCTCAGAGTATTGCAATTGTGGAGAGTAATCCTGTCCGTTATAAAAATCTTTTTTAAGTTGAGCGAGTCGTACGGAAACCCGAAAAGTCAAGAAGAGACGTTGGTACAACTGCGGAAATTTCTCAATCGATATGTATAACTGGAAGAACGGGTTTAGGAATACAACATTTTTGGACAATAAATGAGACAAAACCGAAAATCGACCTGATTGGCAGCGAGGTTTCATGTATAGTGCAGTTACCAGGGCTGTCATCTGTCCTTATTGTCAATTTGCTTCATTATCTGTTTGGATGTTCACTGAATTCTTAGCAATTTGAATGGTCATACTGCTGAGTATATGCGACCGCTCGTCTACAATTATTTGACAAAATTCTTATAAAGACTCACATCGTGTTCTATAAAGTTCATCTTTCCAGTTTCCTCACAAAAATAAATCAAGGGATAACAGATCCGATGGCCGAGGAGGCCATTCCATACTGCCTGTCCTTCCACTCCGGTGCATTGGAAATATCAGTCCAAATACACTTTCTTTTATCATACTGTTGATTTATAACATCATTTTCTATAATACTGAATAGTTCAAATATCGAGATGTGTCTCCCTTCCGTAAAATTGGCACACCAAATTTTCAAATGGGAGATGTGAATTTGATTTCTATTTCAAGATTCACACTGGAATTTCTGGAATTTTGCATGGATTTGAGACGTCATGATGTGATGATGAAAAACGGATGAACTTACAGTACGACTGTACTGTTCATCAGTTTTTCAATGATAGAATTCTAGAATACCATGCTCATCTCAAGCCTATCAAAATAGATATCGTTCCAAGTTCAGAAAAATGTAATAATCGATTTATTGGTTGACCTGGAGCAATTCCGAGAGAGCATTATTAGAATGCAACAGTTTCTCGAACGATCAATTCAAACTGACCTCACACTTTTGGCGTACCTCTTCTTCTACTTCGGACCAAGAATGAAAGTGCGAGTTGGTTGTATCTTTCGTGATGTTGAAGAGTTGTATGCCTCAAACACCCCCCATATTGTCTCATCCAGTTCGATGTGAGCAAACCTGTGTTAGCAAGTCAAAACATTAAAACAATACGTGATAGTTATAACTCGGATGATCTCTTCAAAATCATCTTCCAAACCATCACAATCGACTAACTCAAGTTCAGATGACGACTGAAACAAATAATCAGCTAATTAACCGCAAAACATCATCAAAACCGATTGCTTGTTATTTAACCTCTACTCAAAATCGTCTTGACCAAAAAGTTATTTAACAAAGGAGTTCTTAACAGTGTCGAAACATCAAGAAGTAAACTATCTCAATAAGGTAAAATCATTTTGGGAAGAAAGGAAACAATCCAAAATTGGAAAATATGTTCTCATAACCTCGAGAAAGACATTCAGAATGGAAGGTTGGGACATTCCCAGTTCGAATAGGAAAGTAATACATATTATATGAAAATAAATTAACGATTTTGTTATACATTTGACCAGACAACAAAACATTACTTTTAACCACTGACTTGGTTGAGCAGAGACACACCATATCGGACTGAAATAACAACCTTGTTTCGCGGGTTTGTCCAATGTTTATCTAAGCAAACTAACGGACGTTCATTTGTCACCTAGCGACGCATCTCGATAAATTGATACCGGGTCAGGCTGGAAAAGCGCCGATACTCTCGAAGAACGACAGGAATGTGAATGATTCGGAGATAGAACGTTAAGATAAAGTGAACAATTAGCAGAGTGTTGGCGTTATTTATAAGGAGTCAGACCAGGTAGTGGGCCACATCATTTGGGGCCAACATGCAAATCAGAGGACTGTTCGCTACCAGTGGCAGGCTAATCGAAAAGATCGGGAGAGAAAATATCTCAACTTTGTAGGTTTGGATATGCCTGGAGATCTGTGAAAATCATTTGAGAGTGAAACAATTACGCTGCTTTGATATTTTATTATACAAATAATTTTTGTTGGAAGAACTCCAGGCAGAGCGGGGTCTGTTGGGCCGCGAGGTCTAGAACGCCTCCCACATACTATAAAATATAAACGAGCTTTTTTTCTGATTGATTTGCCCGTTACTTGATGAAGATCCATAGTAATTTCATAAACTACACCTTACGATTTGATCAAATCGTAAGGTGTAGGTAGTTCATGAAAATATATACGAGCATTAGGCTTCAGAAGAAACGGTGGTGAAAGAACCTAGCCCGTTGCTTTAGTCCCTGGCCGTTCCAGGTAGGAGTGTCCAATATTGCAAATTTGACGCCAAAAGTAAAAGACCCACGATACACTAAATTTTGGCTTAAATACTACGAATGTGATCATTAGGCCATCTAGTGAGTGTATTTTACTCTTCAACTTCATTACTGTTGATGACTCTAGTTTCACCATATTAAAAGTCGAGAAAGGGGTGATTTCAGCCAAATGGGCCACATTCAAGTGACAGACACTTCTGAGAAAAACGCGTTTGCTTCAAAACAATGTAGAAGAAAATCTAAAACTAACAAGAAGATAGAAATGTCCAGTAAAAAACAATTCGAAGAAAGCAATACATGTTTCGGAAAGGCCTAGTAAGAAATACGAAAAAACGTCGGGCTATACTTTGATCTACAGTTATACAGTTTTGGAGTGCAACGTTTGTCAGAGTTCAAGCTATAATAGAAACATACTGCTCCCACCTTGTTTCAGCTTTGTGTTTACAACGTTCAGCTCAATAAACAGTAGAAGATATTCGTTAACATTTGACTACCTAAACTCATACAGGATTAGGGGATCTTATCTCGCTATTATTGGCAGAAAAGTGAACAATTCCAATACAGTACTGCAACCAATAGGGAAGAAACACATCATTTATTGTAAATTCATTGAGAAAATAGTAGTTCAGTAGTAAAACTTTTTATGAAGTAAAATCTAAACTATAGCTTAACCTAGCCGACAACGCATGCAGTAAGTCCAATATAAAAACAAGATACATATTATTATTATTATACACACAAGCTACCTCAAAAAATAGTAAGACAAATAAACAATACGGTGAGGTACTCCAATATTCTTAAAAAGGATAATGTTTCGCTTTAGACCGATCATCAATTCTAAAGATTCAGCCTTATCCAGATTATTGGAGGCTAACATCTGTGCTCTCTACCATATGTGGCTAACATCAACAATTGCTCGATTACTTCGATCTGACAATCAATGAAATAATGAGCGTGGTGGTAAAGTGATTGGTTGATGTGATTGGTTTATTCAATCATCCAACGTTTTGGAATGAGTGTCAAGTTTATGTTTGGATGTGTCCAAATCGTTAACTTTCAGGTCAATTTTCAGTTTTGTCAGGGATGTTGTTCGACAAGTTTGAAAATGCTGAGTCTCAAATTGATTTGGTGGGTAATACGGTCATAGAAAACCAGTGTATTGATGATCGTAGATATTTTCATTCGTTAGAAGAGTAGTTGAATAGTCTTCATAATGGTAGACATTTTTATAAGTTTCATTAAAATTTTCCTGATAATTATCCGTATAATTATCTTGGTTGAGATGGTGTGCTCTGCATTTTTGATCGATTGAAATTAGGATTAGGTTGGTTAGGTGATAGTTTCTGTTTGAGGATTCGGTCTTTGGAAATTTTGTTGAAAGCTCGGTCTTTGGAAATTCTGTTGTAAACTCACTCAGTAGCTGCACAGAAGAAAAATCATGTGTTTCTTGAACATTTCAAGGTAATTTCCCGTTTTCAACAGAATGTTCTCAAGTAGTAATCGAAACAACTTCACCAGTTTTATAAGACTGGGCAATGGTGTCCTTCTCTAAGGCCGCCGCTGTTCTTTTACACAAGCCTGTCCGCTAATGAGTCTCTTCGGCTAGCAAATCTTAATGGTGTTTGATTTTTTTCATGCGATAAACTCGACTATCTGTTGTATATGGTTTTATCATAATAGTTATATGGATTTGAGCCATCAGCGTGTCTAATGATTTCACAGGTATGCCTGAACGGGTTTTTTGAATCTCAATATCAAATAGTTGTCTCACATCACGTGAGAATGATGTTTTAATATTATTCAATATATATTTCAACTACTATATTGACTATATAAATTCTATGAGAAAAGTGAATTTCATGCATGCAAACATGTTTGAATACTAAAAACTATTTCATCAGCTTCCGAACGTTTGAACTTTCCAGCACTATATTTGATTAGTTTAAACTATCACTCCGTTATCAGTATGAGGTAAATCAATATTAAAATTGAACACGCTTGAAGAAGCTAATGTACGGTGAAACACATGCTGAGGTTTTATAAACTGTTGATTTAGTTATATGTTGATCTTGTGAAATAACTACTTCTGTTGTTCTATTATTCTTCATGTCTTCGGGCGCGGTTAGTTTGTCCCGATAGACCTAGCTCTCTCTCTCTGTCAATATATCCCCAAAGAAAGATATTCAAGGGCATGAGATATGGAGACTTGCTGGCCAGCAAATGGTTTCGTTTCTTCCTGCCCAATTATGCTTCTGCCATCTCAACCGATTATGATTGTGGGAAGGAACACCATCAAGTTGAAAATATAACCTCCCTCTAGTGTCGATTGGAACTTCCTCCAACAAATTTTGTATATCCTTTTGTAGGAAATTTCTTTACCATTCAGTGGCATGTCAAAAAATGTGCTCCATTGACTTGACCTCCAACTAGGACCCTCCAAACATTTAGGTTAGGTCAGGTTAGGTTGGGTCTATTCGACCCTCCACCGCAACCCGCAAGGGTTTATTGTGTCTCACACATATTCACACTCGGCCAAATAAACCCAGCTTCTTAACGAAGCCGATTAGTTTGTCTGGGGAGTGGTCTTTCAGGTCTCCAAATATTTATTGATCTTTTATTTTGGTGATCAATTTTTCTAATCCAATGAGGATTCTCTTTTGAGTAGTAGTGGTAATTGGGTCTGTTGAATGTTGAAATGTATTTCAGTAAATGTGATTCCTCATGGAACAAATTCAGTATAATCATTGACACTATATTGAAACTATATGAAATTCGCACTGCGAATTTCATAATCATAATCCCCTCGACAAAGTTGTTTGTTTAATTTAATTTTGTTTAATTTAATCATCTTGCAATATCTCGCAGCCAGTACGTACAACCTATAAATTCATAAAAATCAAATTTTAGTGTAAGTGGAAAATACTAAAAATTTCAGTTTTCATTTTCACTTCATCTTTATACTAGAATATATGATTTCTTTTTTTTTAATTACAAAATTTCACTTTGGGTGCTATAGAATGAAAAATAGAAAGTTTTTATTTCCTCTTTTCCATTACGGTTTCCAAATCGGTTTTATTTATACAGGGTGAGTCAATAAAAACGAAATAAGGCAAATTTCTCATAGTACACGTTAATATTTCCCAGTTTTTTCAATATAAATTGAGAAAATACGTTATAATTAGGAATGTTATATAACGGTTGCGGTTATTTCGCGTGTAAGTCATATTTCTAAACTGTTCTATTTATTTTGTCCAATTTGTTTGCCTTTTTGTTTGTTTATTCATTATGTGACTAAGACGATTTCCATCAACAGTTGCCTTACTTGTTTGTTCATTATAGTACTCCTAATTCAGTATTTATTAAAAAAATATCCGCAATTTTTGCTATCTTCAGTTGAGAGTAAAAGTGGTGAATAATTTACATTACAATAATATCTTACAGTATATGTACTCTGACTATTTTGGCTCATCATTCGGCTCATAACTGAACTCTATTATGAAAACGGTAGAAGAGTGATATTACAGCACAATTAGATCGAACAAAAACCCTCAAAAGTCGAAACTTATGCGAGCTGTGGATTAACGAGGTCTTTCATTTTAACGTACGATTCGCAGCACAGAAGATAAGCATGTTGATCAGAAATATGTTATCAAGTCATATTTACGGAGACGGGGTCAGCAGAAAATAGTAAACCCAGTTCAACATCTTTTTTTTCCGAGATGCTCTATTATTCATCATTCGTCATAACTGCCAGAATAGAGTTGACACACAACACAAAAACTTTTTGGTATCAAGCTTCGAAGGGTGAATAAACGCCTTGGAGTGAGCCAACCCTGGAAGATTCTACCAGAAGTCCATAAATCTTCTTGCCATCCAGGTGCTCATCCAGGCAATGATAGATTCTGGTCCGATGATTATCGAACCCAGAGACAATTTGTTGAATTGATTATTTTAGTCTATTAGATTATTTTTGGCAGTTGCTTCAGAGCCACTCAATTATTCGAAAATATGTTCATTGATTTATGAGTGAGGTTTTTACCGTACATAAATCAATGGCGTAGATATTCGTCCGGAATACGAACGCATAGGTTTCAAGGCAGGCTGATTTGTGACTGTATACACCTGCACCAGCAACTGTGAAGATATTTCAACGTTATTTTGGAGGTTTCACAAGCTCCTGATGTGGTCCATGTCAAGATAAGAAGGTCATCTACAGGAGCTTGCTGATCTACCTGTTTTCTAACCAGGATATCAAGCAAATTTTCCATCAGAAGTGACCAAGTACCTCACCTTTGGTGACTTTGAACTCAATGACGTCATCTTGAAGAGTCGTAGAAGGTGTTTTGTTTATGAGCATGGCAAAGTTCCAGTCTGTTACGGTAAGGCATGGCACTCTGGCCTCATTTTGATAGTTTGGCAGTCTCAAATGGGTGCCAATCCTTTGGCATATGCCGAGTTGACAAAACATACATCTAAACATACCCCAGGAAATAATCAAAAATATATCTGCTGCTCACGTTAATACTGCTACAAGCGAATCAGGCTGACACTATGAGAACCCCCTTTCAAAGTACTTTCAATACAGAAAAGAGCTTCGAGGGTGCACATTACATGGACTCGTTTTCATTTAGTAAAACGAATAACTGTCTGTAAGTTGAAAATTGATAAGTAACCAGCATCTAAATTCAATTCAGCTCATTTATATCAACAATGGAATGAAAATACCGCAACAAATAGCACGTAACTGTCATTTTATATAAATCGTAGGCAGAAAAAACAAGCAGTACAACTTATCGAACCTATTCGTTATTTATTAATTTTATCGCAATGGCTTTATTGTATTTCCCGTATACAAACGTGATTGCACTTCGTACGAACCAATTATTATTATCTCTTTACATTCACAACACGCCTTAATTAATTTTTAGTAGAGCTCATTATTAGCAAAAACGACAATAATTGATCAGTAATATAATAATTAAAATATCCTTGGATGAGGTCTGTTGTCATAGGATACAAATAAATTAATCAAAACGTGATTTCATTTATTCCTCAGGAATTAGTATAAGTAATATGTATCAAATTTTCATCAGCTAAGTATGTCGAACTCAAAGATATTTATAAAAAAAAATCACGTATTGATGATCACATGAGATAATGAAAGCATCGTTACGTTGAAAATTTATCTAGGTGGATACAATCACATTCTATTAAAAAAGGTTTGAAACCAAAAATGATCTACTGGTCATATTAAACCTGGTCATAAACCCTAGATTATCTAGAACTCACTGATGTAGTAGTAAACATCGGAATGACCATTGCAGGAAATGCAACGACTGGTCTTTTTAGGAATCTCACAGGCATTTACTGAATGCCCTCACAGTTGATTTAAAGGACATGCTGGATTTTACACCATAACACGTTTGTTGGATGGAAGAAGCAAAAATCAATGCCTTCAGAATTCACCTTCAGCCAACATGAAAGCAGAAAATATGTGTGGACCCCAAAGATTCTGAAACTTGTCTCAGTGGAATCAATATCGAAACTTACAGAGGTAATACCAGCCGCCAAATGGACGTATCTTACATAATTGAATCATTCTCCTCCGAGGTACCTCTATCATCTTCCAGACATAATTGTATGCTTCATGCATATCTGTGCTCGGCAGATTCTCGTATGGATGGCTTATGGATGGCTACATTTTATGTGACAACTAAGTAGCACTAAAAGCTGAAGTTATTTATTGGGATAGCAAAATTTCTTTATAACTGGTAGTGGAAGATACAGTAACTTTGACGGGGATACCGGGTGTTAAAATGAATGACAAAGTTTTCCTTGCAAATCTGGAAGCAACTCTGGATGAGAAATTATATTAGATGGGCTAAACAGTTTGTGGGCTAATACACATATGTCGCTAGCAGTATTGAATCCATATGATTTTTAGTTAACCCCAACTTTCAAAAGACACGTTATCAAATTTCACAGCTGTCGGACTATTAGTTTGTGGGATAAGACATTTTGAGTGAAGCACCGTTTGTTAGTTTGAAAAAAATGGATAAAACTGAATTACGTGTATTAACGAAGCATTGCTTTTTGTTGAAGCCAAAGCTTGGCTTGATAAATATTATTCGGACTTTGCATCAGGAAAATCAATCTTTGAGAAGTGGTTTGCTGAGTTTAAATGAACTCCAAAGACGATGCACGCAGTGGACGCCCCAAAGAGGATGTAACCGGTAAAAACATCAAAAAAATCCACAAAGTATTAAAAAACACATCAATAGCGACTATTACATAGCGTTACTGGAGCATTTGAAAGACGAAATCGCGGAAAAACGGCCTCATTTGAAGAAAAAGAAAGTGGTGTTTCATCAATGCACCTTGTCACGAATCAGTGAAAACGATGGCAAAACTGCATGAATTGGTCATCGAATTGCTTCCGCTTCCACTATATTCTTCAGATCTGGCCCCCAGCGACTTTTTCCCGTTCTCAGACCTCAAGAGAAGGCTTGCTGGAAAGAAATTTGAGGCCGATGAAGAGTTAATCATCGAAACTGAGGCCTATTTTGAGGCTGAAGACACATCTATCGATACTTATATAAATGTGAAAGATTGTGAAGATAGATGTATTCATGTATGTTTCTGGCCCTTTCACGCCTAAACCATTGAACGGATTTAGATGAAACTTTACATGAACACAGCTTATACATCAGAATAACATATAGGCAACAATTTACAAATATTTTGTGTGATTTTAGTCATAATGTAACGATAAGTGTTAAGTAAGTCGGAAAAATTATAGCTCCCTGAGAGCTATCTTGACGTGCGCTGCCTAACCGTTGGAGTTACATGCAGATAATGTACCGTAAGATTGTTCATCTTGAATAGTTCTAATTGAAAGTCCGCAATAGTATATGTCTACCTCTTATGTGGCAGCCACCACATGCAAAATACTGAGCCATAAATATAATTAAATTGGATACTGTTTTTATAATACACATTTTAGAATATCTGTCAAATCCTTATAAAAATTGAAACAACTCTCGTTTCAAGTATTTAATCTTTGTCTTATTCACTGGACGAATCGTTTAGAAGTTATCACGATAAGATTAACTTGACGCAACGCGGTAAGCCATTACGGATCTCGTCTACTCTAAAATCGATATTGTTACTGCTTCAAAAAATTAAGAATAAAACTCACCGCAGGCTTTGACAATGTTCGTAGTCTTGTGATAAAGGACTATATCGATGTTCTCTCTATACCTCTAATAGGCATATTCAACTTAATTTTATCAACTTGTGACTTCTCTGAGCAGTGGAAAACGGCTCGAATTTGTCCGATATTAAAAAAAAGGCGACCCTAGCGATATCACAAACCACAGGGCAATTTCAATTTTATGTAACTTTTCTAAACTCTTCGAGATATGTGTGCAAAATGTTATGTACTCCCATATTCAAAAAGTTATTTCTTCTACTCAGCATGGTTTCGTACAAAAAAAGATCATATATGACAAATCTTGCATGTTTAAATCAATCTCTCTGTACGTATCTGGACAAGCAAAAACAAAAAGCCTTCGATCAAACAGACGATCTAGTTAACAGAAAACAATTTGTCGAAAATGAATCTTTCAAATCGGCTCAGTACATAATTACATCTGGGGTACCATAAGGTTCTAATTTTGGACCTCATTTATTTTTTATTTTCATTAATGAATTGGCAACCTCTTTGAATATTCCTAGCCTTCTATTTGCATAGGACCTGAAACTATGTTATAAAATCGACGACATTACTGAATGTCAACGTGTACAACATGAATTAGATGTAATAAAACTTTGGTGTAACAATAATCGTCTACAACTGAACGTATCCAAATGTAAAATAATATCATTTACAACAAAAATGCGAACTTTAACGTACGGTTATTCAATCAACAATACTACAATCAACCGCGTACATGAGATAAAATATTTTGGTATAACATACAAACAGTAAATTGATATTTACAAAACATATAGTATAAGAAATATGACTGCTGATGCAAATAGGAGATGCTTGGATTCATTTACAGAAATTACAAAAACTTCAAAAGTATTGGCACCTTAAATTAAGTTTTTTTGCGTATGCCAGATCTAAGTTAGAATATGGCTCTGTGTTATGGAATCCAGTTTACGTCTACCAAAAAAAATCAATTGAGAGCATGCAAAGGAAGTTCCTAAAATACTTTTGTCCGAAAGTTGATGAAAAATCCCCACGAGAGGCATCGATCATAACATTTTGTTGACACGATTTGATATAACATCTTTGGAAAATAGGAGAGTACGGTTCTATTACCCGAGATCAATTTCTTAATACCAAGAAGCGAAAGTCGACACAATATGAAATTCTATTGCGAATCATCAAGCACAAATGTAATGCTACGATCACCATTGAATTTTATGTGCAGGAGCTTCAATAAAATGAACATTGCGATATTCATTTCGACTCTCTGAAGGGCTTGGTATCATATATCCATAATCACTTTTAATAATACTATAAATAACATTTGTGTCATTACTGCTACATTGCATGATTTGTAACTTTTTGTGTTATATTCTCAATTTTTCATTCCTCTTTTGAAATTCTACGTATACGAATATTTTATATATATGTACTTTGTTTTATCATCTACTTTTATACATTTCTATATTCCATTATTTTCAATATATATTTCATATATACTCTGTAATAATAGCATTTTCTGTAACTGGGTACTCCTGTTGAAAATAAATCGCTTTTTTTAAGACGACGAAGGACGATGCGCGGGGGTAGAGGAGAGGTCTAAGCAATGAAGCGCCATCGCCGAGAACACGACCCGAACGTGGGCAGACGCGTGAGGGCAGGTGTCGGTGACGGTTGTGTTAGTTTTGCGAATTACTTCATAATTCGATTCTAGAAGCTATTCATTACTTATTGCAGTTGATATATTTTTTCAGTTACTGTATTTTTAAAGGAAAAATATAATTTATCAAAATTTTTTTTCTTTGTTAGCCTACGAACTTTCTAGCCCCACATACAATGAGTCTCAAATATTATGATCAATTTATGTTCAGCTATTCGTATTAGGTTTCAGGAAAAAACAGGTTTTAACATCGTGATTATTTTGGTGATATATTTGTCACATCTCAATTATTTAATATTTTTGTATTCAGAATAAAGCATTTCTAAACATGTCCATATCAATAGAAAATATGTTTTCAATTTCACTCCTAATGAACTACATGGATTCAAATCAAAACGATAAATATTGCGACCAAGAACAAAGATACTAACTGAAAGCTTGAAGAGATAACTACAACATAATTTTATTGTGTTTTCCGATGAAAACATCCCAGTATCCATTACAACACATGAAGAAATGGATCAAACTAGTTTCAATACTCCAATTTTTTTAATATGTCAAAATGTATCCAATAAAATATGCACTCAAAGATTTTCAATAGAGTTTCAAGCTGGGTAGTAATTGTTCAAGTTTAGGGTTTTTCTTTTCCCAAGAATAAGTCGCAGATGGGTCTCCTTGAACTCTGGTGACATTACAAGTGACTCTGATATATAATCGGCCACTAATACGTCAAATAATATTTACAATCTTCTGCAATATACAAGGTCTCAGTAATTTCCATCATGTTAATGACATTATGAGCTGTTTTTTATGATTTATGTTACGTGCATTTGTTCTAAGGAAAAATTAATCGAACGAACATCAACTCAATATCTCAGTTTAACCTTAGATGTCAACATAATTCAATGAATCATCGTATGAAATATTATTCGAGGAGCTAATTAAATCAAAACACCGAATTTTCAACTCAAAGAAATGTCGTAAAACTATTGGGAATTCGTGACGGGTTACGTTCGATTGATTCAAAGATATGCCGACATACATTTCTTTCCTACCTCGTCACCGTCTTTTATTAGTACCCGATGATGATTCCTAATAGTCAGTTAAATGAAGAACGAAGAAAATGTTTATTAGAACAAGTCTAGTTAATTGACTATTACGTTTGAATGTCTTCTTTTTTATTAATTTAGATTACTCTGCTCAAAGGTAATAATTCTTTTGAATAAATATCCGTTAATATGCTAATATTGGTATTCCTCAGTTCCAAGGATATATATAACTAGTACATTTTCGACAGTAGACGGTAGAACCAGTAGACTAAATTGAAAATGAGGTTTGTGAGAACTGAACGATAAATTCAGAGCTTTAGCAAGTCAGTGAAAATGCTGTGTCTTTCGGAGACTAGTGGAGATTAAAATTTACTGATTGACACTGCCAATCGCAAGTACTCAACAATTTTTCAACAACGTTATCACAGACGGGATAACTGCCCTGATATAAGTTTTTCGTTTTCATTTTCTTTCGGGGTTTTTCGTATTTTCAGCTCTATTGTAATACTCTATAAGTAAGCAGAGTTATTGTTAATAAGGGATCGCCAAAAAATGTATTCCTTGTTTGTAAGGGGTCGGAAATTGAAGTTATTTTGTTGCTGAGCAACAGGCGAACAGGAATTAACAGGGTTAATACTTTCGCATTTGGTTTATAGTATCATGGATTGGATTGGCAACTTCCTCAAAAGTAGACTTAAGTGGGTGCAAACTAAAAATTACATATCACATACAGTTGAAGCTTGTTTCGGTAGTCCCCAGAGTAGTCGACGAAATTTAAAACCTAAATTATAATCAATACAAAGCAGAAGTCAAGAAAATATGCTAACACCACTGTTTCTACACAGTTGACGAATTTATGGTCTGCAATATATAAAGTTTTGTCCTGTTTTCTGTCACACAGAAAAACACAATGAAAATTCTGTATTGTTTTTCGAATTGCTCAATTTTTTTCGCAGTCATATCGATAAATACTATCTTCAAAAATCATTTTCTCGCATACTGGATGATTCAGCGGAGCGTGGCCAACCAAAGCTGTTTTTATTAATAGAACACCCAGTATATGAATATGTCATTAGATTCCATATTTTTTTAGCTCTCTAAGAAATTTTTGTTTCCGAATTTCTATTGCGGCATTGCCAAGTTATTCCAGAATACTACGCAGACCCGTAGTATTCCCAAAAATCCACTTAATTGTTGTAGACATGCGGGTGGTAAATTAAAAAAATATTGTCTGCAAAAAAGGTTTTACTATAATAACTTGGCAGTACCGCAATGGAAATTCGAAAACGACAATTCCTTAGAGAGCTAAAAAATATGGGATCGAATGATGTATTCATATACTGGGTGTTCTATTCAAAAAAATATAGCTTTGTTTGGCCACGCTCGGCTGAATCAGCTAGTATGCCAGAAAATAATTTTTAAAGATAGTATTTATCGATATGACTGCAAAAAAAATTAAGCAGATCCAAAAATTGTTTCCTCTGATACCGATGGACCGAGAGAATATTGTTGACTCACCATGTAGATTCAGGTCTAATATGTTTGTTAGTTTTAATTGTTTCATTTAGCATTTCGTTTTTAAATTGCTTATATATTTCAATATTGTTAGGAATTGAATAAATAAATCAATTAATCACCGGATCATAGTGAAGCACCAGAGTTCACGTTCATTATACATGACAAATATTTATTTTTTTTATCTATTGGGCCCTGAGAGAATCACAGAATTTTCTTCAGCAAAATCTAGAAAAACATAACTTGTGAAGAAATAATTGCTATTAGACTTTATGCTTTTGTATAAAACCCGCCGTATTACATACACATTGAACAGATTTTTCTGAGTATTTTGTGATATATCAAGTGTCTATAAAATAAAACAAGGAAGCTTCAGTAATTTAAAAAATGTAACCTCTTCAACTTCGGGCCACTTGGCACCGTACCGCAGACCCGTAGTAAACAGGCCATACCTTGCGGATTCATTCACAGATAGTGGGTGAAAGAGAGCCTTCAATGAGTAGCAGGGTGAGTGTCGAGTGATTTATGAGGGTTACTTTCTCATGTTGCTCTCGGTATTGATGTCGTTGTCACCCCACTGAGGCGACAACAGGCCAGGCGCCGGTGTATCCGAGACTTTGGAGATGTCATGTCACTCATTACTTTATTGCCTTATCTGAAAAGATGTACACGGTGGTCAAAAATTGGGAATATTCCAAGAGATTCTGATCTTTCATTGAGAACGAATGAGTCTTTCAACTCAAGAAAATCTAGCCGTGATCCCAATTTGAAAGATATTGGATGACGCAAGTTTTCAACGATTTTCCGGTCACCTTCACCGAAAATTATAATTGTGGTGTTAGTCGATACGTGTTGGTATCTATAAACTTTTTCGAGAAATTCCACCCAAAAAATTATAAATGTTTTTTTTATTTATATATTCAGGATACAAACAGAAAAATTCACTACAGTATCCACACAATTGAATTAATATAACATTAAAAGTAAACGCCAAATGGTTGATGCAAATATTAACTTGCTTAAAACAAATGCATTATAGAGAGGTGTTGATTTTGATTCTGTTTGATTGAAGAATTTGCATTTTCTCATGACATATCCCAGAGTTCCACTACTCTTATTAATTACATAATCTATATGTTCATCAAAAATAAGTTTGGAGTCAAAAATAACAAAAATAAATTATTTATGTCACTCCGAATTCTCGACCAATCTGAAAAGGACTTTATCTGAAGCATACATTGAAAATTTGGCATTCTTGAAACATTGTTTGATGTTATTAATATAGATGATAAAAAATAAGGGCCCTAGATGGGACCCTTATGGTACTCCAGAAGATGGATAAGGTTCAGATGAACATATACATATATATTGGGTTCTGTTTTTGGAATATGATTCAATCCATTTTAACATAACATCACTCACAACGACTTCAGCAGTCTCCGAAGTAATGTTGTAAAGATATAAACAAATAAGTAAAAAAATATAAATGGTGTTATTTTTTTACAAATATCTTGCGAAGTATTGCAAAAATCCCAAATATAAAAAAATCCTACAATAAAGTTCCGAAACTCTACACCACCAATATTTTTATCAGTTTAATTTAGAAGTGAAAATACCACTAAATTTAGAGGTGAAATAAGACTTCGTTAGTTATGAATATGCAATGGGCTTGTTTCATGCTATTGAAAATGATACTGGTTTGCTTATAGACTGATCGAGTTAGGGGTATATTATACTCATCAAGTCTAATCGGTCCCAAGATCTCTTTATATTTGCAGAAAAAAGGACAATTCCAAAAGCAAGAGTTTAAATTGGCCGCGTGTCTGTTGACCAATAAAGTTGATCGTGTCTACAGCGGTGTTGCCAAGTGTATTTGTTTTTAATGTCTAATCATAGAACTGAAATATAGTGATCCAATTTGACAGATGCCATTTTTGTTGTTATTATTGTCAACTCGGTGTGAATATAACTGTTATAATCTGATTTGTTTGTTACAGTTTTCTAATTAAAAAACAGGTATCTATTTTGCTGTATATTCCGTGCCACTAGTTTGCATTCCAAAAAATATATTTTCAGATTATTTTTGCATTGAATTTTATCATTACTACCACCAAAATGGTTATAATATGTTTTATACCTAATTCTAGAAACAGGTCATCCATACCAGATGAAAGTTTCTCAGTGTTCCAAAAAACAAAATTCTATGAGATCTGTGGTTTTCCATAACGCTTGAATTTAGTAGCAATATTAGAAAGAGGTACTTATATATGTAGGATGCATGCATGTGTGCGTGCGTGAGTTAATGAAGACGAGCGCATTGTGCATAATAGTACCTAATAAATGTTATATCAAATATTGGCAAACAATCAAGTTATTTTACCGGAGCCAACATTTGTGTTGGCCAATAAGAAATAGTTTTTTTTTGGTAATAAATTGCAGTTGAACAGACTGAAAATTGTAGAATAAATTGAATAAAATTTGAAATGAATCTTCTTTTTTTTGTATAAACTTATATTCTAACTATAAATTGTTGTAATAAAAATTTTAATCTAGTTTGCTACATTTTTTTATTTTCATAACTGTATATTATTAAGTAATGTATAAAATCATAGTTCAAGTAAATATTTTGTGATCTTTCGATTTTGTGTACTGATTTTAGATATAGAAGTTATTTCCAACCATGGTTTTCGTGTACATTTTATTCCATGTGGAGAATTTTTTCATTAATTCAAACGTTAACGGGTTCACATACACTTCCATTATCAACATTTTTGTGATATCAACATAAAAATGTCTATACTGCTATACTATCAAAAATAACGTTTTTATTCCATTTGGATCTCATGCATAATGAATTCTCCATTCCAAAGCATTTCTTTCACTTGTTTCTTAGATTTAGTTGTCGAAAGTGACTGTGATTTTACTTTGAATGAATCAGAAACTGTTTTACGCTCTGTGAATTATACGATTTGGCAATGTTGATTATTTGTAATGTGCTTTTTGGTCAATCGAACAAGAAGCGGGACTAGGCCCGTGACGTCACGGGCCTAAAAAATTCGATTTTCAATAATTAATTACGGGAAAACAATGGTATTTCGAGAGCTGAAACAAAATACACCGTTTTGCAATTTGAAATTACTATCAAATGAACTGTAAATCAAAAATCATGAAACAAGCCCATTGTTTATAAAATGGGAATGAAAAAATTTAAAAAATATGTTTATGCTGTGTTCCGAGATAGAAAATGGAAAATTTGGAAAAATGTTGATAGCTTACCTTTAATTATTCATTTTTCCAAACTGTTTATGAACGGGGATATGTTTTAAAGTCTTCCAACAAACAAACACTTGACAAAAGTAAATGAATTATTATCAAGTATTTTCCTCAGTAATATTTAATTTATGTTCTTATTTTTAATCCAGTCGCAAATAAATGAGTATCGTTATATTCGTCAAAAAATCATTTTTTTTGGTACTTTTAAAAAAATGGTCGCCAGTTGAAAAATAAAACTTGAGACACGAAAATGTAATTTTGCCAACTTGTCTTATTCATATCTAACAAAATAGTCACTAAAACTCCGCGATTGTAATTTTCTGATATCACCTGAGGTCCTTAGATTAGTTTACGTTTTATCTTAGCCACCAAGATGGAATTCCAAAAGTGACTGAAAAAATTTAGTAGCTGTAAAAACTTTCGAAAATGTCCGGTGAAACCGGAAGTGCCCGGAAAGTGAAAAACATATGAAAAATGTCTTATTCACATACCATTTACCTATACCAAATCTTATTTTGATACACCGAATAGTCTAGAACAGTGTTTCTCAAAGTGTGCGCCGCGGCGCCCTGGGGCGCCGTGGAACCTTTGCTGGGGAGCCGTGGGCCACGGGTGAGTCTCAAGCTACAATGTTTCACAATATAGATAACTCAGAGTAAAGATAATACTTCGGTACCTATTAATGAAAATCCTCTGATAATATGATAATATCGGTAATTGCAAAATGTAATCCGTTCAGACAGCCACCTACCTACTTTGATTAATTAAATATCTAGTGTTAGGAAGTTAAAAGGTAAGACTTCGTTAGTCCTTAGCTCGCACAAGTCCCTCAACTTCTGAGAGTTGTCGTTCGTATGGGGGCGACAGCTGATTAACGGAAAAACATATTTAAAACAGATTTTTTCTAACAGTGTATATAGTCTTTACGTTCGGGGCGCCGCGATAACCTTAAAAAACATAAGGGAGCCGTGAATTCGAAAAGTTTGAGAAACACTGGTCTAAAAGTTATGACTTGTCTAATAGATTCGTTGACACCCGGTATACCACGATACAATAAAACGGAGAAAACTTTTGAAATAACCAATACAATAGCTTTCTCGGGCTTTTCAAGTATGAATTCTGGATGGTTTCTGAAAGATACTAGACAAAATTCACCAAATAAGTTTGAAAACACGAGTAAATTTAAAAAAAAGCTGCGCAAAATGAGAGAGAACGCTCACAAATATTTCGCTAATGAAGCTTCTAGGAAATATTTCCCTCTTTGCCATCATCCATAAAACTATAATAGTATAATTGCATTGTATTGTGAACGTTATTGTAATTGAAGTGGTTTACAATATTCCAAATATATTGCATCCTTTCAAAAGGGCATTACCATGCCATAAAAACTAAACCGGTCGGAGGATTCCTTTCACTTCTTGTAGAAGTTACGTATATCCCTCAAGGCACATCAAATAATTTAAACGTTCGATCGTGTACTGTCATCGATATCATTTACATAATTTTCTCCTTTTTAAACAAATAGTTTTATGTGTACGATAAGAATTCGACGAATAGAAATAAAAATATATTTATGGTGGTATTTTTGTGGTAGCTGAGATTTGTAGCGATAAACAAAGGTAAACTGGTTGAAATATCGCATGTACAGATTTTTTTCTTGCGTATAATTTGTTTTCAACAAAATGTTGAAAAACTGACTAATTTATTTTGACATGAAATACGTATCAAGTAAATGCAGAAAATTTTGAGGATAGAAGAAGCCATCCGTGGATTTTTTATTCCTATACCTTGAAAATATTCAAATCAATGCAATATTTTGCTCACCATCTTAGTGAATTGATAACTGAATAAATCTTTCGAAAATAATTTTCTGATCATCCTAGTGAAATTATACTTTCTCTATCTTGATCATCAAGATGTTACATAACAAGCAATTTAAAAATACATTGATCACCCACTCGTAGATATGTTGTAAGCAAAATTGAAAAATTTGAATTAGTTGAAGCACAAAAGAATACGTGAATGAAGACGTTTCTCGACCAGAAATCAGATCTTTTGTTTGTTCAAATATATGAACAATGAAATAGAGGATACATTAGCTTTCTTTCGCATCCATTAGACAGACATCAATTTAACTGCTGAAATAAATCGAAAACTGCATATTGTTTTTGGTTATTCCTTATGATTTTTGAAGAAAACACATTATGTCAAACTAATAAAGTATTTTAGTACAAATCCATAATAGTGGGCACTAAATTCTGAGAAATATAAATATAATTACATTAAAACAAACACATTGTTGTGATTCAATTGGGATGATATATTACAATAGTCAATGATCTAGGATAGATCATAGTTCCAAAATACTAATATACCAAAAAATTAGTATGTTCCGACAAATACATAAAAAAATAAAGCACCAATGAACATTGAATATTCCAAATTACCGCATGTAACAGGTCTGACACTGCAACTATGCAACAATATCATCAACAGAGTACCATATGCTGAGTATGAGAAAGTATATATAGGGCAAAGAGGTAGGTATCTAAAACGAAGAATTGCTGAACATATCACGGATTGTAAAAGTACACACAACCCACTGAAAACAATGAAAAATCCCACTAGCCTTGCAGAACATTGTAAGTATTATTGATTCATACTTTTGATTTCAATTCAGTGAGTAGGAAAACAGACTACATTGAAAAAAAGAGTCTTGAATGAAATGATTGAAATAACAAAGCATGGAACAAAATGTGTTGGAAGGTCGGATATTGAAAATTTACACACCTCATATTTCAATCTGATAAAAAAATCAAACAATAATTCTGAATCAATAACAATCGGATTTTTCCAATAACAATTCTCATTTCTTTTATGGGCCTTTTTTGCATTATAGAGAAATGATTCACCGACAGTTCAGTTTGTTAATTTTTCCGTATCTGTGTCAACGTTTTTCGTGAACCTGTATATGTATTTATATTTTATGTCGAATTCATTTACTTCGCCCTTTTTGAACTCGGAAAGCCGCCCTATTTGTAGGTACTCATCAACGTTGTTTTTTGTGAAGTGTTCGAAGCGTTGTATTATTTTTTAATGGTTGTTATTTTACATGATTTATTTTGTTTTTAACAAAAATACATTCTAGAATGAAATTTTAATACGTATGTCTTGTTCTTATACTTCAGAGTTCTGAAGATGAAACAATAAAAAATCGACAATTAAGCCATTGGTTTTCTTCGACATTTTGACCGATTTCCCGCCAACATGACAATCGGAATCATATTCAACGGTCGGCACCCTGTTCAACTAAATTATTTATATCTCTTTCTGTTAATTCTTTGACAATATCTATAACAAACCGAAGAAGCGGCTCTGATTCTGGCACATTCTACCCAAATAAAAGAATATAATTATTTCGTGATATTTCATCCAAAATATAATATTTATTATCTAATGTCTTGTTTATCTTCTAATTTATTTAACTTTACTCTATTTTCTTCTATAAGCTGGACACAAGTTTCTCTTTTTCATTTTTGATTTCTTGCTGGTTTAATAAAATTGCCGAATGTCGCTGTTACTGTTTATTGGTTATGGTTTGGAAGAAAAAAAAAAAGAGCATACCCCTCTGCTTTTTAAGACAGATGTAAATTGCACTATTTCCTCGATATTGGATACATTTCACTATTTTCTAGTTTATCCTACCGGTTATAGTGCCTACTACCTACACTGCGTGCAGGATTGTCAACGATCAAATGAAATAATAATAGGTTAGGTCTAAAGTGAGTGGGTCTATTCGATCCTCCACTGCAAGCCGCAAGGGTTTATTGTGGCTCACACCTACTCATACTCGACCAAATAAACCCAGCTTCTTAACGAAGCTGATTAGTTTGTACGGTGAGAGGTCTTTCAGGTCAGATAAACTTTTTGGTATCAAGCTTCGAAGGGTGATTAAACGCCTTGGAGTGAGCCAATCCTGGAAGATTCTGCCAGAAGTCCATAAATATTCTTGCCATCCAGGTGTTCAATATTTGTTTGGCAAAGCCTAAAGCGATGCCAATGACAGGTTCTGGTCCGATGAAGCTGCTTGCAGCACCCTCCTTTGCAAGGGAGTCAGCAGATTCATTGCTTTTTAGGACAGTATGGCCGGGAATCCAGACCAGAGACAATCTGTTAAGTCTTCCTATCGAGAAGAGTCATTTTTGGCAATTTGCTACCAATTTAGACGTTGCTCGGTAGAAGCCAAGGGCTTTCAACGCCACTTGACCGTCCGACAATATTTTTATTGACTTGTGTCTGAGGTTGAATTCTTCCAATCTCTCCGCACACAATTCAATAACGTAAATTTCTGCTTGAAATACAATCGCATAGGTTCCTAGGCAGGTTGATATCTCTGTCTTGGGTCTGCGACTGAAAACACCTGCACCAGAACCGGAAGGTGTTTTTGATCCATCTGTGAACCAACAACTATCTGCTCTTAATTTTTCCTTCCCTCGGAGGATCCAGTCCTCTTTACTCGGGAACATTACTTTATAAGGCAGTTCGTAGTTGACAGTTGGAGGCATAAAGCCGGAAGTCATTCCCAGTGTCAACCAACAGTCTGTTGCACTCTGCATTGAATTGATTTGTGCAATTGGCAATGTGCACAAGTCTATATGCAGTCTATCTAGTCTCTCTCTCCAGAAAAATGTGGAGAGGAAGTAGATCTAGTACCACGGTGTGGTATTTATGGCACCACTGATAACCAGACAAGCCTGTCTCTGTAAGTGAGAGCTTCGCGTGGGTCGTTTTCTGTAATATCTTCAGCCACCAGGCAATAGCACCACATAAATCCAATGAATTTGTTTGGGACCTAAACCTCAAGTTCTACTACAAATCCTTCGACATGTCCATAGAAACAGTCTGGCTTTGGGTAAAAGCTTTTCCAGGTGAGTCTTTTATCAAGAACAATGCCAAGATATTTCACTTCCGTTCCAAATGGAATGACCTCAAATTCGAGGGAAAGTGGCGTTAGATCGTCCAATCTTCTCCTTCTGGTGAAGGGGATTAACACAGTTTTGCTGGGGTTAACAGACATAATAAATGAATAACAAACTCCAGTTGAAAAAAGAAAATAAACTATTCATAAATGAATAACCAAACATTTCAATAAATTTTGCACAGCTGTTTCCTCACAGGCAAAACAGGCAGCGATCAGTTTCACTTTTATTATATGTATTGGAGACACACATTAGTCTGAATGGATACTTGAAGCAGTAAAAAATGTCAAGAAATCGATGATACCTCAAGACATTGGTTGAAATTCACTTTCGAATTGTTTTTATCCTCATATCAGAGAATGGTAAATACCTATTTATATTCATTGTTCCTGATTATGTATACCCGTTTGGCTTAGACACTATCTGACACACACACTTAGTGTTTTTTATCTGAATTTAAACTTTCAAGTAAAACTGTACTGTAAGATTTCCATTGAACATTTCACAAAAAAAAACTGCAGCATATGTTTCACATACAATAGCTTCTTCATGCGTATTTATACAAATAGTTGTGCCCTTTTTGCAACATTGCTTATACAGGCTCATCGGTTATTAACATATCGTGGACCAATTGGAAAAAACATCTATCAGAGGGAGATATTGAACTTATCAACACTTGAATTCAATTTTAGTTCTTTAGACGTAAATAAATTTGAAAAATTGGGGGTAGATGTGACACTGTGGAACATTTAAAAACAAATTATTCATGAACCGACTCTCCCGGTGGTTAAACCAAGTTAAACGATGTTTTGATTAAACTAACTAGGTTATGAGAATTGAAACATGCACATGAAGAATACATTTTGACAGTAATATAATGTCGTTAGACATTTTTTAATAAATAACAAACTCTCATCGCAGCTAGAAAACAAAGTTATTATTAAAAAGCACAATAACTTTGACAATATTTTATACTGTTTTATGGTTCATAACCTTCCCCAATCTGGGAAAATGAAAGCTAAATCAATAGAGAAACTGCTAAAATACAGTAAAGGGCAAACAGAAAATTTCACCGTGAAAAGTTACTGCGTAAAGTTGAACTACAGGTAAGTTCAATTAGTCAATCAAAAAACATCCAGTATGTATATTTAGACTGTCGCATGTGACATCTAGACATTTCATTCTTTTTACTTGTGTCAAAAAAAATTAAAACTATCACAGTTTGGGGCTAGATTTTTATTGTGAATTTCAGATTTTGAAAACCAATATGTCCATAAAATTGATGAACAGTGAGTTTCAAAAAGTTTGCACCATCTGGGAAGCTTCTTTATTATCCATTTGTCAGAACATTTTATTCTTGATGAAAATTGGTGCATTGCGGAAAACTTGGATTTGAGTTGTCAAAATTCTAAATTTCCGAACAGGGGAAAACAAAAAATAGAAATTTTGATCAATAGTAAACTACCCTTATTTTCGACATAATCAAAGAAGTTCATTAAGAAAAGTTGTTTAAATTTGAAAATGATATTCAGATTTAACAGAACAAAAATAATCCATTTTTATGGTTCTAGTCTCATAAAGAATAAGTACTAGTACACCTTAGGCGCCTCCCTCATATTTCTTTTTTGTTCCTTGGGAGCTGTCTGTCCATTTAGTCCAAGTCTCCAGAAAACACTGCAGCCTCTTGGGCTTATTGCGTTTATTATCCCATCTTCTCACGACACCCATTCCATCAGTCTCGTTCCCTGTACTAGTTTGTACAGGTTCCGTGTTCGATGTTCGTCATATTCTTCTGGGCGTAATTTTGTACGTCCATATATTGCCTGCCTCTTGTGATACAGTGCCTCACACTCGCATAAGATGTGTAGAGCTGTTTCTATCCCTTCGTTGCATAATCTGCATCTGAGGTATCCGTTATACAGCCCCATTTTATTCAGATGTCCTCTAAGCGGACAATGACCGGTTAGTAACCCTGTAATTATTCTGAGTCGATCCCTACTATATTGAAGTAGCTCTTCAGTTCTTTTCTCGGACGGTTTCCTAATGAAGGTTCTACTGTGTTTGTTGCCAGGTACTTTTTTCCAGTACTCTGTGTGCTTTTTATTGGTCCATGTCCTAATCTGGTTCCGTACCAATAAATTTGGTACCCCCCGAGCTAGTTCAGGACCTATATGTATATGAAGTTGATGATCCGTATCTAGCACATTCATCAGCTTTATCATTATCTGTGATTCCCGAATGCCCTGGCACCCAGTATAAAGTTAATTTGTTCCTGTTTGCAAGTTCATTCAGTTCTTCATGGCATTCCCAGACCAGTTTTGATGTCACCTTCGGGTTTGTCAGAGCCCCTATTGCGCTCTTGCTGTCTGTAAAAATATTGATCCGCTCATTTCTTTGAGGTCTCAATTTAATAAGCCTTGCACGCTGCAAGATAGCATACACTCATATTACTATAACAATATTTCAATGCGAAATTTAGTCCAATTCATTATTCGAACTAGTATATCGATGTTTGTTGAAAATGGTTTGAATTTTTACTAGTTTTTGGTACAAAATTGATATTTTATTCTGTACTAACTTCTCAACATGATCACACATTAAAAAGGTAAGACCTCGTTAATCATTAGCTCGCACAAGTTTTGACTTCTGAGGGTTGTCGTTCGTAGGGGTGCGACAACTGGTTAACAGATTTTTATACAGAAATAAGTGTCAGTACAATTGAAATGATTCAATATGCGAAATATATTTTAATGCTTGGCTGGGATTATCAATTTTTTAAAATTATTACATACCATGAAGTTTTGAAAATTTAAAATATGCTGAGATTTTTTTGACGAACAATTTTTTTATCTTACATAAAAAATTATTATTATTTTTTAAGTATCCTATGTTACTTCTAATACCTCCAAGAACATGTGTACAAAATTTCATGAATCTGAATATTGTTTCCAAATTCAAACAACTTCTCTAAATAAACTCTTTTAATAATCTCGAAATATGACGATGTATCTCTGTAGTTGTTCGTAAAATAATTTTTTGCTGCGAACTGATTTATTTTGGGAAAAAAACCCAAGAGACATTTTTTGTTTAGAATGAAACAGGCTATCGGAAATAAATTTTTAAATGGTAAACAAATAATAAGACAAAAAGTTACATTGGAAATAAATTTTAGGAGTTGCGTTTTCCACCCCTTACAACCATGTGGTAAACCAAATAAATTACTGGCTAAGTGTCTTTTTGGTAGTACAAAATGTCGGGTTAATTTCAATATTGCAACTTTTTCAGTGCTTGTGAAAAAATTGTTATACAAATTTTATGTACCCCATTTAAGGGGCTGTATCTTAACAAGGGATGCTCCAATGAAGTTTCTTTATATGAAATATCCTATCTTTTTTTCGATGCGGAATCACCTCCTTAAATGTTTTACACATATTCAGTTACACCCTGTATAGTTTATACTACGCAGTAACTTTTCGGGGTGAAATTTTCAGTTTGCCCTTTACTTCACTTCAGCAGATTCTTTATTGATTCAGCTTTCATTTTTTCCGATTGTAGACGGTTATAAACAAAAAAAATGTGTAAAATATCGAGTACTCCACAAAAGTTTCGTTTAAAGAACTTGGACAAAATAAAAATGAACAATTGTAATGGTCAGGTATAACAGCCTCTGTATAATAGCCTCTGTAGATAATTCCGTACATTTGTATATTGTTTTCCGCAACTAGTATTGTATTGCAAAGTAGTGATGGGCCAATGAAACAGAAACACGTGTCTGCGGTTATACCTAGCCTTTTCAATCACCTGAAGTAATACATTAATTAGATCTAAGTTATCATGATATTGATTTCCCAGCTTCAGAGTACGAGGAATCGGACTGTTCAAAGCATAATTGGTATGGAAAAAATTTATATGAAAAAACAGTTAATAGTTTCCTTCATTTTCAAAATAAATTTAGAATGTTGAATTTTTGATCTAAGTAGCTTTTATTTTGAGAGTTGACATGACACTGTAAATTAAAAAAAAACGTTTATAATCATGAGCCTTGACCCCTAAACATCAATAAAAAGTTTAATTTCTCTTCGAAGTTTTCACTGTCCATTCACAGCAAAAGGTCTAGGGGTTAAACTACCAGGTCGACGCATCATAGAGAGTTATTGGTGACGGATTTATCAGGTGCTTGTCGAGGTGGTAATCCAGTCGGCGGCATCGACATTCCTATGGTGCCCGCCGGCGCCTCACTTATCGCCCGTCTAGTCCTCTTGCCGAGAAAAGAAATCTCCTCAGTAACCACGACCATAAACACGGCTCGTATTTATGGTCCTTGTCGCATAACCCGAAACTGTGACTGGTGAGGAGAGCATTTATCGGCAGAGGATTTCGTAAATTACGAATAACAAAGATTCGATTGTCCGGGCGTCGGGATAATAGAAGTGCTAATTAGGATATTTTCCAAGTTTTTATCACATTATTAGTACCTAAAAATTCATGAAATTGCTTGAATAGGGAAGTGAGCTCAAACAATTGCTTCATTTTTTAACGTTACAACCGTGGAAAAATAATAACCTTCCGTCGTTACACAGATTCGGACAATGTTAATTCTTTCAGTGGTGGAATGGACTAAGTCTCGGGCCTAACACATCTTCTTATTGCATTCGCCGCTTTTTCAGTTAGTATTAACCTTCAAAAGGAAGTTGAAATTTCATGATATTGTACTCGATAAGTTTGTGAGTTATTGTGCTAAAAGTAACAATACTCTTTTTATTAGATCATCAATTAAAAAATCTTGGTAACTGTAATAGCATCTGTCTAAAAGCTTATTCAAGCAGGTAATGGCATTATACTGAGGGGATTTTTTATAGCTTGTCGAGAGATGCTGTGGGATTTTCAGAATATCACCGTTTCTTGTATTATGACTGTTCTGAAGCAGTCTTATCATATAATTTATGGTTTTGCCTAAAAAATAAAATACATTTAAGAATGAAGATGAAGGGGGCTGTCAATATTTTTTTGTATATAAAAACGGGCCAGCAGCTATCCCGGAAATCCATATTAAAGATTAGCCTTATTATACGTTTCTGTGCTATAAAGACTCTGGAAAATTCCTTGCTCTGCCCCAAGCCATGATATTCAAACTTATATGCAGGATTTCAGCTGTTTTATGGCATAATATGCTCTATTTAACTTAGCACATATATACCACCTGCCTATCCCAATTTAGATTGGCGTCTAGATAGGACCCTAAAAATTGTATTTCTTCAGAAGTTTTAATATCATAGCCAGAGCGTCGACTAATTGGAATATTTCTTCTGATGTGGAAGTTAACACTGATCGATTTAGAAGTATTTGGAATAATTTTATTTCTTTGGCACCAGGTACTGAACTGATCAATAATGTGTTCAGATTTGCTGATGAGTTGCTCAGCATTATTGCCTGCTATAGTTATCGTTATATGTTGAGGAAGATCATTGACATAGAGAAGAAACAGTAGAAGTCCTAGAACAGAGCCCTGTGGCACCCCGAGTTTTAAAGTATATGACTCAGATGTCGCTCCATTGCAGATTACAACCATTTCTCTGTTTGTCATTTAGGATTGTATTCAATTTATTATATTTCCTGGAAACCCGAGCATTGGCAGTTTTTTATGAAAAATTCCGCGCACACTGTATTAAACGCTTTTGATAAGTTGAAAAATATTGAGATTACATTTTTTTTATCAATCTTTGTGTGAATATAATTCAGAAGGTGATAGGAAGCTGTCCCTATAGGTTTATTTTTCCTGAAACCATGCTGAGACATACATAGCAGCCTATTTGATTCCAAATGATCCATAACCCTAAGTGCTACAACTTTTTCAAATAATTTTGATAGCGAGCAAAGCAAATATATTTGCCTATAGTTGTCCCTTTCTGTGGGATTTCCTTTTTTTATATACAGGTATAACGAGTGCTTTTTTCGGAAGTGCTGGAAAGTATCTTCGAATAAGAGATTGATTCATTAAGTATGTTAAAGGTACGATAATAGTAGGTATTATTTTCTTGATTGTTACAATTGATAGTTCATCAAAGCCTGCCGTTTTTTTGTTTTTCATTTCAGATAGGGCATTCGATATCTCATATTCCATAACAGCACAGGATTGGAAAGGTTCAATAATAATAATTATATTTTCAATAACAGTACAGGGTAAAGACAAGTTTTGCCCGAAGTGATTAGATACGGAATTTTCAGCTGCATTTGAGAAATATTCAGCAAATAGTTCAGTTACTTCCTCTGAGTCAATTGTATAGACCCATCATTATGTTTTAGAGTTATTGTTTTTCCGAGTTGTTTGTACTTCTTCCTAATTCTTTATTTATACTCTTCCAAGTCTCTCTAGCTTTGTTTTCTGACTGGTTTATTTTAGACTTAAAATAGTTTTTTTGCCAACTTTATATTATGTTTGTGCTCTCGCAATCTTGATTTGTACTGTTCAATCAAGTGAGGTTCCGGTTTCAAGTACTTCAAGTACTTCTACAACATACTGTTTTGGTGTTTCGGTGTATCATGTCCAAAAAAGCGGTCCTATAGAAAACCCTAGCAGAAAAGCTAGATAACTCATGAAATCCTTGATGAAAGCAAAAAATTAAAGGAAGTGGCTTCTCTCAAATTCCCAAAAATCCAATCTTCGCGAGTTAACCGATTTTGTAGTTCGGCCATATTGTCATCGCATAGGCTACGCCTCTCGTTAAATGATATTTTGTTTTTCTTATTGCATACAGTATTTCTTTCTTTATACACCAGGGTTTGTGCCAAATGATCGGCTATATTTGGTTGGACCAAGCATTTCAAACAAACTGAATTCCTTCAATATTAGCAATAGCTCGAATTTTCATATAAGTAAATTATAAATAAGAATTAGAATGTTTTTGTTAGTACCCATCTTTTCTCTCTCTCTCTCTCTATTTTAGATGGTCGTTGCTTCCTATCGTCAGGCGCATATGACCGATGCTCCTCCGGTTGGTTAACAGGAGCTTCGTCGGGGGGCGCAGCGGTCTTGCACAAAGCAATGCTGCCACCTATTTTTTTTTATTTTTTATAATAAAAAACACTAGTTTTTTTTTAAGAAAAACAATTTGATTTTTTGAAGTCGCCTCCTACTTGGGAGACCTTTTGATAATTTTTCACATGTATAGCCCCCTTTACGTGGTTATCCGAACCACCCCGGCCTGGATACCAGCGTGAATAAAGGGGGCCACTTATTCATCACTTTTTTAAACACTCCACATTTCAATTTTAATACGACACAACACAAAACGGAGCCCCACGATAGCACATGGCATCCGCGTACCTTCTTTGTGGATGGACGTTATCAGCACGTCCGTCCCCTAACACGGCCACCACGGAACTCAAAGTACCCATCTTCTGTTCGAATTTCTATATCTAAACACAAATAAGAATTAAAGTGTTGGATTTTTTTCTACAAAGAAGTATAATAAAAAATGTGCCTCATTGGTTTGTTATTCTACACGGTTGCCGAAACAATAGTATATGTAACACGTCCGAAAACAGTGTTTTTTACCTCGCACACTATATTTTCAGACTTGCTCCATGAATTACTATTCTGGCTACAGTATATTATTATCAAAATAAGGGCCCAATACACGTTCGGTAATAATGTCATTAACTGAAACATTAATAATGAACGTGTAAAGGGAAGAAATTGGAATGATCGTACCTGGTTTTCTATTGAACTTTTTCCAGGGTGTAGTGACAAACTTTCAACATTCAACTTCTATATTCTGGATTCCTGGCCATACTGGCCTGGAAGGCAATGAAGCTGCTGACTCTCTTCAAAAGGAGGGTGCTACAAGCAGATTCATCGGAACAGAACCTGTCATTGGCATCGTTTTAGGCATTGCCAAAGATTGAACACCTAGATGGTAAGAAGATTTATGGACTTCTGGCAGAATCTTCCAGGATTGGCTCACTCCAAGGCGTTTATTCCCCCTTCGAAGCTTGATACCAAGCAGTTGTTAGACTACAGTAGGGATGAACTACGATATCTAACAGGCCTTCTTACAGGTCACTGTCGGATGACAGTGTGTGTCGCCTCTGTTT
This sequence comes from Leptinotarsa decemlineata, assembly GCF_025532065.1. Classification (NCBI taxonomy): domain Eukaryota; kingdom Metazoa; phylum Arthropoda; class Insecta; order Coleoptera; family Chrysomelidae; genus Leptinotarsa; species Leptinotarsa decemlineata. The sequence goes on along the minus strand of NW_027412694.1, from coordinate 11,890,013 downwards.
GGAAAATGACACAGCAGAGCACACACTTGGTGCCTATCCCATTAGGGATTGAATCAGGTTTTCAGAGCGTTCAATCTGACCTGAAAGACCGCTCAACTTACAAACTAATCAGCTTCATTAAAAAGCTGAGTTCATTTGGGCGAGTGTAAATAGGTGTGAGCCACAATAAACCCTTGCGGGTTGCCGTGGAGAGTCAAATAGACCCACTCACTTTGGACCTAACCTAACCAAACTATATTCAGATATGTGGTACCGAAACCGCAACACCACGAAAAAACCCGCGTAAGCCTCGCCAGAAAGCGTGAAGTCTTAGTCTAAATGCTGAAATGAGGCTCTGTTGGGCAGAGAGGCACCCGTTAACACCTGTCGTGAGTCTATGAGGCGGCGTTTCACCTGGCGGACGTCCTGATGATTCCTCCTTTACCTTTACCAATCCTTCTCCCTCCCTCCCTCCTACCACTCCCGTATGTGGGAGAGATGTAATTATTGTAAATACTCTGCACAGTAGACCTTAAATTTGTTAAGGAGAAATGTATAATAAAGTATTTTTAATTTTTGGAATGATCGCAATGAAGCGAATGAAGCGTATCCGGATATTTTGATTTTCGAGCATCATTCTTAGCATGAGGAAGGGATACTGTCAGTAATAATGAGCGTGAAAAGTGAGGGCGTCATCACTTCGTCATTACTCAGTTCAAAATTTCAAGAACAGCTGTACTTACATATTGAAGCTGGTGATATCGCAACTGAAAACTTCAAATCCTCAAAGCTTCTTCCCGTGGGTAGGTATCTCAGAGTTAAAGCCAATTTTCCAGTAATATTCCGCATACTATTATTTTTTCGTGTTAGAATTGGCAGTGTTACCATTCGCAATAATTTATTGAAAGTGTCCATAGGAAAATAATTTTTGTAATTACTCACTTCATTCGTATCACTTATTTCCTTCAGTAACACTAAATGTGAAAAGTTTTTGCATTTATAACCATTTCTTCATCCAGTAACGACGTTTAACAGAACGGTGCATACTCAATGCAATAGTTATAGCTGGACATGCTTTTTTCTTTAAATCCATCATCGATAAAAACACGATATATATGATTTCTACGCCACTCGAAACATAATAATGATAAAAAAATATTATCAGTAATAATGAACACTTAAGTAGAGGAAAATAATGACAGGGAATGACATGGAATGATGTTTCTGCTGGAATGGAATTACTACTGAACGTGTACTGAGTTTAGATTGTATAACGAATGGAAATATTTACTGCAAGTTTTGAGTTAAGGAAAGTTCAATTAAGCCGAAACTTAAACATTAATTGTAATACTGGGCCTTAGGGTTACATTTTGTACATTTTCAGTATACGTGTGAGTAAAATTAACAGATGAAAAGTTTCTACCGGAACTAAGAAGTTTACTTATCTACAAATTATAAAAATGGCTCGGTAGTGAATATATTCAGTTGGCATTGACTTTAACTATAATAGATGATTCTAGTATAGACAAAACATTTTCAATACACTTTCTATTATATACTAATTCAAACCTTTTTACATTTTATAATTAGACTATATTTGACATTTCGAGTTTATTTTAACAGTTCCTAACGAAGAAGCGCCGTTTAATCGAGCGACGCGACGCTTTATCGTCAGCGATGGAACATGTGCTGCCACCAATATTTACCCGTCCATTAAGTCCAACCATTTACGAGACCGAATATTTCTGTAACTGGATCTGTCAGTAGACTAAATGCATTACATTACACGCGAGTATAAACATGACGACGAGAAAAGTCTTTTTGGCCGCATAATATAAACTCATCAATCATGTGAATTGCGGACGTAAATAAACTGTGTGTTCACGACCTGGAAGCTGATACTTTTACAGAATGACAAACGAAAAATCAATCAACTCTAAAAATATTTCATTTCATTCTGTCCAGTCAATCAACTTATGGCCAGTCAATCGAACTTTCCGGTTTCTGAAACCATAATGTGCTGCCTAGCAACATTTTTTTTATTTAAAAGTATTTACATTGTAATTTCGACTTTTGGCCAGTTCTCACACAAAAATAAGAAATTTCACTAAATGTACAAGCTATGTACACTATTTTGACCATATTGACGTAAACTAAGATTACAATCATCAAAATCAAATCCTTTATTTTCCAATTTGACAATTCCATGAGTAATTGTATTGAGAATAGTCAGTAAACCTAATTTACAAAAATAAAGATAAATTACAGACTACTACACTCAAACTGACAAACATATGGGAATGCATGCACACACCATACGTTAAATAAAATTATTAACCCTGAAAAACGCATTAAAAACTAAGCAACACTTGGACTTTTGAGAGCAATCCGCCATCGACCTAGCGGAGCTTGGTGTATTTTTTTTGCCTAGTGGTAGATAATTTTATGAGTAGAACATACTAAAGAAAATCGACTCATATTTCTAAAAACGCAGACACAAACTTCCATCATGCTATCGGTGATATCAAAAGTCGTAAACCACCATATCCTCAAATATTTGGAAGGCTTCAACATCTTAACATCAATATGGATTTCGGAAACAAAGATCAACAGGCGACTTTATATCGTATGACACCCATATTTGGAATAACGCAATCGAGAAACATGGAGAATCAAGAGCTGCTGCGCTTGATATTTCTAAGGCTTTCGAACGTGTGTGGCACGAGGGTTTGCTGGCCAAACTTCGATGATATGGCTTGTCAGATCATTTCTGTGTATGGCTCTTCAGCTTCCTGAAAGAACGTTTCCTGCAAATGGCTGTCGATGGATGGATATCTCGAATACTTTCACCATCAACGCTGGTGTTCCCCAGGGATCCATATTGTCTCCAACCCTCTCTTGTGTGCTTTTAAATTCAGGTTTTTGTCAATATCAGCCCCAAAAACTTGGTAATTTTTGACAATGAAAGCGGATGGTTATCTACATCAATATAAAGTGGGTCAAGAATGTTTTGATAATAACAAAATTGAACAATCACTGAATAATTATCTGAATTAAAAACAAGTGAGTTACTGGTTCAAAGATGTTATTGTTTGCTCGCATTTCCGTTGTATACTAGTTTGGTCGGGCCTACGTCACCAGCAAATTTCACGTACTTTCCATGAGAAACGGATTTGTCAACTTTATTTATATATAGTCGTACTCGAGATAGCATTGGTCCCTAGACTGAACTCCGAGGTACTCCGAGTGATAGAGGTATCCGTTGAGATACAATTATTATGAAAGTAATTATTCAAAGTCAATTAGAAAAATAGGCGTCTCTAATATTTATTGGGAAAAACATCCACGTCGACACATACCTATACTCAACTACTCTTCAACCAATTATTAATTATAAAATAAACTCCGAATAGATTTTTTTTGTACTATTGAGCTCAACTGAAATTAGTAATGTTTATTTTAACAAGACCTACATCTATTGACACAGTTTAGGCACTTGTAAGATACATTTTTCTACCAAAATACTGGAAGACTATAAAATAGTACCGAAGTGCAGAAATGCCAGATATTTTTATTATTTGTTTCTTGGAAATTCTGACTTTAATTCCGAAAGTTTGATTTTTAGGATTAAAATCGAAATTCCGAATCAACACCGAGCAGCGCTGTTTCGACTCGCCATAGGTTTCATCAGTGATGAAAGGCTGAACCACAATTGCCTTGCCCCTTACGAAGACGCCATCTCTGTGATCAATTCATGCAATTGTGGGGATTCTCGTTTATCCTTGATATTCAAGAGTTGAGGTGTCTGTGGTTCCAATAACTGTTCAATAGAAATAGAAATAGAAGGCATAACAACCCTAATATCTCAACATTTCCAATTTCTATCTCCAGTTGAATGCTCTTGAAGATTATCTCAAAAACAAAATGATTTTTCAAATGAAATGCATTAATGAAACTACCATTATGAAGATTGTTCACTGGTGTTTCGATCTCGTAGAAGTTTAGATACACAGACCGAAATTCCTTTTAAATCGGTTGAAATTATATTTATTTATTTATTCTCATAGCTACGTGAGAAAGCATATCAAAGTTTCCATACGCACTTCATAAATCCATAATCGCGTCTACGAGCTAAAAGCTTTTAACGTGAGATGACTCACAACCTCAAGAATTCGACGATAAGTTTGGGTTTAGAAGCAGTTGAAATTAATAAATTTCGTCATTCAACTGGTCATATACCAAGTATTTATTATTATATGTGCTGGGTACGGAAAATGTATCTAGCCTTCTTGTACTGAATTTGCGTAAATTTTATAGAGTAGAAGCACTGCACACACTTTCGATAGTCTTCAGAAATACGTCTTGCAAGGAAAGTATGGAAGATTTTTTTAAGGACAAAACACAAGCACTACAGAAAAATACTTGAAGCTCTCTTAAAGCGGTGCCTGTGCGAAAGTAATGATTCAAATTGGATTTGAATCGCTGGAGATTAAATCCATTTGGAAAAAGTTGTCAAAATTAAATAGTGTTTAAACAGTAAAGTTCGAGGTGTACTGAGTTGAACCTCGTAAGGATGAGCAGCCACAGTCCACCGCGTATTTCTGATATATACCGCTCTTGGTAAGATAAGATAAGATAAGATATATATTTCATCTTTTTAGGTACACATGGTATACATAAGACAGGTCAATATAAACAAAAACATAAAAGCTGAAAATCGAAGGTAATTGTAGAAAAATATAAAATACATACAGCCACATTTATTTTAAAAGTAATATAACAAAAAAAAAACATAACTCACTTTTCTTTATGATTTAAAAATTCCCTAAGTGAATAAAAATTGTTTTCCAATAAAAATGTCTTCAATCGTTTTTTAAACTTTTTGTGATCGGGAATATCTTTAATTTTTCCTGGAAGGTGGTTGAAAGCCATTGATCCGGCATATCTTGGCGATTTTTTGTATTCCGAAAGATAACATTTTCTAAGATGAATTTCATGGTTTTGTCTAGTGGAGTAATCGTGTATTTCGCGAGATCTAGTGAATGAAGACAAATTTGAGTGGATGTAAGACAATAATTTATAAAGATAGATACCAAATACCGTCAGAATTTTATTTTTAAAGAAGACTTCTCTACATGATTCGTTGTATTTTAGATCGAAAATTAATCTTACAAATCTTTTTTGGATAACAAAAACTCTTTCTACTTCCACTGATTGTCCCCAAACCATACAGAGAGTTGAATAAACGAGAGAATAATACAAATCTAACAAATGCCCTTTATTGAAGTTATTTTTTAGAGTCGCAAATGCAAAGAACGTTTTACCGAGTTTTCTGCAGAGAAATTCGATGTGTTTTTTGAAGTCAAGTTTGCTGTCTAGTTGTGTTCCTAAAAATGTTGTGAGAAGTGAGGTTGTCAAGGAAACCGAACTAATATTTAGAATCAAATGTGCCAAATCACTTGACCACTTCCTATGGAAGAATCTATAGTAGAGAGATAAATCTCCAACCTTTCTTTGATGTTCCAGACTATCAAGGTTGCAAGTGATGGTCTCGTCTCCAATCAGACGGATGGCTCTTTTCTGGATGGAATCCAGCAGCTTCAGGGTATGTTTGGGGGCGGAGCTCCATACATGACAACAACACTCCAAAGAAGGTCTCATCAGAGCTTTATAAAGTATCAAAAGTTTCATACCTAGTTCCTTTTTAAGGAACTAGGTATGAAGGTGGTTTTTAAAACAAGTCATACACTACAGAACCTTTTGGAAAGTCCAAAAGACAAAGTCGAGAATTCGGAAAAGTCTGGAATTTACGAAATTGAATGTAAGGACTGCGATGCAAAATATTATGGACAGACATAAAGATCTATTAAAGTAAGATATAAGAAACACGTAGCACACTTTAAATATGGAAGACCTGCAAAATCAGCAGTCGCCCATCATATTTTGCAACAAAACCATTCCATAGATTTCAGTTCATTAAGATTAGTTAGACAAGTTAACAACAACAGGCAACTAGATACCTATGAGAGTGTAGAAATAAGTAAACACAATAATATTATAAATAACGATGACGGACCTATACCAAAGAGCATACTATATAGCTTGTTAAAATAAAATAATGTTGTTGGGTCTACTGATTACTACATAAGGACACATTGCAAAAATAAATTTGGATAGGCAATATTATGAAATTAATTTTTATATAGCTGAAAATTGTTTTATATAAACATATATTGTAAAATAATAGATAAGGCAAAATTGTAAAATTAATTTAGGTTGGTATACATGTATGGGTGGTACGCCTGGATGGTTTACCTGTATGAGATACCTATATAGCATAAATAGGGATAGCTCGCATTAGTTCCTAGTTTTAATCTTCCCTCTTTGAAGATGATCACTTGGTGGTCGAAACACATGTCGAGGTGTTGAAAATAACGATTTGGTGTTGGGAAAAAACTCCAGTAATATTCAAGTCGTTGATATACAATAAAAAAAGGTTGGAGACAATATGGATCCCTGAGGAACACCAGCGTTGATGGTGAAAGACATTGAAAGAAACATTTAGTAACAAAGTGAATTTAATCAGTAAGGTAAAATCAACGTTAAAATATTGTTAGCTACAGATACCCTTCTATAGAAATAAATATTTTGCAGATGAATATGAATCCGAGTAAATCCTCGCGCTGAATTGCCATGTTTGTAAATTTTCCTCTTTAAAGGAAGGAGTGTTTAAAAAATCAGTTAATCAGCTGTCACCGTCACTTCTTTGATTGACGACTTGTTTATTTTGTGGAAATTCATGTTCACTGAGGATACACTACAAAAACACACTTTAGTCTATTTTTCACGATATTATCTTTATTGTTGATTAGTTTTGATCATTACACCATTTTGAAAATGGTGGCAATAGCCGAAACTAGTCAATAATAAAGAAATATCGTGGAAAATAGACAAAAGTGTGTTTTTGTAGTGTATCCTCAGTGAGCTGTCGCCGTCTTACAAACGACAACCCTCAGAAGTTGTGCAAGCTGAAGATTAACTAGCTCTTATCTTTTAACGATCCCTACCTCTTGGTTTCAAATGTTGAGAAAGTCACATGAAGTGATTTTGAAAGCGGATTAACGTTTTGTGATCAACTATTAGGGAAAAGCAAAAAATGGATTTCGAAATATGCAAAAAATCCAAACTGAAGCTCAGAAGAAAGAGAATGAAGTTAATAATGACTGTAATATCTGAAAGAAAAACTACTTATTGCCGCTGTCATTGCAGAATGTCGTAGGTATATGTCGAAATTTTGGCGCCAACCGACTGTCTTTAAACAATGACCACTGTCCGATATAATATCGTATGTTAACAGAAGGGATGAAATTCTTCGTCAACAAACAGAAATAAAGTCCTAAGAGTGATATGTCGACACGATTTATATCAGTTTCATGTTTTTCCTGAAAGGTTATGCTCTTCGACATGTGATATTTTGACGTCTTTACGATAGGTACACCCCAAACGTCCAAAATCACCGAGATGTCTTTGACCCTTTTAGAATAAATTATAAATATCTTGATAGTTTTATTTAATTCACTTCCTCTTTTCAGTAAAGAATCGGAGAACCAGCCACTGTGTGGGGTGCGGCGGGCAAATCCACGACCAATACATACTCCGGGTCGCACCGGATCTCGAATGGCATGCGGCTTGCCTGAAATGTCATGAATGTCAACGGTTTTTGGACGAAACGTGTACGTGTTTTGTAAGGGACGGCAAAACTTACTGTAAAGTGGACTATGTCAGGTGAGTGTAAGTGTATTGATTTAATACACCTTAATGAATACTAGAATACATTAACTTCGAGGAAATTATAATAGGATTTTCCTTGATTCTGTTTATGACCCATAAATTTATGTTTATTTGATGATGTTCGATGAATATTAGAAGCAGAATTCAAATTTGAAATTGTTACACCAGTTTTCCCGAAAGGCTCCATTAGAAGGTTCCAAAACTTTTTCTAATGTTGTACAATAGACGGAAGCAACAATTTTTTAAAGAATGATTTCTCTAGGAACTACTATTGCTATATTTTTTATAGTTCTGTTAGTTTCGTCGCGTTTTTTATGGCGATTAATTGTTTTGTAGAACAGTTTGTAGCGGAATTGAACAACACACTGTAGGCTGTAGGCTCCATTAGAAGGCTCCAAAACTTTTTCTAATGTTGTACAATAGACGGAAGCAACAATTTTTTAAAGAATGATTTCTCTAGGAACTACTATTGCTATATTTTTTATAGTTCTGTTAGTTTCGTCGCGTTTTTTATGGCGATTAATTGTTTTGTAGAACAGTTTGTAGCGGAATTGAACAACACACTGTAGACAATGTGTTAAAGTCTCAGTGTTTTTCGTCATTCAAAAGGTTTGTATGTGAAATATCACTTGGTATGTCTGATAACATTTGAAAATACTTTGTTTCATACAGTTTATAAAGTGAAATACATAAAGTAGTTTATCAAGCCTGGCTTTCAACATTTTTTTTTCGCCAAAATTATCAAGGATTAACTGAAAAACATATGGATTTACTAGTAGCGGCATCTGAGTGTTGGCCCACGAACTTTTAAGCTCATTTAGTATCTGTATCTGTAAAGTAGGGAGAGTGAAAGTTTCATCTTCCTGTTCACACATCCTGCATAGAGGTGTGTCCACTAGCCCCATATTATGGAGGTGTTTCCTCAGTGGACAGTGGCTAGTTCTAAATCCCACTGGAAAGCGATTTTTCCTGGTCATCGCCAGATATTTTTTCGGCGCCAGCTTTCCAGGGTCGCCCAGGGTGATCCTGGCAAGATTTCATCCTTCAATTTCATTCCATCTCTTTAGGGATTAAGCATGGGGATAACGTTTGGCTAGTAATGCAATTGTTGAAGTCATCAGGCATATCAGATCCTAAATGAAGAGGCGACAATGCGATTACCTCTACTCCTGTCGTGCCATTTAATCCACCTCAGGATAATTATCTTATTATCTTACAAAACTTTGGCTAAATCTTCGAGGTACTCTAGTACTAACCCTGAGGTAACACGTTGTTCAAGGCTAATAAGGCTTGCCTGCTATCAGTGCAGATTGTTATGTTTTTGCCAGAGATTACTTTCCTGGTTGTTTTGTTTTGTGGCGATTGAGATACCAGCCAGTTCTGTTTGAACCACGCTGGTATTTTTTCCCATTCCCCACTTGATCCTTAGGCTTAGTGATCTTGAGTACACTCCACATCCTGAACCTTCTTTAGTTTTTGAGCCATGTGTATTATTGCGTATTGCATTTGTAACATCTGACTCTGCGATCTGTTTTATTTCTACTTTCTAGGGTGTATTAAACACAAACCTGGGCAGAGGTTGCGCAGTAAGCGCTTCTCGCCATAGGCTTAGCCTCAATGGACCCATTCCTACTTCGAGGTTTACACCAGGCGTGCGCAATCTAAAGATGGCCATTAACGCAACCTCCTTATCGTACGGGTCCAGAGGGGTCAGACCAGTAATTAATTCTACTGCCGCGGTTGGTATTGTTCTCATGGCTCCTGTGATGATTAAACAAGCCAATGGCTGTATTAGATATAATTTTTGGGTGGCCGTTGCTTCTAGAACTTTCGGTCCCCATGCAATGGTTCCGTACGTTAACATAGGTCTCATTATTGCAATCTAGATCCAGGTGACCCCACGGGATGAAAGACCCCATGCGCGTCCCACTGTCCTCCGACATTGCTCATAAGCCACATATCCTTTTTCTGCTCTACTCTGTAGGTGAGAGTTCCATGCTTGCTTTCTGTCGAGGCTAGTACCAAGGTATTTCACCTCTTCAGAGAGAGCTCAGTTAGTATCTATACACAATTTAGGCACTTTTATTTGTAAAATTTTTTTTACCACCTTCAGTTAATTTTTGAAAACTATGGAATAGAGTCGTACTTATCGTTTTTATATATTTCACCTAACCAAAATTAGTAAATTTTATTTCGGTGGTGCTTATATCTATTGATACCTATTAATGTTATTTAGGTCTTTTTTACTTGTATGATTTTTCATATACTCTGCCCAACTGAAATTGTGGTATTATTATTTCAAAGTGTCGAACGAAACTCCCAAATTAATTTATATAATATATAAATATTATAAAGACAGAATAAAATTAAATATCATACAATATATTATATGTCCGTTAGATTTTATAGCAATAGTGGTATTTCATTATATTTATTTTAAACAAGGCGGGGTTCCAATCCTACTTATCCAATTTATCAGTTTTTCTATGACAATAACAATTAAAATTAATAAACCTGATTGCCTTGAAATACCAAAAACACCGGACAAATAAATTATGTAACTTGAGAAATGTCTTAATTCAACAACATTGAATTGTAGTTTCACTAATGGATTCGTTCTGGACTGCAAAAAATGTCTTACTTAAAATGATTTACTGTTCAATAACGAATCGATATTGAACATAAACTCTCAATATACTTACAGAAACATATTGTCCTGGAGTGTTTTTATGTGAATCAATTTCAAAAAGATGAAACCGATATAAAAACATTTTCATGGATGAATGAATAAATTGAATCATGATTCCCAAATACCATGAAAGAGGTATCAAAATCTAACATATCCTCTAACTTTTCTGCTAGGTTACCGGTTGGCATTTCTAGGAAGTTAAATTAAAACGCAAAGTGTGGTGAACATCAACAAATGGTTGTCACCGGCATGTCTGACTAATTTAGACGAGATAAGTATGTGACCCCCCGTGTGTGGCGGTTTTAAATATAATCCTTACTTCTGGTTCCCTACAAATTCGGTCCGCATTTTAAATGAAACACCTGGCCCACCTACTAACTCGACATTTGAACCGTTTCGCTAGGATAAATATTTTGATGTGTTACTTCTTTGCATACAGCTTACACGAAAATTTCCTTCACTTAATCAAAACATGGAAAACTTAATTCAACTAATGAAATAAAGATAATATCATTTACGTTCCTGTCATTATCCAGTTGAATACGAAATACATTACAAAAAGGTTCTGAAACACAATGTAAATCTAGAAAGTTATTTAAATATTTTGAAGCCAGTTTTTCTGATAAAATTTCTTTAGTCGTTTTTTCAAAATTCATTCAGCTCTATAACTTCTATTATCATTTATTCAACAAACAGAATTGATGGATTTTCGATTGTCATTAAAATGTCTTTGGCCACTTTGGTTCCTTCTCGAATACGATGTCTCTTCGGAAAATGAGGCGAATATTCAAATTTCACGGCTACATTCATTCAATTAGCAATTTTTTTCATTTTTTTTATATTGGTACACTGGCCTCGAAGATTTGTTCACTGTTTCAACTGTTTAGAGAGGCATAAAAGTGTGTTGCGTGTTCGGCGATTTTCTGCTATCGACAAAAAAAAGTTCAAAGAATTTGCATCAAATTTTCTGTAAAAAATGCATTTGAGTGCTCAAAAACACTTGCAATGTTGATAGTGACATACGATGGTTGTACTCTGAGTCAGAAAAATGGTTACAAGTGCTGTTCAAGTAAACGATATAGTTCAACCTACCTTCCAACAGCTCCCCTTTAATAATATAGTTATGGAGCTAACTAATTTCGTTATTCAATAATCATTTCTGATTACATAAATCACAATAATATATATAATAATTCAACGAAAGTCATTTTGGTAAATTTTCGTTATCTGGACACCCGGCGATTTTGAAAAAATTTTTGACTGTACTTACGTATTTTGATGCGTAGATTACGAATCCGAAAGAAAAAAGCGGCGCTCTCCCTTATATGAAAAGTTACGGCCCTTCAAAGTTCAGAAAAGGGCAACTTTTCAGCCTTCTTTTTCACTAAATAAACTATTTAAAAACACAAGCATCTATTCACTAGGTCCCCTTTACACCTTATTCCTCCTTCTTTAACACTTTTCACTTCAATAATCAACATTTTTCTTATAAAAATGTTAAAAAATGTACGGAGCTGCTTTTTGGTTACATATCACTGTATTTTATGTTTTTAAGGTTAATGATATGGTTGGTACGACTAATGCAGTCCATATTCCTGAAGTAATTCAAATGTTTTTTACCTTCATTCTTTAGATCGTAAATTGGTTTTTGATGGTGTATTACGAATTTGAAATAGTAGGCGACGGCAAATACCAACCGCTTTTTTCTGAAATGTCACTAGTAACTAACCTAAAAATAGAATAATGTCACCAGGAGAAGCATTCGTTTTTAAATTTTTTTAAAATTTTTTATAAGAAAAATATTGATTATTGAAGTGAAAAGTGTTAAAGAAGGAGGAATAAGGTGTAAAGGTGACCTAGTGAATAAATGCTTGTGTTTTTAAATAGTTTATTTAGTGAAAAAGAAGGCTGAAAAGTTGCCCTTTTCTGAACTTTAAAGGGCCGTAACTTTTTAAATAAGGGAGAGCGCCGCTTTTTTCTTTCGGATTCGTAATCTACGCATTAAAATACGTAAGTACAGTCAAAAATTTTTTCAAAATCGCCGGGTGTCCAGATAACGAAAATTTACCATCAAAGTATTTTTCACAAAGAAAAATCTTCTATTTATCAGTAACTTGTCGTATTTAACAATTTTGCCTATCAAAAAAATTATTAAGAAATAATACTTATCTTTTACGTTTCGGAGGCCAAAATCTGCCTCCGTCTTCAGAAATGGATAAAAAATTCGATTTCATTCGCAGTTATTCCTTTTTTGATAGCTTATTTCTTTACTTCTTCGACAGATGTCAAAGAAGTTTTGAAATATGAAATTGTGTCAGTGTTGTTGATTGACAACTGAAACATTCCATGTAATACAAGATACTCTCCGATATCAGTTTGTTGCCATTTCGCCACTATCCAAAGTTTTCTTCAATATGGGTAGCCAAGTACGGTCTATTTCTAAGGAGCTATTCGAGATACAATTCTCTCCAGACATGAGAATATACGCTGATTCTTTTAGCTTACGTCTCTTAGAATGAGGCTCATTGGTAATTTTTCTTGTCCTATTCCATTCCACCCGATGTTCACCATCTGATTTTAAAATGTGTTCTGATAATTTTGATCCTGTCAATTGTCTATTTTTTTATATAATCTCGGTGTTCATTCTCACGCACTTTCAATGGTCTTGAGGTTTCACCAATGTAACTTATACCACTTGTAAAAAGTTCTCCATTACAATTTTTATATTTTTTCAGATTGTGGAAGGTAACAATTACCCAAAAAAGTCGATAAAAAATATATAATAAATATTTCATTTATATATGAGAGTGGGAAAGTAGGGATACAAATAACAAGGTGATAATTGAAAATACTTCTGAATACTACTTACTCATATATACAATCGATCGCTTCAAAAACACTTCACAAACTTTCTTCGAAAGCTAATTCCTCTTCCATATTCTCTGTTTCACTATCACTGTCGTCATTTAGATCAATAATGAATTTATTTCCACCATTAATATGGAAGTGTCCAATCTCCATATAGTCTTTTTCAACTTAAATTACTTTTTTAATCCTTTTCTGCCAGTCTTCTTCGGTAATATTACATACTTTTCAACAATACTTTCAAGGGCATACACTTCTTCAAATGTTTTTGTCTGTAAAACTTCAAGTAGTTTATTTTTGGTATAGTAATCTTCAAAGTACAAATTGTTATTAATTGTTATTAAAATTCTTTGTGTTTCATCTTTCCTCAAATTTTTATTCAGTACTTTGATGAACCCCCTGCGAATGATAGGAAGCTTTGACAAGAACTATTAACCTATTTGCTTTCGAATTTGGGATCAATGTGTTGTCAAACCATTCCTTCCATTAGCTTCCATGTTCTTGTGACAGTCCACATTGCAGTCCTCAAATTGTTTCCACATAATTTCAAAGAATTCGGAATCCACCCTTTACTTCCTTTACTTCCTCCGTAATGCACAATGATTAGTCGCGATTCTTTGTTTGCAGGCATGTTAGGCATACACATTCTCGAACCATTAGTCTACCCTTTCGTAATTGCCTCGTGAATGTCATACCAAGTTTCGTCCAAATAGAAAATTTTACATTGTTCTTGTCTATATTTAGTTATTTGTTCTAAGTAGTTGTTACGCAATTCCACTATTCTTCTGCTTTCCATAACTGCTGTTTGTTTATTATTTTAAATCTAAATCCTAGTTTCTTATCCAATTCTGAAGAGTTTTGTCACGGCAGCTCACGGTATGGCCGGAAGTATTCAATTTCTTCCTTATGATTTCAGTTGTAGGAATCTTATTGCTTTTGTAACAGTGGTATTTTGTTTTTTCCAATGATTTTATTAGGTGAACATCATAGGTTTTGGTAATCCTGTATCACATCGCGTCTTGCCTTCATGAAATTTGTTTTTGATTATTTTACGTACAGTTGAGAAAGGAAATTCGGTCAAATCTGATGTTGCTTGTAATATTTTGATTCCCTCGAAACCAAACTTGAGATGTAGATTCTTATATACATCGAAACATTCTCTACGTTTCAATATTCAAATGCATACGAATATTATTCACTGGTATCTCTTTTTCGTATTGTTCACCATCACTATTGGAATCACTACACTGGAAAAAGTCTGCGTAATTATCACACTCGTTATTATTATTATTAGTACATGTCCAACGACGCCACATTTTAAACAGATAACAAAATTTTAAGTATGTATAACTGCACTTACAAAGAATTTCAACACTCAAATCGCGATTAGTTCCTGAACTGAACACGACGGCGATAACCATCCCCGATTTCTATTCATCACCGTAACATGCCTTCAAATTTAATTTTATGACTCTTCAGCCAATCATAAAACTCGGTTGATAAAAATGATGCAATACGAACCGCCAAGTCTACAGTCCACGTGGACTAGTTCGCTGCCAGTTCATTTCTATATATTGGTTTTTTGGCCATTGAGAGTGTCGTCAACTTTAAGAGTGCACAATATCGTTTACTTCGACTATACAAGCTTTTCACAGAATGTCGAGATGTGAGTGAGCATGCTCGCCCTAGACGTCCAGCATGTCAACAACTGCTGAAAACGTTGAGAAAGTGAATAAAATTGTTACGGAGAGTCTTCGAATCACTATTAGAAAAGTTGCTGAGGATGTCTGCAATTTTTTCGGAAATTTTGTGGCAGCGAAGTTTTTTCCAAAATTGATGAATTTTGAATGACGTCAACGGCAATCCAGTTTTGCTTTAAAGGGTTATACCTGTTGACGAATCATGGGTATATGGTTATGTCATCGAATCTAAAGTCCATTAGTCTCAATGGAAACATCCAGGAGAGCAAAGACCAAAAAAAGCACACCAAGTTCGAACAAATGTCAAGGTTTTGCTCAAGCTTTCTTCGATTACCGTGGCGTAGTGAAAAAGTTAAGATAACAAGATTGATCGATTGTCAGTTTGTTAACAACACTTGAATGTAACTTGTCCAAATGAGACGAAATAATTTAATTTAAACAACCAATGTTTTTGTTAAAAGGTCTGGGCGAAAAACATACTAAAAGCATATAACTATCGATTTAGAGATAGATCAAAAACTCCTTTAGGTTCTGGTGCAGATCCACGACAGAGGTATCAACCTGCCTATACAATCGCATTTTAGGTGGAAAACTATGCCATTAATTCATATGTGAAGAGATTGCCAGAAACGAAACTTACTCATAAATCAATATAAATATTCTCGGACAGCCAACTGGTTCTGGAAACAGTTGTCTCTCACTGAGTAATGTCATTGTTGGAAGAGAACTGCAAAAAAAGACTCTCCTCAAAATTTATACAAACTGCCTCTTGTCTAGAGTTCTCAATAATGGCTGTAACGAGACTGCTGGAAGGTGGTAATGAAGCTACTGATCCCCTTGCAAGAGAGGATGTAGTAATAAGTTTCATCAAGCCAGAACCTGTCATTGGCATCGATTTAGACTTCGCCTAACAAACACTAAATACTTGAACTGTAAGAAGACTTCAAGACTTCTGGGAAGTTGTTGTTTCGAACGTTTATTCTCGCTTTCAAACCTGAAAGATCATTCACCATTTGATGAACTTTGAATTGGTTTAAGCCACAATAAACCTAACCTCACTAACCTCGTTATTTTTCTTTACGGCTCATTAGTTCCATAACTAATATCTTTTTCTTTTGGTTGCAGGTTATTCGGAACGAAATGTGATAAGTGCGGGTTGTCGTTTAGCAAGAGCGATTTCGTGATGCGAGCCAAAAGCAAAATCTACCACATCGAGTGTTTTAGGTGTCGCGCCTGCACGAGACAGTTAGTTCCGGGCGACAAGTTCGCGTTACGAGACGGGGGTGTTCTCTACTGCAAAGAAGACCACGACGCGATGGAGAAGACGTCCACGCCGACGACGCCGCATCCTGCTGGCGAGAGCAATAACAACACCAGCCTCAGCAACAACAACCATAACAGCAATTCGACAGAGTTGGGGTGTATGTCGGGTGAGTTGAACATTTCTTGACAACTAACATGACAAGAGAGTTATGCTTCAAAAAATTCAAAAACGCAATAGCAGGCTTGATTTAAAAAAAAGTCTATATATTTGTACTTGACTACACTGCACTAAGTCCAATCAGCCAGATCCATGTGTCCAAGGTTTGCTTTTATGAAGCTCTCCTACTTATGAGATACATAAATCACACTCGTTAATATATTTTTTATTTGTATTGTAGATTCTATTTACAATAGACATTAGTCGGTAGAACTTATTGATACAAGAAACTAAGAACAGATAGATGAATCAAAAATATCACCAAGTTCTGGTGCAGGTGTATATAGTTGCAGACCCAGGATAGAGATATCATTCTGCCCTGTCTATGTATGCGTCCATATTTGACGGAAATCTAGGCTATTGATTTGTGTATGGAGAGATTGACAGACTGATCCTTGAAAGCACTTGGTTGATCCAGTTGGTAGTGAACTATCAAAAAATACTCTCCTTAATAAGAAGATTCAACAAATTGTCTAATTATCGTCTTGAAGATGTTAAAAACTTTCCTGCAAAAGATACGTAGGTTAGGTTAGGTCCGTAGTTCATCCCTACTGTAGTCCAACAACTGTTTGGTATCAAGCTTCGAAGGGTAAATAAACGCCTTGGAGTGAAACAATCCTGGAAAATTCTGCTAAAACTCCATAAATCTTCTTGCCATCCAGGTATTCAATCTTTGTTTGGCAAAGCCTAAAGCTATGCCAATGACAGGTTCTGGTCCAATGAAGCTGCTTGCAGTACCCTCCTTTGCAAGGGAATCAGCAGCCTCATTGCCTTCCAGGCCAGTATGGCCAGGAATCCAGACCAGAGACAATCTGTTAAGTCTTCCTATCGGGGAGAGTCATTTTTGGCAATTTGCTACCAATTTAGACGTTGCTCAGTGGGAGCCAAGAGCTTCCAACGCCGCTTAACAGTCTGAGAATATTTTAATTGACTTGTGTATGAGGTTGAATTCTTCCAATCTCTCCGCACACAATCTCTGTCCTGGGTCTGCGACTGAAAACACCTGCACCAGAACCGGAAGGTGTTTTTGATCCATCTGTGAACCAACAACTATCTGCTATCAAAAAATACTTTCCTCAATAAGAAGCTTCAACAAATTATCTAATATCGTCTGGAAGATGAAAACTTTCCTGCAAAAGAGAGTACTGCAAGTAGTTTCATCGGACCAGATTTTGTAAGTGGCATCGCTTTAGGCACTGCCAAACAATCTCTGTAGTTTTTTTTTGTATTTTCCTCACTATGGAGGTATCCCAATGAGTTCCAAGGCATTTATTCATCCTTCCTGGGGGCACGCGAAGTGGTCTACGAGAATGAAGGCATCCGCTCTTTGAGTTTGGCCAGCTTCTGCTCTTCATGTATCAAATGTTGTCACTGCAAGTTTTCAATCAGTGACTGAATGAAACTAACCAGGCATATCGTTATTAAACGTTTTTATTTTGTATTATCAAAACGAAATTTAAGAATATACATTTTATTCGGCACCACAAAAAATTTGACTGATTTCTCATGTGAGCAAAATCATCCCCTTATGGAGATAATACTTATAATCTATATCTGTATAAGTTTTAAAGAATATATCAGGAATTCCTGAAAAGCTATAGGAATTTTAATTGTTGTTCCCTAGACTTTTATGATGTGCGATGTGTATTTTATTGAAATGAAACGAAACAAACTGAAGCCGTATTACATAACGGTAAATGTTTAGAGTATTTTCATTTCTATCCAATATCAAACAAGATAATGAAAAAGTATAACATGTGGTGTTTGTCAAAAAAAGGTACATAGTGTGTCAAAAAATGAGTTTTGACTTAACGATGGTTTTGGACACTTGAAAACATGTTTTTTCACATGACCTTCGTGAAACTTGTGAAAAAAAAAATTCACACAGGACCATTCGCTGAAAAAGGTACATGTACAACAGATTCTTCAAGTTCTACGATGTTGATGGGAGAACTATTCAGTTGTGTATCATTCAAATTCTCCTCAAACTCAACATACTCCGTTTCACGATTTTCTGATGTAATATTCAAACCAGAACTTGCAGAAGATTCATCTTCATTACATACTGCATCGTATATCGTATATCCTATTAACCGCTTCGAACTCTTCACCGAAAACCTCTTGATTCTTTTCAAAATGGTCGGTCCCGTTCATTTTTATAAAATAGAATATATGAAAATCAATAATTCATGATGGAATTCTAACGAAAGTTACGAAACTGAAAGAAAACATTTGTGGTTATGAAATAGTACACCCAGAAACGAGAAGGTTACTTTAATCAGCTGCTTTGTGGTCAAATCACAGACTCGATAACTGAAGCCACTGCCACACTATAGCAAGAATAAACATCAAAGATTGGAGGAATGACGTCAGATACCCAGACCAATGATATCAAGACCTTACACCCCACTGAAGGCGTTTACATAGTAGTAATATACACTGCGAAATTTTAAACGCGTTTTCGTACACTTTGTATCTTTTTTCGGCGAACACCACTTATTTCATTATTATAAAGAATGTAATTCACCTATAAAGACATAAACCTCAAATTTCGGTCGCTCTACCTATTTTGCCACATTTCATAAGTTGAATATAAGCATTCCTGAGTTTTTTGTTATGTTATTTTTACCTATCATTCCCGAAACCATATAGGTATAACTGAAATATAGAGAGTGGTATGTTTTCAAATTAGCACCCTGTATATTACGTGTTTAGCGAGAATCTTTCAATAACATGTTACCTCGATAAGATATATCATAAGAGTTTTTCATGAACCAAAAGAACAGTTTTAATTATGCAATTACTGGTTATTGACCAATTTCAAATCAATAACATCTTGCTTGTCTTCTAGTTATTCCTATGTTTGCGTGATTTTGATGATACAAATCATTCCGATACAAAAAGTGTTATTCTAACCCTAAATTTACAGAATCCGCCCCGAAGGATCACCAGTTGAGACACAACTGATGATCTGCAAAATACGAATAAACAATCTCGTGACGAAAAAGCACAAACGAATATAAATAAACGTCTTTCACTTTCTTGTGAGGTCCGAGATCCGGAAAGAAAAACATTTTCGTCCATTCAAGTGTTTAGAAGTCAGTCCCAGTGTCTATTTAGTTGGTCTTTATTTAGTTTAAACCTTGAAGGCTGACCGTTTTTACCGAGCAAATATTTACCGTGGGCTTAACTTCAAAGATACGAGTCGGTCGTTCGAATCGAAAACACACACACGCACATACAATCCCTGGAGATTTCGTTTGAAGTGACCTTTTTTCCTTGCGCTATGCGACGGAAAACTATTGCTTTCGACACGATTGGTTTCAATTTGCTTATTGCAATTTTGTTTTTTCTACTTTTGATGTGATACGAAATATCTTCAAGAGATTGAGGGCGGTTTTAAGTCATTTATGAATTAGGAGTCTTCAAAGTGTTCAAACTTATATAATTTGAATCCAAATTTAAACTAGTCCAAACTCCCAAACCTCCTTACCGTTATCTATCTGAACAATTTTGGTATTTGAGTGGTTTATGAAAAAGTTTACTACTTTTCACTATATATCCTACATTTTCCATATACATTTATGCCTAACATTTCATTATTATGACACAATAGGTTATCGAATGTAATCAATACCCGTTATAAGAAATCTGATTATTTCATGATTTTCAGTCGAAATTGCATACAAATGGAGTAATGTCGTTGGCCAATAGGGAATATGCAGACAATTTTTTAATTTTTTTTATTCAATATTCACTTCATTTTGATATAGAAAAAAAATTAACATAGCTGTGAGAGTAGTAATTTGACAAGTTCAAACGCTCCTATTTCTCGCGCGCTTGAGGCGTGACGGCATAGGGCACGTCCTGTCAGTTTATTGTTTACATTGAGTGTTAGTTTGATAGTTAACAAGGTGTTTTAGTTTAAATATCGCGTAATAATCATGGAAGAAGAAAAAAACCATTTTATAGATATTGCATGGTCAGCCACTCGTCAATGCAAGATAGTGACCTAAAATCAGTGATACTCCATAATTGAAAATCGAAATTATTTCAGAGTATTTCATTCCTCGTCTTAAGTTGGACCAGTGGAGTAGTTGTTTTCTGATAGGCGTCAGATATGGATAGGTAGAATCGTAATGTATAGTAATATCCGTGTAGGACGGTTTGTGATTAATTGAAAAATCATATTTGTTGTTCATTCTACTAATTGTTAGAATGAACTAATTGGAGATAAAATCGTAAGGTGTAGTTTATGAAAAAATATCAATATCGCCATCACTATCCATTCTTGATTATTATGAACAATGAAATTCAACCATAGGTTCATTCAAACGTAAATTCTTGCAGATTTCGTGAATAATAAATTTGACAGCAGCAAATGAGTTTGGGAGCGAAAAATACTTGCCTTCAAAAATAGTCTATTTTTGTTTCGGAAATTATTGGAGATCAACTAGAAATAATGGCTATCTATACATGAGAGTTTGAAACATCCTGACTGCGACTTCAATATGAAAAAATTTCCATCACGTAAAGTTTTTGAGTTATAGTTATTTTTATTTTAAACAAAAATGTTCACATATTATAGGGAAATATAAAATCAAAACAAGAAAAATACAATATATTTTGAGGATAACAGACTTTATTTACAATACACATGAAAAAACATTCAAAAGAAGTCTTTTGTGCATAACGTTTTTGCAAATGTTGACTTTTGTTTATATCTTTCATCGTTTTCCCTCATAAGGAACCAACAATAATCCCCCATCATTGCTGCATCCCATCTACCTTGGTTACGTTGCTCCATTTTCAGTATGTCTTGATGGAACCTTTCCCTGTTCGTCACTGACAGCACCCAAATTTTCTGGGAAAAAATTCAAATGGAAGTGCAAGAAATGCAGTAGTTTTCTGCAGTAGTTTTCAAGTGGTTCTTCTTCAAGTGTAATTTTCTACTTTCTTGTTCCCTAAAAACCCCGAAACAATTATTTTGATGAAACAACTCCACGCAGAGCTAAGTCAACATTACTCACTTAATTTTTGATCAAACTGTTGATCACTTAATAGTTTTCTAACTTATGGTCCAACAAATATACCTTCCTTGAGCTTTGCATCACTTAATTTTGGAAAAACGTGTTTAATATATTCAAACGCATCACCTTCTTTGTCTAATGCTCTTACAAAATTTTTCATTAACCCCAGTTTAATGTGTCATGGAGGTAACAAAACATTTTTGGGATTAACAAGAGGTATATTCTTCACATTAGCTTGACCTGGAATATATTTATTTCTCGGGGGCCATTATTTTACTTGATAATGGATCTGTGTTGCCCTACTGCAACAGTAAAACTTCGTAAATCCGCCCTGAAGACCTAGTAATAGTCCTATGACTTTTAGATCAACCTGCTAGCTGTTCCGTATTTCTGGTATTTTCTGGAAACTTCAAGTATCGGAAGTTCGAGAAGCGGCGTGACAAGTCTCACATAAAGCGGAAGCAGATTCGAATACTGGGCAGAGCCGCTGTGTTGCAAGATTTTAAACAATTTCCTCAATTTAGGGGAAAAGCAAATTTGGAATGTTGTGTTCATTAAATTTTTGTAAAAAAAATTATAATTCAAAAATATTACGTGTTGGGAAACTTTAACTATCATTTTCGCATTTGGAGACCAAAAATTAACAAAGAACTGCCTTTGGCATTACAGTCGTAAATTGGCTGTAAACTAGTGAATGATCAAAATCAGGGTTTGAACTGTAATGAAATACATTCAGAGTGATTTTCTCATCTGGTTCATTGTTTCATGAAGAATGAGAAATGAAACTTTCTATGTTTTTACCACTTGTATTTGTAACCAACGTTACTGCAGTTTCGTCCTGTATTAATATGAAAATGTCATTTATAGGACGAAACTGCAGTAACATTAGTTACAAATGAAAGTGATAAAAAAATTAGAAGGTTTCATTTCTCATGATGATCTCCTACTACGTAGTAACAGTTACATCCATCAGTTTATTCATTGTTTACCTTAAATAAAGCATAGTTAGTCGGTAAAATATCATGAAATTCAGCACCAACATACATAAAACAGGAACTGACTCATGGAAAAGATGTGACCACTTTTATGAAGACAGCTGACCAATTTTTTCTGTTAACATTAGCCATACACTCGTGGACCTAGATAGGAAATGTGACATCTTAAAAGAATGAAAAATAATTCTATCCATACTATGTGAAGGTCTAAAGCGGAGTAACATCACCAAATTATATATTGATTTCAATTATTGGGAAGAAAAAGGGAGAGGATATTTACTCATTGATTTTTTGGCCCAATATTGAGGAAAATGTGTTGTACACTGCGTCGTGGCAAATGTGAATACATTTTACAAAAATGTACAATTTATTCAATGGTGGTTGTTAAATGTATCACTAGCATCTGTAGATAATGAGCCTATGAATTAATGTAAATGAAAATCAATGAGATTCAGAAAATTCAGTTGTACGACTTATATGGTAACATCTGACCTCGTTTAAAAAAATATTCGTCAAATCTCCATCTTTGGATATAAATCTAATGAATATTGAGACGATATTGGGTAACTTCATTATCACATATAAAGTATGAATAAATATTCCAAGATACTCAGTTTTCTCCTACATTGTTATTCATCTTGCCAGTTTGAGTATGAATGAAGTTTCATTTAATACCGAAGGAACAATTTGCAACCGAAACCTCTGTTGATTTCTAGGAATAAAACTAATAAACATGCCCACTTTTCGACAGCGTCTCAATTAAAAGAATTCTGAAACAGTTTAACACTGATGATCTTCAAACATGACTCAACCTCTGACGGAAGCACCAAACTCTTATGAAGGTTCGAAATAGATGAACACTTCAATCTAGCAGACCACTATCATAATCTTCATGCAGTCATTGTTTACTGTGGTTCTGGCGTTTGACGATAGTCGTTTCACTAAGTGTTCTGGCGATGTCTTGGATTTATTGAAGCCTCTGGAGACACCCTACATTTAATTCTATGAAAGAAAGGATCGCGAAGGAACTGCAAATCTAACTTATTCTTAAATGTTTGGAAATCTTCAACATCTCGAACTATCATCAATACGATTTTTCAAACAAAGATTGAAAACTGAACTTTGTTGAGATGCCTCTCATCTTTGAAATAGGTAATGCTAGAGGGAGAGCTGACTAATTAATACTCTTGCTTTAGTTATGTTATTTACAATTATATGAAACGTCATTTGGATACAAAAATTGTTTAATCAACTGATAAAAATTGTGATCCATCAAGGGGCCACGCCTGGCAGATGTGAAACATCAATAATGATATTTCGTGACCCCTGTGATGATTGTTGTGTACTGAACTATTTATAAAAAAAAATTTAATTAAAATGTACATGAAAAAATTTCATTGTGATTTCAATATACTAGTAAACTCAAGAATCTGAGCTAGTTATTGCAATATATTACTGAAGATCTTAAATTATAAATATCAATATAAATTTTACCACCATCAGAAAATTCATTCATCAATTAATTTTTTGATGTTCCTGTTAATACTGTACCTGTGGGAAGAAAATCGCACAGTCGCTTGCGCATGGCGACTCGTCGCCACGGCATGCGTCGCCACGTCAACAATCGGTTTTACGTGCGGCTACAGATGTTTCACATCCAAATTGAATACACTTCAAATTGAAATGTTCTGAATTTCATCTGACAATACTATTGGAAAATGATGAAAAAAATATCATGAAATACAGTTTCAGTTCGAATTTGAAAGAGATTTTGAGAATGCTCTGCATATATTATAAAGAGTTGACTTATACATTAACTTCCACAGATCGCACTGGCACTGCTCTTAGAGCGGTTTGAAGATTTTCTGTGGTTTTTGTGCATGTCCATTAAAACTACAGAGGAGTTTGTTGACTCTTTGGCAATTGGCATGTACTATATAGCATTCGCGCGTAATCGCAGTAATTACGGAATGAGTGTCTCCCCTATTCTTTTGATATAATATTCACAAAGTCTTCTAGTCCGGTTAATACGAACTGACCATACTTCACGCCTCGCTGATCCGTTAATCCTTGTTTCGGACATGAACGATCCACCGGAGTATCATCAAAAGTTGAAGTGACTCCCTTTGATAATTGGTGGGGATTACCGAAATGATCCTGGTAATTACTATTCAATTTAGCGAAATTATTAACGAATGAAAGGGAACGGAAACCATTTTAAATGGAGCTGACCAGTGACAGTTTTTCTTACATAATAATAATGAATAATCCTTATTTTAACTAGGAGCCCCTAATATCTGTTATATGCACATCATCTTTAAAAACATTACCAAGATGTTCATGATAATAACCAATGAATGAATAGGTAGTGAAAAAACATTGGTCATTCATTCAGTTATTTATGAGTATCCCCCAGTTTCAAAAATAAACTTTTATTCACTAGTTCTGAATGTATCTTTAGCTATCCTTTTTGCCCTATATCATGCTGTTATATAATTTTTTGTGTTTCTTCTTTACCATCTTCTCCCTCAAACAGTATTCCTGCCGTTCTTGTCTATTTTTTCCCAAGGAACTTCTTTATACATTTCGCCAATACTGACGGACATTTTTGATTTCTGAAAATTTATTAAATATTTTTATTCACATCTTAAAAACGATATTATCCATATATTTAAAAAACTATTAATAGTTGATTTCGAGTATCAACTGTTCTTAGACTCTACAATTTCTTGAAAACATTTTCCCAAACAAAAAAGATACAGTGATTATCAAAGTTGAAGTGAGAAAGAATATGTTCATTCATTTTTACAAAAAAATTTGTCACGTCACTCATCTTTTTTTTGTAAATCATAAAGCCATCCAATTTCTATTATCTATGGAAATCTGATAAAGAAGAGTGTTATGGTTTCTATTATTTCTTAAAGATAAAAATCTGCCCTGAAAAGTGAATAAAACAAGTGAGAATGAAATCTCATTATTTCCTGCACTTTAACATGAAATATGGCTACAAAAGAGAATATAATAAGACAAATTTTGAAAGTTTACCCTTCTGGATCAACATGACTTTTTTTCTCTTGATTACCGTCATCCCTTTCTTCCCCATCATCTTCAACCACTTTACCATCTTCTATTAGTTCATCTCGCTTATGCTGTTGTTCCAGTTGGGATTCGTCATAGAGTGCTCTGGCCTCAGGAGGTATGTACTGTTGATCACGGTCTTTATCTATGAATGGAGAAAGATGAGGTGGTAAGGTGTCTCCCATAAAACATTTGTTGACAGGGAGGAGCTCTCAGAGCTGAAGAAACTCGTAAACTTAAATTCTGTTTGTTGACAATCTGTTGACAGATTGATCTGAAATTTGGATAACACATTTAGTTTTAATGACAATGCAATCCAATAAATTCTGTATGATTGTAAATCCAAAATGGCCGCAGCTACAAAATGGCGGATTACATATTTTTTCACAACTACCTCAATATGGGTATCAAATGACAGGCCTTGACTAGTATTATAGTAGTACACTATGAAAAAGATGCAAATCCAATACAATCTATACAAATAACTGTGTCAACTCAGAATCAGGATTCAAGCATGGATCTCCAACCCAAGTCGTCAAGATTTTGTATCGTGTCGAGGACTGTGTGGCGTTAGGATGGCTAAAAATGATATGTCGTTAACGATACACCACCCAAGTTAAAATAAAAGATTAAAACGTGCCGAGTACTGTGTGGCATGGGGGTGGATAAAAATTAGAAACTAAAAACTTAAATATGGAATAAATAAAAAAAATGTATGTTAAATGATTTCATTGAAAAATGTAGGTACTAAAAAGTTGAAAAATAATTCTGAAGGTTCTAGGTAGCACTCATCACCCTCAGCACCTCAGCAATCAAAGATTATTAGTACATTATCTTTTTAGGTTCGTTCCAACCTTGAGTCACAAACAGATTTCCAACTGTTTGTAAATCGTTGACAACGTGCATGTCTGGTAAATATTGGTTTCTGATTAATTTGAAATTTCTGATTGGAACAGCTGATAGTTCAACTGAAGTTTGGCATGGAATTTCAACATAACCTTCAAAAATAATTTGGGAAAGAAAGTTTTTGGCTTTCTACTACTCCATCTTAATACAAAAAAAGGGATGAGGAAATCTTCCAAAGAAAGGAAGGAAGTAATCAATTTGAATGTGTAGATCACGAAAGAAAAAAAAATTCTTTCGAAACAAATACTTCTATATGAACACTGAATTATACAGAAGATACTTTTCTCTACTCAGTTTGTATTTCAAACATTCCACAACGAATGTCACTACCAAAAATATAACCCCTTCAATTCTTGAAAAATAAATCTAATCAAGTGTATTTCTGGAGAGTAAAAGAAGGTTGCAGTATTTTATATCTCTATTCTATTTACTTATCAACATGGAACTGGGAGGTCACCGCAATAATTAATTTGTGTAATTAAAGATGTTCATATTATAGGTTCACTTAAAGAATTCCCAATTTTTCCTGCGCCAGCAAATACATAATTTATTTTATAACAATTTTTGCAGGTTATGTTGTTTGTAAGTTGCATGAACATAAAACAGAAACAGTAATACGGAATACGCATGCGTCAGATTGATGGTTAGAAGATAATCCTCAAACCATTCTGATAGATTTCGAACAGGTTTGAATCTTGGATGGAACAGAAAACTGTTAGTTTACTAATGGTTGGAAACTCACGTTGGAACGCAATCACATTACTGCGCAGAATCCTGACTGTCAGAAACTGTTTCTGACGCTGGTTGGAACGAACCTTTTATTAACACGCTTTTATTAGCTTCACGCAGGGCCGTCGCCATGAGGTGGGGATGGGAGGGGGGACCTCACCCCCTGCTTTTTCGACTTGGGAAAAAGTTGGGAAATTTTGGGCCGTGAAGATAGAAAAAAATGAATAAAAATTTAAAAAATAAAAATGAGAGAAAAGAAAGAGAGAGGTTATAAGAAAAGGAAAAGAACCAGGACAAGGTTGGGATTTCCCAACATGCATAACTTGGAGATCCCATACTTTGAAATTCTGAGTTGTTTGAAAACTTCAAAAAAGTTCAATTTCTCCCAAGAGAACAGTCCTGAACAGTCCACAAATTTTGGAGTGACAATTTTACAAAATTCCCAACTTTTCGCTGTTTATTCGACTTGGAAAAGTTGAGAAATAATCATAGTAGAAAACAATAAGCACAATATTAAATAAGTGTTGTTTCCTTTCATTTGTATTGAATATTCCTATACATCGTGGATATCGTGGAAGACCAAGGACCTTGGTCCAAAGTAGAATAATTCCCATTATTTTTTTTGTGCATACCCTAACAGGCATAAGCATTCCGCCAATCTTTGGATAGCTAAGTAAGAAAATTAATATATTATAGTAGTAACTAATTCCTCGGCTTTTATTTTTTCAAAAGTTGGGAAATTTTGTTGGTGGGGTTGGGAAAATTTGTATTCCCTCCCCCCGATTTTTCTTTTCGCTACGGCCCTGGCTTCACGTCTATGTTTGTTTGTAACAGACAAATTTGGACTCGATTTTGACTAACTTTAAACGGAAAGATGTATTTTAAACTGTGTACACTTATTAAGAATCGATGACGATACAATAATTTCAAGTTTATCTCATTATCCTAATCAGGATCGCCATGATTTAAAAAATGCTCTAATGCAGTTACTGTGTGAGAGCAAGTGGAACAACCACACTGTCTACACATGCGTATATATTTTATATATAAACAAATGGGCTTAAAATAGCCAGACATAATGAAAAGTGAGAAATAAATAATAGTTTTGAAAACTATAAAAACACTCTTTAATAGCAACACAAACTAAAAAATGAAAAATAATTCGAAACTAATTTAAGATTGTCTTCAACATCGATAGTAAATCTATTTACAAAAAAATTAGTTTTGATATAAAAAATCGTAGGGTGCTAAGTATCCATTGTTGTGAATACTTAGTTGGGGGGTATTTGCCAGATTGAAGCCATAATAAAAATATAATTTGAAGCGTCTAACGCTTTTTTACAAAAAAAATATTTTTTTTGTGAATAGATTAATTATCGATGTTGAAAACAATCTCAAATTAGTCGAATTATTCTTTATTTTTTGGTTTGTGTTACTATTAAAGTGTGTTTTTTTAGTATTTCAAACTATTATTTATTTATTTTTTTCAATAAAACCGTTTAACATTTTTCTTTACTTATTTTAAATATTTTACTATGAAAATAGCTGCCGGGACAAGATATCAAGGTTGGACAAAATTCACCTACTTTTTTATGAGTGATGCATCACTCGTCGTCGAAAGGGCGCAACCAACTTTTACCAAATTTTACAGATAAAAAGAGGGTCTTATAAAAACTCTACATACAACACTATGTTTGAAAATCCGATTAACGGTCCCACGAGTGATTAGCAGTTTCAAATTTGTATAAGAATCTGCCAACAAACAATAAATATCGGACTTAAGAAAAAAATTTGGTCAAAACTCACTCCAGTTCTTTCCAATGAATGTTCAAAATGTTTATCATTCAGTCCCAACAATAATGAAATCTGTTTACAAATTAATTCCCTACATTATGGTAATTTTATTGCAAGCACCTCTCATTCTATCCACGAGTTCTGAAATGAGCTGCAGATGGATGTATATCATACACTTCACATGTTACGTACTCTTTAAAAAATACCTAGAGGCGTCATATCAGATGATCTAGTGGGCTCTGAGAATGACCCGCTAGATTACCTGATATAATGCCCTTAGGTTTTTTGTTTTGTGCCTCTTCGTGAAGTATAAACTAAGTATACGTTACACATTCGCAGTTCATAGTTACAATTAGTGGTACTCTCAACAAAATTACCCCAGAAACGTTCCATAATAAAAATAAACAAATTTGTAAACAAACGTCATTATTGTAAGAAAGTGAATAGTGAAAATTTTAAACATTCATTGGAACAGACTTGCAGACCATTAAAACGAAAATAAACTGCCAATTACTCAAAAACCGCTGATAGGATTTCCAAAAATTAAAAATGTTATGATGGATAGAGAATTATACATACTTACTGAAAATGGATAACACTAACCGTGATGATAACTATATGTAATTTTCACAA
This sequence comes from Leptinotarsa decemlineata, assembly GCF_025532065.1. Classification (NCBI taxonomy): domain Eukaryota; kingdom Metazoa; phylum Arthropoda; class Insecta; order Coleoptera; family Chrysomelidae; genus Leptinotarsa; species Leptinotarsa decemlineata. The sequence goes on along the minus strand of NW_027412694.1, from coordinate 11,860,344 downwards.
TACATTTTGTTTAAGAGGCATTTCGCTACACGGTAGTTCTATCAGTTGGACTGGTACAGTCCAATTCTATGGGAAACTGAAAATATTTTCTTGGGGAGTTTATTGAACTTATTAAATTCTTTCTGAAATGAAGAATTCCTACAATTTCTTTTGTTGGTGATTGGTATGTGAATACTATTGATTGATTTTGTATTCTTGTATGAGTAGGTAATGAATAAAATGGGGCCAGGTGTTAACAGTTTCGAAAACTTTTGCCTGAGAGACAGCATCCATTGACGGGAATTTAACATTAAAATTAAAGGTATTACAACATAAAATCATTTTCATTACTCTATTTACCAGAATCTGTAGCTAAGAACTTTGATTGAAATTGAACAAATTAATAGAGAAACTTCATAAATGTGTGACTATACTATTGCTTTATTATTGAAGTGATAACTTCTTAGGGAGGGTAAACCGCTTCGTTACCTAACAACCTTTCTGACTTCCCTTTCTCTCAGCGGAAAGTAAGCTCCTCCTCTCTCGTCGGACAAACGCTCAGTGCTCAGTGTGCGAAAGACATATACTGTTGACAGTATTATAAAAATCTAAGCATCAAGCATGTATGTTCTTTCAAAATGTGAAACGTGGTTTGAAAATGCTGATACTTATTTTGTGTATGTACATTATTAGTATCATTATTTGTTTCTACAAAAGTAACAATTGTTTTATATGGTGGCTATAATTTCTATATGTACATACACAAAATAATCAATGAAAGCTTTTAATGATAAATAACCTTTCCTCATATTATCATATTAATATATCTAAAAGTTAAGTAGTAACCCAATCATTCCTCAAGTTTCAATATCAGAAAGTTAAACTTAGATTATTTCAAGTTATCACTTCTATCGGGCGTCCCGAGCCGCACACGTTTTTTTTAACACGCTTTTATTAGCTTCACTTGTATGTATGTATGTTTGTTTGTAACTCTCCTTTTCATTTCATATTTATTCCCGTTCGAATGCTTGGGATCTGTATTTGACAAAATTATCGACATTATTGCTTGATCAATTCGCGGGCAGATGGCGCTTTACGTAACCTCCTTGAAATAATTCGAACTACTTTACATGTATTTCTTCATTTGAAAAATGTATTTTTTTTTATTAACAAAGGCGCCTGCTGCCTTATTTTTAACCCTCCTTTGCAGGGGAGGCCAGGATGGGCCAATTCAGACTGGAAAACTCACCGAACTATAAAAGATCGGACCGAACAGAAATTTCGGAACAAGTGGAGGAGCACATATTGAATATGTGCACGGACCACATGACACCGAAGTACACCTTTAACACTAACTTCACGGCCAAAATCATAAGCCGTGAAGAATGGAAGACCATTAGCCACCCTGAAAACATGTTTGGAAAAAACAGCTGGTATACAGATGGATCGAAGACCAAACATGGAACGGGAGTTGGAATATACCGAGCGGATAGAAATTTAAACTACAGCTATCCGCTAGGACTATACACATTCGTCTTTCAGGCGAAAGTGTATGCTATCTTGCAGTGTGCAAGGCTTATTGAATTGAGACCTCAAAGAATTGAGCGGATCAATATTTTTACAGACAACAAGAGCACACTAGGGGCTCTGACAAACCTGAAGGTGACATCAAAACTGGTCTGGGAATGCCATGAAGAACGGAATGAACTTGCAAATAGGAACAAATTAACTTCCTGAATCAGCTCTGGGGGTACCAAAATCATTGGTACGAAACCAGATTAGGACATGGACCAATAAGAAGCACACAGAGTACTGGACAAAAGTACCTGGCAACAAACACAGTAGAACCTTCATTAGGGAACCGTCCGAGAAATGAACCGAAGAACTACTTCAATATAGTAGGGATCGGCTCAGAATAATTACAGAGTTACTAACCGGTCATTGTCCGCTTAGAGAACACCTGAATAAAATGGGGCTGCACAAAGGATACCTCTGATGCAGATTATGCAAAAAAGGGATAGAAACAGCTCTACACATCTTATGCGAGTGTGAGGCACTGTATCACAAGAGGCAGGCAATATATGGACGTAAAAAATTACGCCCAGAAGAATATGACGAACATCCAACACGGAACCTGTACAAACTAGTACAGGGAACGAGACTGATGGAATGGGTGTCATGAGAAGATGGGAAAACAAACGCAATAAGCCCAAGAGACTGCAGTGTTTTCTGGAGACTTGGATTAAACGGACAAGTCAGACAGCTCCCAAGGTACCAAAAATAAAACCCTCCTTTTCGCGCCTGCTGCCTTGGTAGCTGATTTTCAGGCTCCCTCTCCGGAATCGGAAAATATCAATGGTTATTTTTCTGAAAAATATACGGCTGATTGATCCCAAAGTCTAGATAAAATAAATATAGTTATAGAAGACTGAAAAACACGCTTTTATAGCATACGCAACTAAAAAATAAAAAAATATAATATTACTGGAGTTTTTTCCCAACACCAAATCGTTATTTTTACACCTAGACACGTGTTTCGATCACCAAGTGATCATCTTCAAGAGGAAGAGGAAGGAAATTTTATCTTCCTCTTGAAGATGATCACTTGGTGATCGAAACCCGAGTCGAGGTGTAAAAATAACGATTTGGTGTTGGTAAAAAACTCCAGTAATATTCAATACTACACCAAAGGTTCCAAACAGTACATCACAAGTAAAAAAATATAGTTTAAAAAAAATAAAAAACACGCTTTTAAATAACATCGAACTGAAAAGTTAAAAATATTTTTTTTAAATAAGCTCAAAGCAATAACGGACGAAAAATACTAGTGAAAAAAGCGTGGGTGCTTTGTCCCTTATTTTTTGTATATCAAGCGCCAGTCGCTTTTTTTCACAATAATACTAGTATTTTTCATTGGTTATTATTTGAATCTATTTTTTAAATTATTTTTAACTTTTCAGTTCGATGTTCTTTAAAAGCCCATTTTTTAGTTTTTTAAAACTATATTTATTTTAGTTGAACTGAAAGAGAATTGGCGAGGGCAATAGTTAGACTAGTTTCAAAAAGTACCTACACCGATTTGATTTTTGAAAATTTAGAATAAGAAATAATTCATAACAATCTATCCATTTAAAATTATTTCAACTCACCTTTACTGCCACTTGTATCGGAAGTTGGCAACAACTGTTTCTTTTCAAACGGTACAAGTTCTTCACCCACTTCACCCACTTCCGCCTCTTACTTTCAATCAATGTTACATCCTCGACATTGAAAACCATTATTATTATTATTATTATCCCTTAGGTTGCGCTGGGTGGGACCTATCCCTGAAGCCTTGACACATTCAGAAGGGGTGAGTGATTATTGGGTCCGGGAATCATGTGGCCTGAGCAAACGCAGTGAGCCAAGAATGATAGCCTTCTGCATCTGTCCGGCTAAGATTTCTGCCTTAGTGCGGCAAACCGGTATGATTTTAGGATTCGAGAATAGAGAGGGCAACATTCCACCAAGGACTCCAGTAATCAGAACAACCGTCTTGACAGAGTGATCTGTATAGAGTCTGCGGAGTTCGAATTGAAAATCTCGGTATTTTTTTTCTGTAATTTCACTCAGAAATAATAAGTATTTGATCTAGATAGAAATGTATTTTATTTACCAGTAGACAAGATACATTGTTGAAAAATGGTCATTCTAAAAACTTCACTGAATTCAAACTACAAAGAGAAAACAATATGAAGGTTATATACGTATATCGACACATTTATACCTACATATGTTCGGTTATAAGTGAAGAATGGGCTTCTATTTTATTCAAAAGTATACAAGAAAAATTCAGAAACTATGAGAACTATCCAAATTTTGTTGTTTTTGAAGGTATCTCAGCAAATGGATACTCCAGAAATTTTAATTAAACCCGCGATTGATGCAAATTTTGAACTGCCCCTCCGTTTCGTCTACAACTGCGGCAGACAAAACATCAGGCATAAAAACCTTCTGCTAACACACTTGGAAAAAACTTTTCACTCGGTTATCTTTGGCTGTGAATGTTAACACTTTTTCAGTAAAAACATACTCATGAATTTGAAATTTGGAAAAAAAGTTTTTGGTTAGGGACAAATCTGCCTCGTCAAATAAAAAACGTACTAGTCCTATAAGTCACCGTATTATGAACAAATTTACCAGTTCTCTCATATTTACGCTTTTATGTTGCAGATTCCGGCTCGGAAAGCGGCTCCCACAAAGACGGCGGTCTGCGCAAGAACGGCGGTGGTGCAGGCGGCGGTAGCGACGGCAAACCGACGCGCGTGCGTACCGTCCTCAACGAGAAACAGCTGCACACACTGCGGACGTGCTACGCGGCGAACCCGCGTCCCGACGCCCTCATGAAGGAGCAGCTGGTGGAGATGACGGGACTTTCGCCGAGGGTCATCCGGGTCTGGTTCCAGAACAAGCGGTGCAAAGACAAGAAGAAGACGATATTGATGAAGCAGCAAATGCAACAGGAGAAGGTTGGTTTAATTTATTAATTTTTCCAATTGAGAAGAAGGTCTTCGTATTGTTGGTAAACCTCTGTTCCCAATCCGAAGAATACTGAAATGATCTTTTTCACCAGGAATAAGAAGTTTATCAGGCTTAAAACCTCTCGAAATCTTCAATAGCAAACTAAACTTCTCTGAAGAGGTGAAATACCGTGTTACTATCCTCGACAGGAAGCTAACATGGAACTCTCACCTACAGAGTAGAGCAATGAGCAATGTTGGAGGACAGTGGGACACACTTTCACCCCGTGTGGTCACCTGGATCTACACTGCAATAATAAGACCTATGTTAACGTGGGATGGCCGTTCACGGCCATCCAAAAATTATATCAAATACAACGACTGGGTTATTTAAACATCACAGGAGCCATGAGAAAAACACCAACCGCGGCAATGGAATTAATTACTAGTCGGACCCCTCTGGACCTGTACGTTGAGGAGGTTGCGTTAATGGCCATGTTACCATTGCGCACGGCTGGAGTAAACCTCGAAGTAGGAATGGGTCAATTGAGCCTATGGCGAGAAGCGTTTACTACGCAACCTCTGCTGCAGGCAACCAGTGATATAAAAGAGATGTCTCCCAGTGGCCTGTCCACCTTTCTGGAAAGAACAGGATGGACGATGACCTAGGAGGACAACTCCTCAGGGGAATGTACAATGGGTCACATGTGGCGTAAGTGCTGTGGGACTACACTCATCCTCCCTACTCTACAGAAGCCTCTGTTCCCAAACAAAATCTTATAGTTTTTTTTTATGGAGACCCATATTTTTACCAGGAAATGATTGTGTGGATTTGATGTTGAAAAAAACATCTTTCAGTTGGAAATGGTTTAAATTTTTGTAATAATTTTTGAAGTGGATAGCAATGATATTGTATTTCAAATTTCAATAATAATTACAAAAATCATGTTTTATCGATAGACATTCCACAAGACCTCCAAACAAATGTTATTAAGATATTTTAATTTTTTTTATACCTTTCATCTATTGCTAGTTGCTCGATTGGTATTGCTCAAAATTTTCGATTTATCTGAGAAAATTTTTTGGTCGAGTAGTATTTTTAAAAATCATTTCCCGAAATATTCTTATCTGAATGCATCGATATAGGAACAAAATATTAATTCTCAAATTAAAGCAATTTTATCATCTGAATGACGAAAAATTTCAACAAAAACGTTTATTTGAAAGTACGTACCTAAATGACTAAACTTTCAATAATTGGATTCCTTTTGAAGAGGAAAGTGAACTCGAAGTCTTCTCCACACAAAAAAGGAGGAATATATTTAATTATTCCATCGGAAAAACATACATGTTTCGATCACAGCTGTAAACATCTTCAGTTTAACAAAAGCCTGAAAATAAGGGAAACAATGCAACGGATTATTTCATAATATAAGTTATAAACCTAAAAGATCGAATTATATATTAGCATAGACAAATGCAATCAAAGACACTGTCTTATTTATGAGTAAGCACATTTTTAAATTTTGGGGAAATGCCCCACAATACAAAGAGTAATAACATCATCAAAACAAGTAGTTTGTGAACATCAATTTGTATTGAAGAACGCTGAAGGCAACGTGAAAAACTATACAAGATGGAGATGTCATTCCGTGAAAGAACAATGAACCGAACAGCTGTGATCGAAACATGTATGTTTCTCCGATTGAATTATTAAAAATATTCCTCCTTTTTTGTGTGGAGAAGACTTCAAATTTACTTTCCTCTTTAAACCTGTATACTCCACTTTGAGTCATGGACTATATCCGTAGATTGAATTGGATTTCATTGTTGAAATATATCGTACTTCGACATGAGACCGCAGAGCCGACACCCAGATCACCTGACTTACTTGATGCAGCTAGATACATCAACTGTACGTCCTGTATTTTTTTTCAATTTCAATGATATTGCTAGATACTATATTCACAATAATGTTTCAATCCGAATTAAAAATAGATAAACACTTAATTTTAGAGGTTTCTAATGTGATGTCGTCATGAATAAACAGATTTTTTCTACACCCGTACTCTAACAATACACTTATATGACCATAATCCGTTTCATAATGATATCCATTATGATACAGAATTTTCATAACGATACAGATTATCAACCAATAGAAACCCATAATTTTTCAATCAAGAATCCTGTTCCTTTGTTTGTCCTAGATTCTAACCTAACTAACTAATTGCTTTATTTGTCAAAATCAGCATATAATCACCAGGTAAAAAGGTGTAGCAATACCAAAATTTAAGTAGTTGCAATACTTCGGGAAATAAAACAAGCTAAAACTTCCTTCTGAATACACAACGAGTGTAGGAAACTCATAAATATGGAACGTGGTCCGTGAGAAATGAAACGTCTGAAATTATGAACAGTTCAAGGTATTTTCAAAGTTTATGTTTCTAAAAAATGTCGAACGCTTACCTCCTTGTGTCGAGATCCCTAGCACCACAGGAGACGTTTCGAAATCAATGTATTATCTTAATCCAAACTCGTTTGAAACAAGGGTTGAATTCACTTTCAAATAACCCAAAAATGCACCAAACCTTCAACCCTTAACAGCCTTTGAAATGTAAATCCGCACTTTTGCGAAAATCAATCAATGATAGTTAAAAACACATTTACTAGGCAGATATCTTCATGATTTTCTCCAGAAATCGCTATCTCATTTTACCTCGTTTCCAATCAGTACCGAGCCCAAGAGTTTTTGTCCCATAGAAAAAAAATTATGAAGAACTGACTACTTTTATAGGGTGTTCGTGATACAGGAAATATATTCAATTGAAGTTGAATCGATGCAAGAAAAATATCGTAACACCACCTTCGCTTACGGTGCATTTGTCCATCCTCCTCCAGAAGGAGCTTCATCGGGGGAACTTCATTATCTTATCTTTCAAGTTGTCCTACATGAGCATAGTATTGTATTGTATGTATAATTTTTCAAATATCCAGACTAACTCAATGGTGTATTTTGTTACAAAGGCAACAACCATATTTTTGGAATATTTCGTTTTTTGTGCTCGTTCATCCATTTCCTAATTAACTGAGTCTAAAGGGTACTCATTGTTTTCATCTATGTCTCTGATAACGTTCATTTTGGATATCGTATTATGTTTAACGTAACAAGCGTATGTATGGGCAAGAAAATATAGTCACGCCACGATGTGTTGAAGAAAATGGTGCGAGCTGTCTTATATTTATCTGAAGGTGCTATTAAACATCAATTTCTAAACCCTTATCAGCGTTTTTTTATAAGTAGTACCTACATTCAGGAATGGTAGCTCAGGTTGTTTCCAATTTCATATGTAAACTTAATATTGGAGGATCGGCGTTTCCAAGTTCAAAAATCAGTCCACAATGTTTATATTTAGTTGTTTTTCTATTCACCGCAAAGGATAAAGTTGTCAACCTTGTTGTTCAAAAAGTGCCGAAGTAAACACTCTTCAGAAAAAAATATTTATCAGTTTTTGAAATATTCATAATCTTTCTTAAAACGTTTCTGTGTATTTTTAAACACAATCGCCAGATCATCATTCTCCAACATCCATTTGATGACTTCCTGCTTGTCCAACTTGAATTTATGACTGTATAATGAATAGCGCATAGTTGTGATGAAGCAAGATTTCGAAAATTAACAGTGTATACAACGTATAATCGTTATGCGGCGGGCTTTCAGACAGTAAGTTATCGTTCTTCTTGAACGAAAATGGCAGCTATATTCAATCTTGGTATACTATACCTCGGTGAAGAACGTAAAGGGACTCTGTCATTGGCGATGCTCTGAAATCCTCCTGAAACCTTTCATACAGGGTGCTGAGTCACGAGTAACAAGGCGGTCTTTGGAAACTAGATGAAACAAACACTTCTCCTCAGTGAATTTTTATGACACGAATATGCAAGTAACTTACGATCATATTCCAAAATTATTTTCAAATCTACCAGACAAATGGAGTATATCAAAGTATTTTTTTTATACGGTTTTATTTAGCTTGCCCTGTTTATTTGGGTCAAATGTAGTTTGACCCGCTTCCTGTTGACAGATTGATCTGAAATTTGGTACACACATTCAGTTTTTATGACAATTCAATATAATAAATTCTGTATCATTATAAATCCAAAATGACCGCAGCTACAAAATGGCGGATTACATATTTTTCAACAACTACCTCAATATGGGTATCAAACGACAGGGCTTGACTACATTATGGAAAATATGCAAATTCAAGATGGCCGCAGCTACAAAATGGCGGATTACATATTTTCAACAACTACCTCAATATGGGTATCAAATGATAGGACTTAACCAGTAGAATATTATTTAGTACACTTTGAAAAAGATGCAAATTCAAAATGGCCGCAGCTACAAAATGGCGGATTACATATTTTTTCAGAACTACCTCAATATGGGTATCTGATGACAGGGCCTGACTAGTAGAATAGAAGTACATTTTGAAAAAGATGCAAATTCAAGATGGCCACAGCTACAAAATGGAGGATTACATATTACCTTGTAATACTGAGGCACTAAAAGAATTAAACAGAATGAGAAGAATTAAATAACAAAATTAGAAACTGAAAACAAATAAAATGTCCTAAAAACTGAAAAAAACCGGTAGGTAGCAGTCGTCACACCACTCACCTCAGCAATCTACGGTATTGATCAGATGAAAAAATAATATACTCAGGTTACGCAACTGAGGTTAGTACAATATCTACATCATTCACTTGTCATGCACTGTTTGGAACCTTTGGTGAAGTAATGAATATTACTGGAGATTTCTCTTCAAGAGAAAGATCAGTTTGATCTACTCAAAGATGATTACTTGGTGATCGAAACACGTGTCGAGGTGTTTAAATAACGGTTTAGTGTTGGTAAAAAACTCCAGTAATATTCTTCTACATCATTATTATTTTTTTTCAATAAAACCGTTTCACATATATTTTTTTACTTTTTTATCAAACAAAACACCCCCTTTCATTTTAGTTTAGAATTATGAGCCAAATTTCCAATATAGAGGACTTTCACGCAAAGAAGTCAATTCCGAGATGTTTTTTGATAATTTACTGTATTTGATTCAGGATTTCCTTACACAGAGTGTTCACAGATGAAGGGTAAACCCTATTCAATTTTGAACATCAATATCGGCCAATTCCATCATATGTTGGTAATTCTTGATGAAGGGGGCCTCATTTCCTTATATTTCGAATGAAATATGATACTAATTTACCTGAAATCGAAAGTTTTCAAGTGAATTATGATTTCATAGTTCTATGTTTTAATTGAATTAATGATCATTTTTCTATAAATAAAGTTCATATGAAAATGTAGTGAACTGAAGGGGTTATATTTTTTAGGAGTGATTAATTTTTGGGAAAGAAAGTTTTTGGCTTTCTACTACTCCATCTTGATACAAAAAAAAAGGATGAGGGAGTCTTCCAAAGAAAGGAAGGAAGTAACTCTATACATAGATGTGTAGATCATGCAAAGAAGTAACTTACAGACACAAACTGAAAGAAAGTCCTCGTGAAACAGCTACTTTCTTATAAACATTGAATTATACGAAAGAAAAAATTCTTTCGAAATAAATACTTCTATATGAACACTGAATTATACAGAAGATACTTTTCTCTATTCAGTTTGTATTTCAAAAATTCGTTATGGAATAAAAATCAGATATCATTCACATGAGTTCTACTTTAAATGAATGGTAACAAATTGCACTTACATAGAACACTGCCATCCTCACTGGTATTCACCGATGTTTCGCCTTAAGACAGTTGCCCTAAGGTACTGAAGAGCCTTAGGGCTCTTTTGGGTAGTTCGATGTTTATATGAAATTAGTTGTATTTAAAGGGCTATTTCTTCCAGTTTGTGTCTGAAAGTTACTTCTTTGCATGATAGAGATTTTATTATGCAATTTGTTGCTTTCTATATTCCTTCGAAAGTTTCCCACATTTTTTTGTAAAAAGGTGCAAAAGTAGAAAGCCAAAACATTTCTTTCCAAAAAACTATACCTCTTCCAATTTAAACAAGATTCATATGGCCGGGATTAAATCAAACAAGTGTATGAATGTCCGTGTGAATGTAGGTCCGTGACCTACAGTCGTAATGTTGTGAATGAAATGAGTGTTTTATGAGTGTTATCCAAATTATGAGGCAATAAGACAAATGTCTTGGTCCGAAACTTCGAAGTCCGCCCTTGAGGATGACAGGGTTCCATGTAAATGAAATTCATGTATAAATTATATCATAACTCTTTCATTATATTGTGAAGCTTTATCACGAATTATATCGGATACCATTCCATAATGATGATTATACAAACTGAATAGAAAAAAATGATTATTGTAGGTATAATGTAATGTTGTCGAAAGTACTTATTTTCATTAGTGCCGGTTCGTATCTGAAAATAACTTCCATGCATGATCTATACACATCTTTGTGAACAGTTCATTTTGGAATTGATATCATTCTTTCTGCCTTTGGAAGTTTGCCACATTTTTTTTGTATAAAGATGGAGAAGTAGAAAACCAACACAATTTCTTTCAAAATTACATTTATATACAATAATCTTTTGGACTGCCTGTATATTCGAAAATAAATTTGCGTATTCTTGTCATGAAAAAACATGGATAATTAATACGTTCCTTCTACCTTCCAAAAACAGTCTCATTTCTCGTGACTTACCCTGTATAACTTAAAAAGGTCACGTCGTTCGCATAATATCTTTATCACATATCGTTTAGATAACGTTCTTTATTTATTCGTGCTTTAAATGGCGGACGAATATTGAACACACGTTATGCGAATCGCCATATACGCCCACGTACTGCACGGATAGACTTCAAACTGATTGTCACAGATGGTTAAGAGTAAGAATACGCGATAATATGCGGTATTACTACCCTGGTGCACAACGATTTTCCCCAGTTTCACTATTATCATTGGGTAGGTACTTGTCGAATAGCCTCTTATATAGGGTCTTCCATTGGTGACTCCCGAACTTTGACAATTGATAACGGCCATCTTGTTGAAGTTACATGTGTCAAATTAGTTGTCATTTATTCAGTTTGTTTTTCCAAAAAACCATGAACGAATATAGCATTCAACAACACGTGCAAATATCAAAATGAGTGTTCTGTTCGGGCAACTTACCGCGCGATTTGCCCATTTTACGGTCGCCATACTCGTCCTACCGAGAGAACTATTAGCAATGTGGTGGCTAAATGTGAGTCCGCTGGTTCAGTAAACGATCGATTAATACCCGTACGTCAACAAATCGCAGGATTTGCCGAAAACATTGCCGCTGTCTGTGAGAGTGTGCGGGATGATCCGAAGCAGTCGATTTCGCGTAGCTCACAAGAACTCGGTCTTTCGTAGACCACAACTTGGCGAATTTTGCGTCGTCACTTGGGCCTGCACCCGTACAAAATTCAACTGGTCCAGGAACTGAAGGTATATACGACCATAGACAACGACGTGTGTTCGCTGAATGGGCCCTGAAGCAGAGTTGGCAACTGACCATAATTTTCATCACAAAAGTCACAGTTTGGGGTGGATTTTGTACAGGAGGCGTCATCGGTCAATATTTTTTAAGAACAATGTTGTCTAGGCCATCACCGTCAACGGCAAGCACTAAAGGTCGATGATTATAGTTCAAGTATACGATATAGTGTATCTTACCTTCCAGCAGTTCCTCTTTAATAAAATAGTTAGGGAGCTGCGTAAACGCAAGCGAAGTACCTATGTACCAGAACAGTACCTATATTACGCTTTAGTTGAATCGCGAATTCACTATGCTATTCTCAGTTGGGGTGGTATTTTACCATCACACTTGAGAAAATTAGACATTCTTCATAAAAGAATATTAAAAATAATGGCCTTCAAACCTTTTAGTTACCCCTCTGTAGAATTATTTCGTGATGCAAATATACTGAGCATTAGAAAATTGTATTTATATAATATCATTGCATATCTCTATAAAATTAGACGAACATTACCAAAAATCGATCATAACTATAACACAAGAACAAAGTGTAACGAATATGTCAAAATAAACAAAACCAAAAAATCAATGGGACAGAGATGTTTCACACACATATCACTCAAGGTTTTTAATTTACTTCCAGAGATGTACAAAATATACATTCACTCCATAAATTCTTACCGTCTCCTCAAAAAACGTTTCAAAATCTTTTTATTGAGCACAGATTCTGAAGTGATAAATGAATTGTTTTGATTTACTATAATGAAATTGTTGATCACCTGACATAACAGGTAAATGCTATAATTATTATCTTAATTATTTTGTCTTCCTTTCTTTCTGTTTTGCTTTGTATTCGGCTCAGACTCTGAAAACAAAAACTATGTCAACTCATACAACCAACCTGGTTAATATGAGGTTTCTATGTTTATAGTATCTGAATTGTAATGTAGCTACCAGTTTCTTCATAATATATATATATATATATATATATATATATATATATATATATATATATATATATATATATATATATATATATATATATATATATATATATCATTCCGCTCAAAAGTTTCCTGGATAAATAAGGTTGAACATCTAGAATAGTGAAATGTTCAAAGTCAAAAATGTGTGTCTCGTTTCATGTTCAACAAGGAGTATACCTAGGGGTTTTTCATATCCAGTTTCTTAGAGTATTTCATGTGTTCTGAAACTCGCGTTTCAAGATATCATTTAATTTGACCAACATAGCATTTGGGACAGCTTTCATACATTTCAATTTTTACACTATGTTGGATTGTATGTCTTGCGGTGTTTTAGTTTTTTGTTTTGAATAAAAAACACTTTCCAACTGTAATTTCATTTTCATTATAAATGGATACTTATCGAATAGCCTCTTAAATCTATGATTTTTATTATTCAAATGAACTAGTTCCACCAACCATATCTTTCTTTTCAGTTCTTCCTCGAATCTGCCCTTCCTCAAACAAAACGGAGTTTGTGTTCACAAATTTAATTTTTGCATACCTATATCGTACACCTACCTATGTCAGGTGATCTAACGGCCATTTCTAAGGAATCACTTTTGTCTTTCGACCGGTTGTTTACTTCTCACGATTTTTAAAGAGAATTCAACTTTTTGTACTCTGAAAAATTGATTTCTTTCAATTATAATAATAGGGATTTTATGTTTAATCTAAAATATACGCCCTATTAAAATATCAGTGTCCTAGAAACAGTTGTTTTTATAAGCAACGGTGGTAGGCACCTATACATAAAAGTGAAAATATCATGGAAAAATTAGTTTGGAAATCTGGAAATTAAAAAAAAATCAGCTGTTTTCAAAGTATCTAATGTTTTTTTATTTCACATCGTCTGAAAGTATAGATAATTCTACAAAAAAATATGTACCACTGGTAATTAAAAAACATTTTCAGCTCATGGGTATTTTAGACTGAAAAATGAGGTTTTTTTATGGTTTAACATCAAAATAAAAAATGTTTCGCTGACTATTTGGATACAAAAATCATAGCGTATTCAGAACACAAAAAAGTTTTCACCATAAATCGTGAAAAACAATTTTTTGTAGGGAAAAGAAATGGTATTCTAGTTTCAGTGGAAATAATGAAAAACCATTTTCCACCCCTCAAATTCATCCCATTTCTTTCCACGAACCTTAAATCAATTTTATTTCATTGTTTTGTTATAAACAAAATTTTCTACTTTTTGTAATCATTTTTCTCTTTCTTGCGTTTCTGATAAACTTCTGAACTCTAATTTGTGTTTGTTTCAAACAATATTTCCTACCTTTTGTAATTGTTTTTCTCTTTCTTGTGTTTCTAATAAGCTTCTGAACTAGTCTACGTACCTTCCACTGATTTTCAATCCTGCTGTTCTTATTCTATCGATCGACATTACAGCACAACAATCCCAGGCGTCGCGTTCAACGTTCCCAGTCCGTCGTCAGCGTCCGGTTATTTCTCTCCATGGCCAACCCGATATCCGCCGCGCTGCTTGCTGTCGCCCGTAAATCTCCAGAGGCGTGTCGTCAGCTGATAGTTTCCGCCCACATGACGCCGACCAATTGGACTCCGCTGAGCGCCACATGTGATGCGACGAGCTTCACGCATCGATTTCCTCGTTTTTTAGGCAACTTTGTAAGCGCTGTTCGGTTCGTCTCGAAACTTTATTGGCTGAATGGTTATGAAGCGGTTTCTTTTCTATGAAGATTGTGTTCTCAGTTCTTACCGTCGCGTCGGTTCGAATAAAGAACGCTCATACATTCTTCACAAGTCCTTTTTCTTTGCTTCAACAGCGCGTGCCTACATACGCACTTTCGTGGCATTCTCATAATATAATGTGAAAATCAAAGAGAGTAAATTTAACTTACCAAATATAAAAAAAATTAAATCGAAATTCTATCTTCATTATTACGACTATTTAACTTTTCTAATTTCTTTATTTTTTTTATGAAGAGATATTTTTATTTTCTTATTAGTCAGTGGGCTATGCTTGAAGACTGGCCGTAAACAAATCTAAAGTAAATGGAACTTCAAACGTTCAAGCCAGTCTCTATATACCTACACAGTAGGTTTAATGGACTGACGCCTATCAGAAAACAACTACTTCCATGGCTAATACCACGAAGGGGGTTGGATTATATCCGACAGGCGTCAGTGCAGGAATTTTCACAGAAAATGTCCTGCATATGCAATTGGCAATAAACTGAAAGAGTCGACCTTCAATTATATGGAACGGGCACACTTGCAGACCGGTTTCGGGCTTATTAGCCACTCATCAGTGCAAGAAGGTCGATTCTTTCAGTTGTATTGCCAATTGCATATGCAGGACATTTTCTGTGAAAATTCCTGCACTGACGCCTGTCGGATATAATCCAACGCCCTTCGTGGTATTAGCCAGGGGAGTAGTTGTTTTCTGATAGGCGTCAGTCCATTAAACCTACTGTGTAGGTATATAGAGACTGGCTTGAACGTTTGAAGTTCCATTTACTTTAGAGATATTTTTCTTTTTTTTATGTATAATATAATAATAACAACGATACAAATACAAATACAATACAAATATATGCATTAATAAAGAGATAATTTATGCTAGTGCCTCTGCCTAAACCATAATACCGATAATTTTTCTTCAACTAAATATATACGTAGTAAAACTAGGTAAGTATAGTTCAAGTAAACGATATAGTGCAACCTACCTTCCAAATAACAGGGTGATAATTGAAAATACTTCTGAATACTACTTACTCATATACACACACACACACACACACACACACACACACATATATATATATATATATATATATATATATATATATATATATATATATATATATATATATATATATATATATATATATATATATATATATATATACAATCAATTGCTCCAAAAACACTTCACTAACTTTCTTCGAAAGCTTCTGATAATTCCTCTTCCATATTCTCTGTTTCACTATCACTGTCGTCATTTAAATCCAAAATATCCATATAGTCTTTTTATTTTTTTAATCCTTTTCTGTGTCTTCTTCGTTATTAGATACTTATTCTTTTTTTTTAGCTCTATTACCTTCTTATCAAATTTTGTTTGCAGGCATGTTAGGCGTACACATTCTCGAACCTTCAGTCCACCCTTTCGTAAATGTGTCGTGAGTGTCATACCACTTTTCGTTCAAATAGAAAATTTGCCGTTGTTCTTGCCTATATTTAGTTATTTGTTCTAAGTATTTGTTACGCAATTCCATAACTGCCTGACGTTTATTTATTATTTCAAATCTAAATCCTAGTTTCTTTATCCAATTCTGAAGAGTTTTGTCACAGCAGCTCACGTTATGGCCGGAAGTATTCAATTTCTTCCTTATGATTTCAAATGTAGAAATCTCTTTGCGTTTGTAACAGTCGTATATTGTTTTTTTAATGATTTTATTAGATGAACATTTAAAGGTTTTGGTAATCCCGCATCACATCGCGTCTTGCATTCATAAGGTTTGTTTTTGACTATTTTACGTACAGTTGAGAAAGAAATTTCGGTCAAATCTGATGTTGCTTGTAGTAGTTTGTTTCCCTCGAAACTAAACTTGAGATATAGATTCTTATATACATTGAAACATACTCTCTGTGTTTCAATATTCAAATGCATCCGAATCTCATTCGCTGGTATCTCTTTTTCGCATTGTTCACCATCGCTATTGGAACCAATTCTCCATGAAAAAGTCTGCGTTGTTATATCACACTCGTTATTAGGTACTATTGGTACTTGTCCAAGGACGCTACATTTTAAACTGATAACAAAAATTTTAAGTAATTATAATTGCACCAATATCGACTTTCAACACTCAAATCGCGATCAGTTCCTGGACTGAACATTGATAGCCCGACGGCGATAACCATTCCCGCATTCCCAGACTTCAACTCGTCACCGTAACATAACTGCAAATTCAATTTTATGACTCTTCATCCAATCATAAAACTCGGTTAGTAAAAATTATCCAATACGAACCACCAATTCTACAGTCAACGTGGACTAATTCGCAGCTAGATCCAGTGATCCAGTTCATCGCGAAACGCCGTCTTTTCAAGCATTTCTTCATTCTTGGTAACAGAAAAAAGTCGCAGGGTGCAAATCTGGTGAATACGGTGGCTGAATAATCGTGGCGGTGTTGTTTTTAGCCAAAAAATTACGAACAAGCAATGACGAGTGACAGGTGCATCATCGTGATGCAGAAACCATAAATTGTTTTTCCACAATAAAAGACATTTTCTTCAATGTAATACTCCTTATTGACCGTACTACCATGCGACAAGAACTCCTGGAACACTACGCCACAGTAATCGAGGAAAACAGTGAGCAAAACCTAGACATATTATCGAACTTACCGTGCTTTTTTGGTCTTGGCTCTCCTGGGCTCTTCCATTGATGCGATTGGACTTTGGTTTCCATATCATAATCATATACCCATAATTCGTCACCAGTTATGACCTTTTAAAGCAAATCTGGATCGACGTAAACGTCATTCAACAATTTCTAAGCGATGCTCATGCAACGGTTTTTTTTTTTGTTAAAAATTCAGCAATTTTGGAACGAACTTCGCTATCGCACGCTTCATGCCCTAAATTTTCGAAAAAATATGACATGAGCCAACCGATATACCGTCATCTTTTCAATTTACAATTTACTTCACCTTCTCGACATTTTCATCGGTTGTTGATGTGCTGCAGCGTCCAGGGCGAGTGTCGTCATCCACATCTACTCGACCTTCTGCGAAAAGCTTATACCACTTGTGAACATTTTGCCGACTGAGAATAGAATCACCGTATGCAACTGTCAACATTCAAGTGTTTCTGAGCACTTAATTTCATTTTTTACACAACTTTGATGTAAATTCTATGATCAATTTTTTTCGATAGCCAGAAAATCGTCGAACAGGCAAAACACTTCTAACTTTTATGCCTCTCACCAACAAACTGAACATGCTAAACAGATCAAAGTGTGAACATATGTTCGAGAGGAGTGTACCAGCATAAAAGCTCGCTAATAATCGAATGTACGTAGCCCGCGAAGTTTGAACATTTACCTTATTTTTTTAACATACCTCGCATATATAGAGAGAGAGATTTTATCGAGTGTGCATGATACAAATCAAAAATGAAAACAATTCGTGGACACAACACTCCAAAAAGGGGGGCAAACCGCGGACACGTATTTCTGGCTATTGGCCTCATCAGCGCGATGCAGCCAAGTGTAAAGATGGACAACACTTGTTTGCCGAAAGCAGGAAACAACACATACGAACGGAGTCAATAACAGGAGCCAACCGCACATTTCTAGTTTCAGTTAATTGGTGTTTACAAGAAAACTATCAGAATCACCACGTAGGCAGCTATAGCTACCTGCGTGACATCCCGGTCCAGGATATAAATACAGATAGAGATTTTATCGAGTGTTCATGATACAAATCAAAAATGAAAACAATTGGTGGCCATGTTAGATGTAGCCTGGGAATTCTAGGTCTTCTAACTGGAACCACAAATGTGCGGTTGGCTTCTGTTGTTGACTCCGTGCTTTCCTGCTTTCGACAAACAAGTGTTGCCCATCTTTAATTTACGTAATAGAGGTCATATCTCGCTTCCACCCAACAAAACTTCTCTGATATATATATATATATATATATATATATATATATATATATATATATATATATATATATATATATATATATAACTATAGATTATTTTTGAGTTGGATTTTCAGTCAATCTCTGCGGGCTATGAAAACACTATTTTTTGCTATTCAAGCTTTCAGAAATATATTTTTTCTTTTATCAAGAATATCTACAAAATAAAGATCATGCAAATATTATATGGTAATAGATATGTTACAAAAAACTCACCAAAGATAGTTTAAAATATAAAAAAAGGCATATAAATCCAAACATAAAAACGAAAAGTCAAATGCAAAATTTAACGTTGAAAATGTTGTTACAGCACCAGAGAAAATGTGATTATTATGATATTTGTATATACAGTGAGATTTAAATGTAAGTGTAAGTGAAAAATTATTAGTGATATGATGTTGAAATTATTTGTTCAATTTTATTGATCAAAAGTTGAAATATAATTGTAAATTTGACTTTAATTTTGTATTTCTGATTTTTTGTTTAAATTATTATTATTTTTACTTATGTGAACCATTTCTAGAAAAAGCCTTTTGAATTTATTATTTTCAACTGTTGAAATTTTAGTATTTTGATAATCCATAACATGCTAATAATAATCACATTTTCTCTGGTGCTGGAACAAAGTTTTCAACGTCAAATTTTGCATTTGACTTTTCGTTTTTATGTTTGGATTTATATGCCTTTTTTTATAAATATCCAAACCCAAAAATAATCTATAGTTATATAATAGCCAGTCAACTAAATTTGACCTTTCAATATGTATATATATATATATATATATATATATATATATATATATATATATATATATATATACATGTTAAATTAAATAATACGAAAAGAAAGACTTCAACTAAACGTTTCGCCTCTGACCAGAGGCATCTTCAGTAAAATTCTTTTTTAATCATTGAAAGTGGGTAACATTTTTCAGTAATTAACAGCTGGAAGATAAATCAAAAATAATATTAAATTAAGTGTTACATAACTTGGCGAGTACCGCATAATTCATTATTATATTTGGCTTTTTTCCACATTATCATTTTAAAAATCAATGTTATAGTTGTTCCGTTTTTCCATCAACTATGTTATAGTTGATAATTTTTAAAATGATAATGTGGAAAAAAGCCAAATATAATAATGAATTATGCGGTACTTGCCAAGATATGTAACCCTCTTTTCTTGAATACTTAACACTCAATTTAATATTATTTTTGATTTATCTTCCAGCTGTTAATTACTGAAAAATGTTACCCACCTTCACTGATTAAAAAAGAATTTTACTGAAGATGCCTCTGGCCAGAGGCGAAACGTTCAATTGAAGTCTTTCTTTTCGTATATTTTAATTCAACATGTGCCCAATAACCCAAGAAAATTAATCAAAAATACATACAAGGATTGAAGAAATTACACTTTCTAATAGATATATATATATATATATATATATATATATATATATATATATATATATATATATATATATATATATATATATATATACATATATATATATGTATATGTATGTGTATATATACTTTTTTTTGTTTTGTCATCCTTTTTGAAATATTTTTATGTTTATATGGAACCATGTAATTGAATGCAAATAAAAAATTTTATTATATATATACTTTCAATGAAACTTTCAATTTCGGGCCTACACGTTTTTCTCAATTGAATAACTTACTGATATTACTACATAGATGTGTGTACAGTTGCCTAGTTAGTCTAACATAACATAGTATTACACGCAGGACGGACGGAAGATGGGATATGGTGCCATGCAAGGAATCCCCATGGTGGCTTCTTCACCGGTACGGCATGATTCTCCCATTGGAGTTCATCCACTGGAAGTACAAGCCTACCAACCACCCTGGAAGGCTCTCTCGGACTTCGCCCTACATGCCGACCTCGAACAACCACACCAACCGGCCTTCCAACAGCTCGTCAATCAGGTAAGAATAAAAAATTTGAAACAATGCGAAAACCATATTATTACGTCTTCTCAATATTTTTAGTAGACCAGAGCGGCGTCACTTGTCAGGAATTGATTTAAATTAGCGTAGGGTTTGTTGAAAGATGAATAGCACTCATAATAATAATTATACAATTTTCGGGATGGATTTTTTGCAGGATGCGTCTCGCTATACGGTACTAGTTATTGAAACGCGCATCGTGACGAGTGTGGCAGTTCTGATGTTTGGGATTTGGATTTATGCTACGCCAGAGGTTTTAGCGGCACCTTTTATTTTTTGCAACACTGACTTTTGAGAATCGTACTAGTCATTCCAAAATTATTACCAGGTGTAGTTTGTTTTTAACACTTTATTTAATTGAAAACTCAGTTGGATTTACCTGATCTATGTCATCAATCGTTTAGAATTAATTGGAGTAAGAGGAATCACCCTCAACCTTTTTGAAAATTACTCATCTGGCAGAAATCAGATTGTTAAAATCAACAATATTTATAGTGATCACCACCTATAACCACGGGCGTCCCACAGGGGACAGTACTAGGCCCAATTCTGTTCTTAATATACATCAATGACATTTACAAATTAGAAAACATCCAAGGTAGCATTATATCTTATGCAGATGATACAGCTCTGTCATTTCTCGGCAATACGTGGGACAACGTCTTTAAGAGAGCTGAAAGGAGACTCACAACTGTTTTCTCTTGGTTAAACACAATAATTTTGAGCCTAAACATCGCTAAAACTAAATACGTAACATTTATCCCCACAAATAAAGATCAACCTTCCAAAAACAAGCTCACTATACACAAACTTATTTGCCAAACACCAATGATATGCACATGTCCTTGTCCTACAGTTGATAAGGTAAACAACGTGAAATATCCTGGTGTATATGTAGAGAAACATCTACGATGGGACGAACATGTAGAGCAGACCGTTAAAAGACTTATCTTATAAATTCTACCAACTCAGAAATCTCAATAATAAAATGCTACTAACAATGATATATAACTCACTCGTAGAATCAGTTCTGAGATATTGCATTATAATATGGGGTGGCGTCAGCAAAAGCCTGTTACATAATCTAGAGGTAATGCAAAATACTATGCTGAAAATCATTTTCAATCGTAAAAAAAGATACTCCACTGTAGCACTATACAAAGAATCAGAATTATTTGATGTGAGAAAATTATACACTTATCACTGCATATTATGGATGCATAATAACCCCCAATATAAATCATAATTATAAAACCCGAGCCAAACTTCATCAAAAAACAAATGTCCCTCGCTGTAGATTAACTTGCACTCAGAGATTAATATCATACTCTGGCCCAAAACTAATAAACCTAGCGACAGCTGATTAACGGAAAAACAGATTTTATAACAGATTAGACCAATCTCCAATAAATACAAATTCAAGTCACAACTGAAAGAACATGTGAATCAAAACTATGACATTGAAATCTGTCTATGAACTGGATTCATAATCGAAGTTCTCTCTAGGCTATGGAACTACATCCTATTGTAGGTAATATCTTGAATTAGTTTAACAATCCAAAGTCACCTTCTCTTCGAATATTACTCTCTCTTTCCACCAGTTTTCCTGCCTTCCAACAATTTGTATCAGTTTTATTTACATTGTCGGTATGACTGTTTGCTTCATTATGCAACAATGATACCTCATTTATATGTATGTGTTTATGTATGTATATATGTGTGTATGCAGGTATATGTATATATGTGTATGCATATATATGTGTATATGCATGTATATGTGAATACATATAATCAACGTTTAAGTTGTTTATAGGTTGATACTATAACTCAAGCTCTGCTTAGGTAGATCAGCCTTCAAAATTCTTCATTTTTCATTCATTGTAGTATGTAATTACCTGAATAAATTTATCTATCTCTCTATCTATCTAATCATAGGCAATATGACATGATATAGGTTTTAGCTTTCTACTTCTCTATGTCTATAATAAAAAGATGTGGGAATCTTCCTATGAAAAGTAAGGAAGCAATCAACACATCATTGTATATAGGTAGTTATTTTTTTTAATTGATTGCTTCCTTCCTTTCTTAGGAAGATTCTCACATTTTTTTGTATGAAGACGTAGAAAGCGAAAACCTTTCTTTCCCAAAAATTAATCTGTCCTAAAAATATACCCCTTTCACTTCAGATATAATATAATTTCACAACATATCTAGACACAGAGATACGGTTGAACTTTTTTCGAATATCAAGTATGACTTTTGTTTGAATGTGATTGACAATTTCACTGGTTCGGACTTCCATTGTCTACTATATAAAATGATTTGAAATCCCTGAAACAAGTAAAAAAGAATAATTAAAAAGAATAGTTGAAAATAACAATTATATTAAGCAACAATAAACCTGAAATGAAATGATAGTGAAATAACCTACAAGTAAAAATATAATAATTGAATAAATAAAAATTGAAAGAATGCAAAAAAAAAAAAATAATAATAATAAAAATAAAAATAAAAAAGTGTAGAGATTCCAAGTCACGTAAGCTCACGACGTTTCGATTGTTGGTATCTACAATCGTCTTCGGGTGATGACTGAGGGTGATGACGTCGTGAGCTAACGTGACTTGGAATCTCTACACTTTTTTATTTTTATTTTTATTTTTATTTTTTTTTTTTTTTGCATTCTTTCAATTTTTATTTATTCAATTATTATATTTTTACTTGTAGGTTATTTCACTATCATTTCATTTCAGGTTTATTGTTGCTTAATATAATTGTTATTTTCAACTATTCTTTTTAATTATTCTTTTTTACTTGTTTCAGGGATTTCAAATCATTTTATATAGTAGACAATGGAAGTCCGAACCAGTGAAATTCATCACGAAACATTGTCAATCACCTTCAAACAAACGTGATTGACAATGTTTCATGATGAATTTCATTACTTCGGACTTCCATTGTCTAATATTATATATAAAATGATTTGAAATCCCTGAAAGAACTAATAAAAAAATTAAAAATGAAAAGCTGAAAATAGTTATTGTATAAAGCTTGAACACTTAAATAAAAATTATAAATTAAGAGATTCCAAGTCAAGTTACTTCACGACGTTTCGATTCCTCCGAGATATGACTATTTATGGGTCATTCGAGTACTTTCACTCATCTCCGCTTTCCTTTTTCCGCTTCAACGGTTTAGTGGGAGATGACCGTTTGGCGGGAGTTGGCCATTTTTCGCTAGATTATGGGTTTCCATATGTTGCGTATCTCTACGCTAGCTTGGCTGAACACATTGTTGGACAACATGTATACCGCTTCTTTGAATTTTCTCCTAAACCCAATGTTCCTCCCTGTGTATGATCCCAGCTTGGAACCACTCGATGTTATGTTGATGGGTCCAAATATGCTCGGCTATTCCTGATTTGCTGGTTTCTCTTTTGTCTGTGTTTTTCTTGTGCTCGGCACAAGGGATTTCAAATCATTTTATATAATATCAGACAATGGAAGTCCGAACTAATGAAATTCAAGTATGATTTTCTTGAAATATACCACTGTGCTCAAAACTGGTACTTTCACTATCACTACTTTCCTGATTATAAAATATCAGTTACTAATCATAATTCATAACATACTAAAATATTTTCCAAATTTAGGGCTATATTTTCGAAACTCAAATGCATTCAATCAGAGAATGAAAGTATACCACGAAACAAAATGGATTTTCTTCATTTAAAATTACCAAGAAAAAACTGTGAACAAACAAATCAATACCGCTTATTGGATAATCAATATAAAAAATATTCAGATATTTTTCAGCAGTGTTTTTCTTTTCGATAAATCAGAGAGAGCGCACAGTATAGATAAATAGGGCATTTCATTAAGCGCTTTATATCCTTAAATTTGAATAAAACTAAATTTTTAATTCGTTTGAACGACCTATTGGTGACATTATGTGTGGAGTATAGCATAAGACAGGCTTAATTTGACCGATGGTATGGGTTATGTTGGCTTTGAGGACGGCTGTGGTTTGCGGCTTATTGGCGACTTGAAAAAACCCCAGAAGGAAAAGTCTAACGGAGTCAAATCTCACGATCTCGGTGGCCAGTTCAAGTCACCTTCACGTGAGATGACCATTTTTCAAATCGCTCGCGTAGAATATCCAATATGGCATGAGCGGTGTGGCAAGTAGCGCCGTCCTGTTGAAACAACATGTCGTTGATGTCCAGATTATCCAATTCAGGCCAGAATAGGTTGGTGATCATAGACCTATAGTGCTCGCCGTTGACAGTGATGGCCTGGCCAACGTCGTTCTTGGCGATGACGCCGCCAGCCCAAAATCCACACCAAACAGTTACCTTTTCGGGATACATTGGACGCTCTTGTGGATTGATATCATCCCAAATTCGTCAATTTTTTTCTTTACGTACTCATTCATCCAGAAATGGGCCTCATCGCCGAAGACGATTTTTCTACGAGAATTAGGGTCAGTTGTCAACTGCTCCAGAGCCCATTCAGCGAACACACGTCGTTGTCAATGATCCTATACCTTCAGTTTTTGGGTGAATTTTGTACAGGTTCAGGCCTGAGTCACGACGCAAAATTCGACAAGTTGTGGTCTGTAAAAGACCAAGTTCTTGTGAGCGACCCGAAGTCGACTGCACCGAAGTCTCCTGCACACTCTCACAGATAGCGGCTATGTTTTCGGAAGTATTGATCGATCGTTTACTGAACCAGTGGACTCAAATTTATCCACCGCATTGCGAATAGTCCTCTCTGTAGAAAATTTGACTGGAAAGAAAATGCCAAGGCAATGGCAGGCCTGTCAATGAAGAATCTTTCCTGTCCGGTCTGAAGAATGTTACGTACCGAATTGAGAGAATTCTGAGAAACGCAACATGAAGTGGATATTCTGGCTAATGAAAACCCTCAGAGGAGTTTTAGATCAGCCAAAAAGGACCTTTATTCAAGATGGGAGTTTTCGGTTCCTTCGTATCTGTGGATCGGCGTACAGTGGAATCACGAATCGCGTTTAAAGAGACCTAAGTACCTACTCGATAGCATCATCAGGTCTTCCAATAAGGAAAGCGAAATATCATCAGTATTAACATGAATAAAATCCGGCTACAGGCACTTGATTGCAGGTGAGATAGAGTTGGAATCCCGAATCATTATTGTAGTATCTAATGTGGGATAACTAGAGCACTTCGTCCGTTGCCTCCTCGACAATGTCTACCGCAGTCGTAGACGAAACGTCAGACAAAAACCGCAGACCATCGCCCATAAACCCGAAAAAAGCTTTGACACGATAAATTCATCGCTAATAAATAGCTAAATTGCTAATGTTGCTCTTGGCAACGAATAACATCACATAAATATTTTTTCTAGGTGGAAGGTATATCCTCCAAAGCACGTTCACAGTTGGTGTCTGAGGTAGCAGATGTCTGTCAACCCCAGCAAAACTGTGATAATCCCCTTCACCAGGAGGAGAAAATTGGACGATCTAACGCCACTTTCCTTCAATGGTGAGGTCATTCCATTTGAAACGAAGATGAAATATCTTGGCATTGTCCTTGATGAAAAACTCACCTGGAACGCTCACTTGAAACAGCTTTACACAAAGCCAGACTGTCCCTATGGGCAGTCTGGATTTGTGGTAAAACTTGGGGTTTAGGTCCCAAACAAATCCATGTTATGATTGTCAGACCAATGATCACTTATGGTGCAATTGCCTGGTGGCCGAAGGCTCAACAGAAAACGGCCCAAGCAAAGCTCTCTGACTTACAGCGACCATGGAGATCCTTCTAGATCTACCTCCTCTCCACATTTTTCTGGAAAGAGAGGCTAGATAGACTGCATATAGACTTGTGCACATTGCCAATTGCACAAAGCAATTTGATGCAGAGTGCAACAGACTGTTGGTTGACACTGGGAATGACCTCCTACTTTATGCCTCCAACTGTCAACTACGAACTGCCTTATAAAGTACTGTTCCCGAGTAAAGAGGACTGGATCCTCCAAGAGAAGGAAAAATTAAGAGCACATAGTTGTTGGTTCACAGAAGGAACAAAAACACCTTCCGGTTCTGGTGCAGGTGTTTTCAGTCGCAGACCCAAGACAGAGATATCAACCTGCCTAGGAACCTATGCGATTGTATTTCAAGCGGAAATTTACGCTATTGAATTGTGTGCGGAGAGATCGGAAGAATCCAACCTCATACACAAGTCAATAAAAATATTCTCGGACAGTCAAGCGGCATTGAAAGCTCTTGGCTCCTTCCAAGCAACGTCTAAATTGGTAGCAAATTGCCAAAAAAGATTCCCGGCCATACTGTCTTAAAAGGCAATGAGGCTGCTGACTCCCTTGCTAAGAAGGGTGCTGCAAGCAGCTTCATCGGACCAGAATCTGTCATCGGCATCGCTTTAGGCTTTGCCAAACAAAGATTGAACACCTGGATGGACTTCTGGCAGAATCTTCCAGGATTGGCTCACTGCAAGGCGTTTATTCACCCTAAGAAGCTTGATACCAAACAGTTGTTGGACTACAGTAGGGCTGAACTACGATGTCTAACAGGCCTTCTCACAGGTCACTGTCATTTGAAACATCATATGCAGAGACTCGGACTATCGGAAGACAGTGTGAGTCGCCTCTGTTTGGAAAATGATGAAAAAACAGAGGACATAATGTGTGCCTGCCCCGCTGGGGAAGCAATCAGGTTTTTAGAGTTCGGCAGAGCCGAAGAGAAGGATTTTTCATAACGCCGCTGTATGCATGTACAGCGATCTATCGATGGTTGTTCTGGATTATACCGAAGGCGCATCAGACATTTTGGTGAAGCCCCCGGGATAATTGTTTACTAGTGAGATATCGGCGACTTCGACAGAAAACTAGTATTAATATGATTTCGCAGAAACTAAAGAAAGTAACATTATAGAGTCTAGTAAATAAAGTGTGCTGTAGAAATATAACTACCGTTGCTGAAATGATTTACTTCTCATTTTCTCCCATTCATGTGGGAGCATTTAAAATAATCTCTCATGGAAACTTTCAACGTTTCAAAAGTTTGAACCAGTCAGCAACATAAGATTAGAGAGCGAAAAAGAAACAAATGATCCTCTAAAATACATCATAGTAGACAATTGAAAGGATGGAATCTGTCAGAACACGACTATCAAGTTTATTAGAATAATATGAGGATGTCACCAATGAATCACATACCAGAAGCCGTGAGCTAAAAGAATTGATGTACTCACTCCTGTATAGAAACGCACATATAATTAAAGTATATATGAACCAAATTCATGAGTCTTCAAATATTAGAGCCGTGTTCTTGAACATAAGCCTAAAATGTTTGTATCCAGTTCAGAATTGACCCTGGTATTCTTGCTCAAAATATTGCTACAAATACAACGGTGGTATTCGTTTTGATTTGGTGAAAGGTTATTCACATAAAGAAATCATGACGGGGCAAGAACTGAACCCTGTGGTACACCCAGTTTTACAGCCTGATCATTCTATCCATAATTTTACATTGGTTAAACAATCCTAGAGCCGATAGTTTATCTATTGATAATTTGATGCACACGGTGTTGAAATTATGTGACAAGTTGAAAAATAATTGTGATTTTTAACCAAATCGAATAATATTGTGAAGTGCGTGACCCGTAATTTTAATTTCAGATGCATGGCTATGACCTTCCTCCACCTTCGATAGGGCCATCGCCCGGAGCCCCTCACCCTGGCCTGCTGGGATCGGGGGGGCCAGGAGCACCATCATCCGATTCCATGACCCACCCAGACAGTACAGACAGCTACGTGACCTACCTTGAGAGCGACGAAAGTCTACCCGCCAGCCCCTAACATATTGATGCGGGCCCAGTCAACTAGCACCTTCCTTCACCTCTTCTCATGTGCTGGGGAGCTCTCCTCATGCAGCAGCTCGCTTGTTTCCTGCCCTCGACGCCACCTTGATGAAATTTCGAGAACAAAATTGTGTCGTTTGATTTGATTTAATTGATATACAAAAAGTATTCCCTTGAGTACGCCACTGTTGACTTTATATTCTCGGTGAGAGAGGATTTTTTTTTTTACTTAGATGATGATCAAATTTTGTGCGAGGTTCAGAAGATATACCAACACATAACCAAACACTTTTAATATCAAAACTGATGTTTTTTAAGAAATTATACCTCTCGTAAGGTTTCTGTTTTTTGCGCATACATTTTTCTCTGAGCACTGTAAAATAGTAACATTGAATTAATTTCAGGATAATTTCAATCAAAATTTAATCCGTCATTTTCAATAATTCCTTTTGCTTCAAGTTCCTGAAATCGAATATTTTGTGATATTCTATGTGTTCGTATCATGTGCAGATTGAGATTTTAATCTCGTAACAGGAACCTCTAAAAATATTTTGATTCAATAGCAGCAAAGTTGAAATATTTTTTTAATGTCTCATATTTATGTGTTTATGTTATAAAAAGAGAGCACTTAGCTAATCAAAAAATACAACTCTAGTCTTTGCCTTTATACTTGATTATTTCTGAAACCTTTGGTTATCTTCTTTTCTCATCTCTAACTAAAAATAGAAAAAACTAACTGTGTCAACTTCAAAAATATTTAGGAAGATTATATAATCAACAACTACTTTAATAATTTTATTTTTCTAATTATTGAAAGAAGTATTATACTGAATTATTCAAAATTGTTCACATTTTGACAGGTGGGTCAAAATGGGTTCAAAAATGATGAAACAAAAAGTAAACTATTAGTGTGGGTATAACGAAATAATGCCTGTACCTATAATTACGAGTTATGTAAGTTCTGGAGAACTATTTTGAATTCTGAAAAAATTTAAAACTAAAAATAATAAACTGACTGTTTAACTAAAACCAGAGAGTTACAATTTCAAAAATACACAAAACAAAATCAGTGTGATTTAGAAACACTCCCCCAGATCATATTTTTTGCTTTCCACCACAGAAATTATTATTAATATTTAAACTCCTACACCATTGGCGTAGCTAAGAATTTTATTCAGGGTAACAGCTATTATTCTCGGCGATGAAGTATTTATCCAACCTATCAGCTACCAGGTTTCAATTTGGCTAAGTCGATTAGAAATAAACTATTTTTTATTAAAATTGACAAAATTTGGATTCAACTACAAAATTCGGAAGTCTATTACAGCTATCAATAAAGTAAGGCGTTTGATTTGATGCCTCATGATAATGGAGAGCATTCACTATCCTTATATAAGGTGGCGTTGTCTTCAACTCTGCAGTGCAACAAAGATGTGTTTACGACAAATTCCATTGATTCTTTTTCTCTAGATGAAAATAACAGAAACATTATATTTTTTCTCTCTCTCTCACCGATTCACAAGAATAATCAATGTATTTGTATCTAGTTCACAACATCGACACCAGGGGGAGTATCGCTTTTTTGAATTGCCTATAAGACCAAGTTACATATATCAATTGAACAGAATTGAAAGAATTGAACAACCATGTTATGTATAAATTTATGTTTTGTTCTTGTTATAATTTAACTTTTTTAGGAAATGTGTGTGAAAACCGATTTTTTTTACAAAAATAAATAATCTTCAAGTATTTCCATAAATTGTTTTGCACAGAGGAATGTAGTTTTTAATTTCAATCAATTGCCAATGGATCAACTGTAGAGTATGTCATAAAAGATTATTGAATTTACCTTCAAAAAAGATAGCAATCCCATAGAACATTTAAATACCCCAATGAGAATACTTCCAAAATGTTACTTATCCCTTATAAATACGTAAAAAACATAATGGCGTATTTGACCAATTATATTTATTCCAATGTTCATAAATTTGATGTATACTCAGTGAATATAGATGGGAAGGCAATAAGCGAGAATGAATATTTTTGCTAAAGTTGACAAATCATGTGAATTGATCTTCTATTCTAATGGACTTAATGTATATTAGGTCATTTGTATCTATTGTAATATGTTGTACAGTTTGTTGAAAGTTCATGTCGCTATTTTGTAGATGTTATTTGTTTCTAAACGATCCAAGTGTATAATATTTTTACAGAATTTCGAATCACATTATTTATTGCAATGAATTTTTAATCTTGTAGGTAATTGATAAATCTACAGTATGTGTACATAATTAACTATGTTATATGACATGACTTGTAAATAAATAAGTGACTAAGTCAAAATTTCTTCGTTTTTTATTTATGGAATAGCTAAAATGTATTACGATGTAAAACTTACAGTAATAATGAAACCACACTTCAGTATCAAATATTTTAAAAAATGGACCCTTGAGAGTTGAGTGTTTGAAAGGAAATGCTGTTATCTGTATCTAATAATTGTACAGAGTGGGCCAAATTGGACACTTCTAAAGAGAATCTCCTGTTTTCAAACTAGATAGATGAAAACTGATAGATGTGTCTGAGGGTGAAATTTTATGACAAATTTAATGATTAAAACCGTATATCGATATCTATCATCGTTTCTGAGTTACATGTTTTCGAAAAAGTGCATTTTCAAAAAGTTGCTGTAACTTTTTTCGTGTCGAAAATTCCTTGTATCTATGAAACAATTTCCAAAGCACTTTTTACGTAAAATGTTCCTGCATATTTCAATAGAGCTCAAAATTACCTTTGCAAAAATATAGCGCACTTGATGTTTTGTTAAAGTCGACTTTGAAATAGAAAGCGTTTAGGTTTTTTCATGTAGACTCTGAAATGCTCAGTTTGATCAAGTAGCCTTTGGACGATGCGGCAATAAAACAGAAAAGACGCTCTTCAATTAGTGGTTTTTGTTAAAGCAGCAAGCAATTTGTATCACGAGAGGTATCCAGAGAGAAGAGACATTTTTAGAGACATTTTCGCAAGATTGTGACATAACCTTATTGATGGTGGTCAATTTGAAAAGAAAAGGCAAAAACTATATGAATCAAATAGAGATAAGGAGTTGTAATAAATAGTCGTTCTAGGAACTGTTGAAAATAATCCAAAAACGTCAACGCGAAATTTGAAAATATTAACAGGCCTACCAAAAACTAATGTTTGGAGGATTATGAAAAAAAAACACAAATTCAAGCCATACAAGACCAGAAGATTTCATCAACTCAGGCTTTTTGCCAATGGTTCCTGGAAAGTTGTAACCAGGTGCGTGATTTTTAGTTAAATTGTATTTGGACAGACGAAGCTTATGTGATCAGTGCCGGCATTTTCAATCGCTACATTTCTTGTACTTGGGCACAACAAAATCCTCATTCTATTGTGAAGCAGAGAAGTCAAGGAAGATTTAGTGTGTGTGCAGGTATTTTCAGGAGTAGAATTATCGGCCCGTTCATTTATAATGGCACTCTCATATCTCTTTGACACTGGATATTTCCAATAATAACTCATTAACAGGTAAACTCAAACAATATAGGTTTCTTCTTTTCGAGTCCGGTTCCATAATATATTTCATCTCAAGAATATTCTTTTTCTCCGTCAGTGTTTCGATATCGTTCACTATGGAGTAGAATTGCAAATAAATCTTAATTTTTTTCACGATACAAAATGAGAAATGCCGAATTTTCAGACTTTCCGAAAAATTTACCCCTAGCGAGATCTGGTGGATAAATGGATTGTTACTTCCCTCAATCTCAATTATTCACTTAAAGGGTCAGCAGTTTCAATTTGTCTCTATATAAGTATCCAGTGTTGATAAAGAGATTCGAATTCAATATCGAATTGAGATCAAATTGCCGAATGTTTTCAAATTTGAATATTCTGTAAAATAAAAGCATTCAGAAAATTTTTTTGCGCTCTCTGAAGTGTCCGAGGCAAATAACAATTATATTCTTCTCCTTCTTACGTCCATCTTCGTTCCATCAAATATACAGTGCATATTTCTTATCAAGTTTCAACTATTCAATTCCTATATGGGGTACATGTGGACAGACATTATTCAGTAAAAATACTTCAAAACAAAGTCGTGAAAATGTTATTCAGGCTTTTCTACAGAACCTCAGCTGATACTTTATACAGTGTAACCAAGATACTGCCTATTCAGGATGTTCTAGAAATCGAGCAAGGTAAATTTGCATACAAGGTTATACATCAACAAGTCAAATGTAATACCAACTTCATACAATATTTATTCTTGAAAAATATCATTCGTAACAAACAAAATAACAAATCTACTATGACTAATGTTAAAATGTATCCAGTAGTAACCAAGACATTCTCCAACAAATAGGTATTTAGTTGAAGGGGATTGGAAACACATTGTTTTTTTGAAGGCGGTATAAATAGATATTCCTTTGAATTATACTGTCAACAGACACATCGCACCCATCAATAAGACCGACTTGGCTTATAAGTGGGATTATTCGTGATATTCTTCAGTTTACTTCGAGAGCGCGTTGAATAAATAGCTATACAACATGGAAGCTAGTTGTTCGGGAATCGTGAAGCGTCCGAAATTGTCACCATTAAATATAAATGAAAAAACAATTGTTATGAATGTATATAATTCTTTGAGAATACAATATCCGTCTGAAATAAAAAGTAAGGAGGAAGTAGTGCAAAAATGCACGAGTATGACAGGTGTCAATAGATCGACAATTTTTAGAATTCTCAAGGAAAACAACAACTTTTTCGAGCCGAAAGTATCCACTGGTAGAAAGTGTTTGGTTATCGATGAAGAAGTCAAGAATTCTATTAGGAGAACAGTACACTCTTCTTACATAAAAAACGAAATACCTACATTAAATAAAGTTTTCTCAGTTATTCGTGAAGACTGTTTTTTTCCTGATATAAGAAGAGCTCGATTATGGAAGATAATACATGAGCTGAATTTCACTTTTGGAAAGCAAGATAGAAAGAGCATGTTAATAGAAAAATCAGAGATTGTAGAATGGAGAAGAAATTATTTAAGAGAAATAAAGAAAGCCAGAGCACTAGGTAAATCAATTTTTTATTTGGATGAGGGTAAATGAGGGTCATACCGTCTCGAAGGTTTGGCAAGATCAGAACATCAAAAGTGGAAGACAAGCCGTTATGGAAGGTTGGTCCACTGGTTTGAAAATTCCAGTTGGAAAAGGTCGTCGTCTTATCATCACTCACATAGGCAGCAGTGAAGGATTCGTGAAAGATGGATTGATGGTGTTTGAATCGAAGAAAAATGGAGATTATCATCATGAAATGTATGCACAGTATTCGAAGAATGGTTTAAAAACATACTTGTAAAACTTCCGCAAGAATCCGTAATAGTAATGGATAACGCAAGTTACCACAGTAGACGAGTAGAGAAGCTGCCGACGTCGTGTTGGAAGAAAGCAGATATTACTGAGTGGTTACAAATGAAAGATATTCCTTTTGAATCGACCATGTTAAAAGCGGAGCTCTTCAACTTGGCTAAACGTCATAAGTCAAAATTCGTCAGGTATGTCACCGATGAGATGGCGAAAACTAAAGGAATGTCGGTTCTTCGGTTGCTCACTTATCACTGTGAATTGGGTTGGTTGAGTGTGAATTGAGTTGGTTTGGGCTCAAATTAAAGGATTCATCGCAAGGAATAATAAGACCTTCAAGCTATGTGAAATAAAGAAATATCTCTACAGTGCTCTGGAAACAGTCGACAAAAAAGCTTGGAAAAAATGTATCCACAAAACAATCAGAATCGAAACAGAGATGTGGGATCTAGATGATCGCATAGAATCATTATCAGAAAATATATTCCAGTTGTCATCAATCCTAATGAAACTGATTCATCTAGTGAAGAATCACTCAACGAATCCCTGTAGACTTTTTTCAAATTAAAATTATCGCAATGTCTTATTCGAAGTAAGTATTCCCATTAAATCTATAAAATTGTTTCTGAATCAACTATAAAATCCAATAAAGAATATGAATCTTCATTTCCAAACCAACAAGAATATATAAGGTGTATCTCTCAGTGCAGCCACATTTTTCTACTTCCTGAAAATGTCAAAATCGAAGCCGAAACGACGAACAACGCAAAATTTTGAACGCGGTTCAACTCGAAACCAGATGTTCAAATTTTTAACTGCGGAAATCTATTCTATTTATATACTTATTTGGTGATGTTTCGAAGACTTTATCCATCTTCATTATCATACCGACGATCAATTTGATATCATCAGTGTCAATGATAATTATAATATCGAATTTATTTACATCAAAAGACGAATCATAACTACAAATTATAATGTTTTGATTTAAATAGATTGGATAAAGAAAATGGATAGAGTATTTAAAATGTCACCAGATGATACATATTTTTTTTTAATATGCAAAAGTTTTTAAATTCAAGTTAATGACAAATTTGATTTTTTTTTCAAAAAGCTAATTTATCAAATGCAGTAACTTTTTGCCCTTTCTACATATGTATTTATTTGTAAATTTAATATTCTGATTATTTTATAGATCTGTAGAAGGTAACAATTCTAAATAATAAAAAACTATTTCAAATATAAATTATCCTTCCCAAAATGAAATATTTAAACAAAATCAGTTTTCACCATATTTAAATTATCTTCTCATCATACAGAATATATCAATGGAAAATTTATATTAATACCCCCAGTCCGACGCCTATTAATATTATCTTCGCATATTCCTATTTTAATGGCTCGTTAGCGGCGTCCTCAAGGGATATAGAGGGTAGACATATCTCAATGATTTTGCGGGTGAATTGCAGTGCTATTTGTTTGAAACGACTATGTTGCTTTCTTTGATATAGCGACACGTTTCCATTCTTGAAATTCTTTTACTCTCAGACAATACTGAACGAACTATAATATTATTTTGTTGTACTGCATAAAGTAATAATATATTGTTTTTAACTAGTTTTCCAAGACCAGCCTGTTGGTGCTGCTTTGGATAACTATTTTTGGATAGTGCTGCTATCACAATTACTATTTAAAATGTTTATTGTTGATTGCATTATCTGAATAAAGTTCTTCAAAAATAAAAAAAATTGTATATACGAGGGATGATAAAAAAATAAGGTGAATATTTAAATTTTGAGGGTACGTACATTCGATTAGCGACTGTTCAATTTTTGTTGATACACTCGTCTCAAACATATGTCCACGTTTAGTTTGTTGGTGTTCCCACCAAATTTTGTGTAAAAAATTGACTCAAGTGCTCAAAACGCTTGAAATCTTGACAGCAGCATACGGTGATTGTTCTCCGAGTCAGAAAAATATAGTGGTACAACCTATTCATAGAAAGTCAAGATGTGAATGAAGACGCTCGCCCTGGACGCTCCAGCACATCAACAACCTATGAAACTGTTGAGAAAGTGAAGAAAATTGCTATGGAGAATCATCGAATCACTATTAAAGAAGTTGCTGAGAATTTCGGCATATTATTTGGCTCATGCCGTGCAATTTTTTCGGAAATTTCGGGCATGAAGCGCGTAGCAGCGAAATTCGCTTCAAAATTGCTGAAGTTTCACCAAAAAAACCGTCGCATGAGCATTGCTCAGGAATTGTTGAATGACGTTAACGACGATCCAGTTTGCTTAAAAGGGTCATAACTGGTGATAAATCCTAGGTATATTATTACATCGAAACCAAGTCCAATTATCCTAATAAAAGATCCCAGGAGAGCCAAGATATAAAAAAGCGCCAAGTTCGGTCAATAACGAGAATTATCTTGAAGTTATGCGCCGCTTGCGATAAGCAATACGAGAAAAACGCCCGGCATCGTGGAAAGCAACTCATGGCTTTTGCATCACGATAATGCACCTGCATATGCACAAGTGTATTATTTCATAGGGGGACTACTTTGAAGGGGACAAAATGAAAATATGTGAATAAATAAATATTTTTTGAGAAAAATTATAATTCACCTAATTTTTTTGAACAGACCTCGTAATTTCACCAAATGTAACACTTAGCTATTACTATGCGTGGCAGGTGACCAACATAAACTAAAATGTTAGCTTCATATTTGACCATATGACCTTTTTAAACAATTTGGGAGATTCCATCATTGAAAAGCCTTGACAATTTTCTCAAAATCTCTGACCGAAGAGAGCTTAAGATAACTTTGCATGTTTTTATTACGAAGGGAAGAATTATATACAGTATATGAAAATGACATCAACTGGTTGCATAAAACATCTTTCGGATAAATAACAAAATTTGAAGAATTGATAAACAATGGTACATTATGGGATTGTTGTTATTTATTTCCAGAACAATAAATATTATACATAACAGTTCAAAAGTATTTTTGAAATGACCACACGTCTATGTGTAAATTAATTTACAGAATATTTTCATTTGCATTTGATAATTACAATAACTAGTTGTGAATTGACGCAAATGGTAGTATGCGTGATTCTTGATCTAAAGATCCAACTTTGTCCAGATATTTTTCTCAATGGGACTACACTTAGCCATAATGGTGGTTTGAGTTATTCACATTACCTAACTAGAACACTATTATTCAAAAAATAAAACTCTGTATTACATCACTTGACATATATTTTCAGTACATGTATATTCAAGACAACAACATATATAAACCAAAATAAAAGTATTATCAATAGAAAATACAAATTAGTAACTACCTCACTTAAAATTACACTTGATATTCCCAGTTTCGATTCTAAAACTACAAAACATCATGTTATACATTACCTAACATTATGTCAAAAAAAATAAAAAAATCTTTTATGTTTGGAAAATATTTTGTGATTTTGATACCATTTCTGGTTCAGGATAGTAAGCAAATGATCAAACTAATCAAAAACTATACCTAATTCATAAACAGATCCAGTGATACTATTTGACAAATCGGTAGCTGAAAAAACTGAATCAGCTCACAACCGAATTTCCCAATGAACAAGTGGGATTAGTTAATTAATCAATGTTGAGTCATTAACAAAGCACATCAACCGCAATAGTATATATGAAATTGTTAGTTTGAGAAATGAAACCGAGAGACATGAGTATTTGAGCATAAAGAAGTATCTTGTAATAACTGCTTATCAGCCAGTACAACCATTTTATTTACTTATAAACGACTGCTTGGTTGTGGTTAGTTTATTATACTTGCAAATAAACAACTTAGCTGCCATTATAAACATTATAGTTACCTATACACAACCATCGGAATTAAAAAAACTAAAAGCTTGGTACATAGATTAGTAAAAAATATAATTTATTTAATATCAGTCACGACGATTACTTCATATATACAAGGACGTATTCGTGTTCTAT
Organism: Leptinotarsa decemlineata; assembly: GCF_025532065.1. Lineage (NCBI taxonomy): Eukaryota > Metazoa > Arthropoda > Insecta > Coleoptera > Chrysomelidae > Leptinotarsa > Leptinotarsa decemlineata. Next base: position 11,822,426 of record NW_027412694.1, on the reverse strand, counting down.
CAATAGAACACTCAGAAATCGATACCTATTTTGACAAAAGTTGCCCTAAGGAAATGGCACATTTCACAGCAATTAATTTATAATATTAAATTAGATAAAGCTTTTTACATGGTAACACACCAAGAAAGTAGATTGAGGAAATTCAAACACATTGGTTTGAGTCAGTCTAAGATAAAAATTTTGTTACTCTATTCATAATTTCTTTGGCGCCATTTTTTCAAATCCCCGAAAAAGTTACATTTATTAATTGAAAAGTCTTGAAAAACAGATTGAATTACAGTAAGTTTGGATAATTTTTTCAATAATATTATTGAATGTTTATTAATTCATTAGAAACTAATTTCTATTAATTTTTCCAATCATTGGAATGTCTTGAAATATTAATACATAGTCAAAAGTATGCGTTAAGACATGTTTGTTTATTTTTGCGGTGAATAGTGTTAGTATAGTTAGTGCTTCTTGAATCAAATATTAGGTTCTTTGTACTTTCTCTTGAAACAGTCACTCATAAAAACCGAATTATGAATACCTGATTTCAACAAAAATTCTTGAACTTAACAAATTAACAAACTTCATTGTTCCTCCCTCATTCTACCATCTTCATGTATTATCAACTAACCTAGCCGAGTTGAAGAAATGTAAAAAAATTGAACTACATTTCTTCTGAGGCAGGAGGAGGAGTTTCGTCTGCACTGTGCTCTAGAAGAACAGCCTTCTCATCTTTAACGCTACCCGTACAGTTGAATACATGTTCATATACAGGATTAGCGAAATTACCAGACTGCAAGAATATAACAATATCAAGATTAAAATAGGCAAAAGTACAGCACTTAATATGAAATTTATTTATTTTATTCGAGTAACTATAAAAAAAATTGCCGCTTACACCACTAGTGGTATATTATTTTGCACCTTTTCCATATAATCTTTATTGAAATTAAAACTGTCTAAAGATGCATTTGAAATTTAAAACTGGTGCATGAATCCACCTTGAGATGTACAGGATTAAAATCATTTGAAAACTGTAAGTTTCATGCAGAATAAATCAACAAAATCGACAGAAAAATATGACTTCAATTACAGAAGCAACATCTATTCCACTACAGATTAATGATTGAAGTTGTTAGTGGCTATGAACAGTCATGCCAATAATGTTTTTTTGCCTTAAATGAATAATCAAAGACAAATACTATCCAGCTCCTATACTAATTGAGTACTAACCTGATCAGCATCCAATGAGAAAGGCTCCGCATCTCTTTCTTGATAAATTGGATTGCTAAAATCATTCTCCTGCAGCCTTTCATGTGAGAAAGGAGTTCTGCTCTTGAAGCAATATTCAAAGACGAAAAATCCGCCTATCAGAACTATTATTATGACTGTTATGGCAGACAGCATAGGAACTAAAATGCTTCGAGATTCTTTTTCCAGCTTTCCTTTATTTGTGAAATAAGCTTGTTCACATCTGACGCCTGAAATGAATGAACATAAACTATGAAAATTACATGTATTGAGTAGTAGTCTCACAAAGGTTAGACAAAAGATGAACAAAATGTATTCATCGAATGGCAACAAGGTTCAGAACCCATTTAAATTTCTAAATGTCACAGAGGCAACAAATCAAACATCAGAGGAAATTTTATATGAATGCTCTTTCATATAAAGAACGGTAGAAGTAGAAAAGAATGTGCTGACCATGATAGAAGAAGATCCAGGTACCTCTACTCGAAAAACTGCAAATACTTTAAATATAACGGGACGATTTGGAACATTCTTAGAAACTATTTGTTGTACCCATACCACATACAACGAGTTCTTCCTGCACATTTTCTTCCAAGTATTGCATTCTATCAATGGCTTTTGCGCACATTGGTTCAAATCCCTCAACTACTGATGCTAAGTCTTTTTACCGATGAAGCCAGTTTCTCAAGAAATGCCATAAGGAATTTCCACAATAACCATGTTTAGGCTGAAGAAAATCCACATGAGGTGCTTGAAGATCGCTTTTAACGTCAGTTTGGGTGGAAATTGTAGGTGACTTCCTAATTGGACTGGTATTTCTGCCAGGAAGACTTACCGGCGAGGTATACCGCAACTTTTTGGAACATACGCTACCTCAGTTTCTGGAGGATGTACCATTGGTTACACCAGCGCATTTTAGCATATTGGCTCGAGAGTTTTTGATAGTAACATACAGAGATCGTTGGATTGGTCGAGGTGGACCTCAGTTATGGCCTGCTCGATCACCGGTCTTAAACCTTAAACCACTGGTAGTCATAAACCAATTGTGACGTGGCGAAGAGCGCACTTAGTTCGACCGACATTTCGCGGCTGTTCTCACCAAATCTATGGAATTTCCGGCGAATATTCCACCGTCTTCGATAGAATTCCGAAGAATTTTCTGCTTCCTTCGATTGCCAAATATAAGCGCGTTCCACTCGCCCACCGAGACAGTCAAGTGGAAGTTACAGTGCGGTGCGCGGAGCGATCTAGTAAGGCGATAGACATTCGAATATTAGTTGAAGTTTTAGTTGAAGTGTTTGTTGTATTTAAAGTGAAATACAGTTAAGTTTGATTTTTGTTCAGTGTAGTCAATTATTGGTCAACACACGAGAAAAAACGTAACAATATTCAAATATCTCAGCCAGGACTCTTGTGCTTTTTCGCTGTAGCTCAATTTTTCGTCAATTTCCATTAGGATCGGTTTAGCAAGTATAATAATAACAATATCCAATACAACAAATAAAAAGAGTGTCAGATTCTGACCCAGTCTTGTTGAGAATATAGAGAATATAAAGCATTGAAATGTATGGGTGTCTTAGCCATTTCAGACTTGCAAAAAATGTCTGTTTTAGTACACCTAACATGTAATAATTAAAATCATCCAGTATATAAACTAAATTGAAATCAAAAAGTATTTGAAATTATGTCTCAAGTTTCCTTTTGTTTTTTTAAAGTACTGTACAGTGCTTGATACAGTACTGTTAAACTGAAATAATAAATACGCCCGATTACTATAGTTATACGGACTGGTGCAGTTCCGGTTTAGAAAGAGTTACTGTATTTGAAAATTTGAATCTTCCAGTAGATCAAAATCTACACACTGTTACTTTCAATTCACTTCAATACTGATTTTGTTTATATTACTTTTTTCTCCTTCTTTATTAATTGCCGATCACAACCAAGCACACATACAATATCTTTGAATGAAAACATGATAACAAGAATTATTGACTTGTGATACCCTGTTTGGAACTTTGGTATAGTAATGATTAACGGAAAGAAAGATTTTAAACAGATTTTTTTAAAAAGAATGATACTGCAGTTTTATCCCAACACAAACCGTTATTTTAACACCTCGACACGTGTTTCGATCACCAAGTGTTTATCTTCAAGAGGAAGATTAAACTGAGGTAATTATTGAGGAAATCCTACTAGTAAGATCATATATTTGTACAGTACCTACCTTTATATTCCTCAGTGCAAGTACAATAAGCCACTTCTTCACTAACGGAACAGGTACCTCCATTTTGGCAAAAGTCTTCGCAAACTGCAGGTCTTTCACAATATGTACCTGTCCAACGTTTTGTACAGTGACACACCGGCTGATCTTCTAATGAATGCACAACACACACACCACTATTGAGACAGCGATTCAGGCAAGGATTCGAGCCAATGATATATTTCTGAAAAAAAAACAATTCAATGAAACTAAGGTAATTCAGAAGACGATGAAAAGAAGAATATACCTTTCTTTAACCATATTATTTAGATGTAACTAACCTCACAATTTTTTCCGACCCACTCTTTGGGGCACTGACAAACAGTTTCATTGACAATTGTATTTGGCTTGACAGGAAAACCATTATGGCAATCCATATTTTCCACACATCCTTTGGGAGGATATCTTTCTTGGCATAAATTAATCTCGCATCGCCTTCCCCGAAAGTTCTCAGGGCAGTCACACTCAGGTTGCTTGGAACCCATTTTGCATCTGCCGCCATTCTGGCAAAGATTATCACAACCGTTCTGTTCGCATCTATCTCCAGTGTATCCCAGCATACATACGCAACGTAACACTCCATTCTGCAAGAAAGGTTTACCATGTTTGCCACATACAGAAGTTTCACAATGTTGTCCTTTGAAACCAGTGGAACAATTGCACATCATGAGATCGTTTGCTTTTGAACATACTCCGCCATTTTCGCAAATGAATTTCTCGCAATGCTGACACCTAATGAACGAATTCGTTAGTGAATTTTTTGGTTTGTTTAAAATCTATATGTATATACATGCATAAATACATATCATGAGTCAATTCAATAACAATTATACAGAAGCTCTTTGGAACTGTGCTGAGAGAACTTCAAAATATTTACAAGGTAAGAAGAATTACAATCTTGTGTTTACAAAATCGAATTAAAATTTAGGTCTTGTTGGTGCCGACTGGGCATCAAATAAAAGCTACAGAAAGTAGTATACAGGTTTAGAGCTGCTACTCAAAGGATTATTTGCAAAGGTAATTTTAATTGTATAACATTATTCAACATTAACTCAAGTGGTCAGAAATTGGCTGTTAATCCTATTTTCCATAGGCAATCTAAGCATTAGGGACGCTATATCTAATAAACATGCTATATTTGTAAATAATATCATTTCAAATAATACAGGGGCGGGTTAAAAAAGTATGGTGAATGTTAAAATCTCGAAGGCTACGTAAATGTGATTAGCGATTTTTTTATTTTGTATGTTGGTACACTCGTCTCGAACATATGTTCACAGTTTCAGCTGTTTAATTTGTTGGTGAGGGGCATGAATGTTAGAAGTGTTTTGCGTGTTCGCCGATTTTCTGCTATCGAAAAAAATGGATCACAGAATTTGCACCAAGTTTTGTGTAAAAAATTTAAATGAAGTGCTCAAAACACTTGAGATGTTGAAAGTGGCATACAGTGATTGTACTCCGAGGCAGAAAAATATTTACAAGTATATAAATATGGTTTATCTATATTTTATATGCCTGTGTGTGTACTTCTGCCTGTGTATCTTTTACTTTGTCAACAAAACGACAATAAAGTATATTTTGATTTGATTTGAAGCTTTTCACAGAAGGTCGAGAAGATGTGAATGACCACGCTCGCGCTGGACGCTCCAGCACATCAACAACTGATAAAAATGTTGAGAAAGTGATGAAAATTGTTATAGAAAATCGTCGAATCACTATAAGAGAAGTTGCTGAGGATGTCGGCATAACGGTTGGCGGAAATTTTGGGCATGAAGAGTGTGGCAGCGAAGTATATTTAATTTAATCAATCAACATTATTACAGAATTAAAATAATAACAACTAAAATCTATAAAAACAATAAAGTTATTCATATACACATACATATACATAGACATACGTACATATATATATATATATATATATATATATATATATATATATATATATATATATATATATATATATATATATATATTTGGATGATGCAACTAATTTTCCCATTGATTTTCAGTATTTTACTATTGAATGAATATTACTGGAGTTTTTTCCCAACACCAAATCGTTATTTTTAACACTTCGACACGTGTCGATATGTGTATGTACGTATATGTTTATGTGTAGATATATATATATATATATATATATATATATATATATATATATATATATATATATGTAATTTACTATTAATGCAAGTTACAAAAAGGATTTGAAGCTCTATAACTTCTGTTTAATTATCTGCGAGCTGGTCGTGCTGTCATCCTCTAGGCCCTACTCTATCTGAACGTGTCATCCTGTTGTGTGTCCTTTTATACGGTCCGAACGCTTCAATAGAGGTACTACAGGTACTTTAGGTAAACTTGCCTGAATTTGTATTACACATCAGGTACTATTCTTTGTGTTGGATCTTCTCTAGGTTTATTGTTTCTAGGAGTGTGTCTTGATTTGTTTAATATATTGAATGCTAGGTCTTGTTGTGTTTTGATTTGTACTTGTTCCTCGATAAGTGATTTATGACTGTTGAATTTATGGATGTTTAAGTTTTCCCAAATGTCCATGCGGTTTCCCTTATTGACTTGTTTTATGAGTTTTATATTCTCTGGTGGGGGGAAATTATGTTTGTTTTGTATGACGTGTGTTGCGAGGTTTGATTTATATACTATTGGGTTTATGTATGCCTTTTTGTGCTCATCGTACCTTTGGATCAGTTTTTTCTTGGTTTGGCCGATATAGAATTTGTTGCAGTCCGAGCGTTGTATACTGTATATCCCGTTTTGGTTTTTGTCTTCTTCTTTTTCATAGCTGTTTATTTTTTTGTGTTATTTTCGTATTTGGCTTGTATGTGATGTTGATGTTCAATGGCTTGAAGATGTTTGTTAGTTTTTTGGTTTGGTGTCCTACGTACGTAAATGCTGTCCAACTTACATTAATAGTAAAATGATGCACTGTTTGGAACCTTTGGTGTAGTAATGAATATTACTGGAGTTTTTTCCCAACACCAAATCGTTATTTTTAACACCTCGACACGTGTTTCGATCACCAAGTGATCATCTTCAAAGAGGAAGATTAAAACTAGGAACTAGTGCGAGCTAATCCTATTTATGCTATAAAGGTAACTCATACAGGTAAACCATCCAGGCGTACCAACCATACAGGTATACCAACCTATTTTACAATTTTGCCTTATCTATTAATTTACAATATAATAATATGTTTATATAAAACAATTTTCAGCTATATAAAAATTAATTTCACAATATTGCCTATCCAAATTTATTTTTGCAATGTGTCCTTATGAAGTAATCAGTAAACCCAACAACATTATTTTATTTTATTTTAACAAGCTATATAGTATGCTCTTTGGTATAGGTCCGTCATCGTTATTCATAATATTATTGTGTTTACTTATTTCTACACAGAAGTTATAGAGCTTCAAATCATTTTTGTAACTTGCATTAATAGTAAAATACATATACATATATATATACACATAAACATTTACGTACATACACATATATAAATATTTTTTTATATAATAGCATGAATAGTCAGACAGACTTATTCTGGTATAAGACTATTCACAAATATTCAAATCAAATCAAAATATGCTTTATTACTCAAGATCTAAACATCCTATTGGCAAAGTCTAGTAAAGTAAAACGTGTATTAGGGACATTAAATTAATGCTTAGAGACAAGAGCAGCGTATATGAACAGAATAATATTAAGCCCAGCTGAACATGTACAAATGTAGGTACATGAATAATTGAATATTGAGTAAATGTAAATATATAATGCTACGTAATGAACATTGATTGATTTCAATAACTTGTTTACACAACATATTGAAGCACTGGATACAGCAGACATTTTGACTATCTTTGTTCTTGCAGCATTCGAAGTTTGATGTCATTGAGAACCAGTCCTTTTCCTCTTAATACCGAACACGTCAATGTTTCAAATTTGCCTATAGGCACTGTACTAATGAGTTTATCTGAAGCAAAAAGTCCTGCGACTTTTCAAATAACTGATGACTTTTTATAATTTATCGTTGGACTTGTAGGTTATTCAGATGCACTTTAGGTTACAAATTGCGCTTTTATAAGATTGGTCCCCACTGAGAATAAATGGATGCGGAAGCACTGAGAGAAGGAACTATGCAAACATCGAAATTTCTGGCAATCTTCAGGCAACAGGAAACCTCGAAACACATGGAGCACACACACACACACACACACACACATGTACCAATAGATGGTAGTTCTTATCATACAAATTTAGGACATTCAAACTGAGAAATCAGTAAATAAAGAAATGGAATCGGTCTTTCACAAAAAAAAATATATTTTATTTATCCTAGTTTCTTTCCTGAAGTATAAATTCTTTCAAAAACTTTTTGATCTTTACGATATTTTCAGTTTTTTATCTCAGGCAATTTATTGAAACAGAAAGAGAATCATGATAAAATCTTTTTTGTCTATTATAGAGCTTGCAGTATCGAGATGAAACAGATTATGTTGCCTTGTATTATGATCATGCATTTCTGAATTTTTTATCAACATGAGGTTAATTTAATATTTTTATTGCTCACAAAATAAGCAATTTTGGGTCTGTCTATTATGAAATGTTCTTCTAAAAAAAATGTGTTATTGAATACAGTTGGTTAGTTGGAATGTCATATGGAAGACATTACAGTACTTTTAATTTGTTCTTATAAACAATGGAAATTTTGATGAAGGTATTTTTACAGCATGATCCCAATATATTTAATTGCTGAATTTTGACCAAAAAAACCGTCGCATGAGCATCGCTCAGGAATTGTTGAATGACGATCCAGAATTGCTTAAAACTGGTAACGAATCATGAGTGATGGTTATGACATCGAAACCAAAGTCCAATTGTTCCAATGGAAAACCCCAGGAGAGCTAAGACCAAAAAAAGCACGCTAAGTTCAATCAACTCTCGAGATTTTGCTCACTGTTTCTTTCGATAACTGAAGCGTAGTGCATCAGGAGTTGTTGCCACATGGTCGTACGGTTAATAAGGAGTATTATCTTGAAGTTATGCGTCACTTGCGAGAAGCAATACGAAGAAAAAATTCGGGAATTGTGGAAAAACAAATGCACCTGCTCACTCGTCATTGCTTGTTTGTAATTTTTTGGGCAGAAACAACACCATAATCATGCCTCAGCTACCGTATTCACCAGATTTGGCCCCCTCGACTTTTTCACTGTTCCCAAGAATGAAGAGTCCCATGAAAAGTCGCTGCTCATCTGAACTACTTCAAAGATTGGAAGAAATGCTAGCACAACTGCATTATATCTGTATAAACATTTTTTGACAAAAATTGAAATTCAACTAATTTTTTCTACGTTTTGATGTACTGGGAGTATCAATGGACAGGGTACTGTCTGTCAAGGGGCTCTCATATGTATCGTGTATCAAATCAAGTAGACGGTAAATATTGTGTTCTATGACTAGCATAGTTATTTGGTTATTATTTTGCTCGTATATGGTCTTATTAAAGAATATATCAAACTGATCATATTCAAATACATACAAACCCAACAAGATTCAATTGTTTACAATTTTATATTGAAATCAAAAATTCATCTCGATTGAATCTGAAAGAATATTTCTCAAAAAATTATGTTGTATGTTTTCAAGGAAGTCATTGTAAATATTGTAATTTGGGTTCTATATTATTCAATAAAATTCTAGAATTGATCTCACCAAACAAAGTTATAAAGTTTTGAAAGCATCACCATAGAGGTTGGCAGACACTTTACTGACAAAACCTAAAATTTTCGGTGCATGAGAGGATGCCATGTATGTGATGAATGACAGTTTAATGTGAAAAATAATATTCAGGTTTTCTATCACATCTAACCTCACTAATTTGTAACTGAACTGATTTTTTAACCGTGTCATTTCTTCACTACCATTTATCCCACTGCTGTTATCAAACGTTACATTTATGATTTCATAAAAAGTGATAAAACTTTCAGGTTAATTTCCTCAATTCACAATAGCTCGAGAAAATACAACTAGCATTGATTGAATCCAAAAGCAAGCCAAAATCTATGAATAATCTAATTTTGCTATCTACATACCTTATACCTGTGAAACCTGATAGGCAAGTACATCGGGGTATTCCAGATTTTAATAATGTACAGGTACCATTATTGAAGCATCTACCTTCACATAGGTCAACTGGTGTCTCACACCTCGCACCTGTCCATCTAGGTGGACAATTACACCTTAAAGGCGGTTTGGTATCTGCAGATTTCGCAGAATAAATATCTACATAGCACAGTCCATGGTTTTTACAGTACTGAGAGCAACGATAATGCTCACAATGAGCCCCGTCATATTGCGGTGGGCACACACACTTAGGGCCTTGACTCTGTATTTGGCAAGTCCCCGTATGGCAATCCAGAGAACAACCTGAGTTAGTCGGCGATGCTGCTTTACAGGTCTGAAAAATTATTTCGTCAAGTTTGAATAGGTGTTAGTTAAAATAAACCTATGCTAGTTCCAGTTTAGGATAGAATAGACTCTCTCATAACCTACCTACCCCATATAAATTGAAATTTGGGAAAAGCCCCCATAGAGCACAGGGAAAGATTGAGAAAATGTATAGTCATTAAAAATCATCTATAACTCACCAAGTTATCCTTAACATAACCGTCGGCACAGGTACAAGTAGCTCCTCTTGGAGTCAACAAACAAAACTCACTGTCGTTACAATAGTCGTAACAGGTATTATTCATCTCAATGTGTTTGTGTGGATGCAATATTAAAATATCTGATATTCGAGCCAGGCTTCGTGCCAAAACAGTGATATTTCCTTTTCCAAACTTATTGATACGGAATATATCATGTTTGTGATGCGTTGAGACAAACAAGTTTTCTTCAAAGACTTCTATTTTGAATGGTTTAATGCCTGAAATTCATAATTATCAATTATGCCCAAGAAAAAAACTCTTTGAATTATTTTTATTATCAATTTCCAATACTGAAGATCAAACACTCTTGGAAGAAAAGTTTATATGAAGTTATGAATTCTGTGAAAATATGATCAATATAATCTAATAATAATAATTTCATTCTGTGATGTTATTACTGTTTGTTATTACTTTCTTGCTAATTTCCTTGTTATAAACAAATTGTATGTTTCTTGGAAAATGAATGGTTATTCAATCAGATATTTTATTGTGACTACTCAGGACACGAACAAATAATATTTACTGGTGTATACGGGATTAATATGTTAATAACCCATAGATTTATATTAAATATACTGCTTATAGATCATAAATTAAACCACATATTATGGGGTCAAAAATAACTCTATTGCAAATGTACACACAAAACACTTCCAGCATTTGGAAAGTAGAAAATGGAAATGGATTTTTTTCAATATTTTATGACTTGTAACATTTTGTAATTGAAATGGATCCATGTCTTTCTTATCGTAAGAGCATCTTTTTCACATAAAATCACGAAATCTGTTCAGCTCAAAAAATGTTTAATGGGTTATTGAACTCCTAAAACCCCCAAACTTATCTATATGTTAGAATTAAATTAATATTGTGACACTATTGGTTTAATACAGCATTTTTAAATTTTTTCACCTTGTAGCATTTTTTTGAAAAGCCAGTTTTTATCGAGATGCAGGCACTTTTTTATTATCGTCTAAAAAATTTTTAATTGACTATTCAACACTTGTAGTTCCTACTGATAAATTCATAACAAACAGTATTCATATTATTTGCAGGTACAAAAAATATGTTCAAATGTGTGGCATTTCCTAAAATAAATGTTCAAAATGGCCCCCGTTTTCCTGAATACACATTCGCCACCGTTTTAAAAAGAGAAACCAAATTTTTTGGAAGATCATAGACTTCTGACAAAATCGATTTGCACTTTCAATGAATTTGATGCCTCAGTTATTGTTTGCCGATTATTTCAACAGAACATGCGTTCTCTTTCATTGAACGCCAGAAGCAACAGTCAATAAGGTTAACATCTAGACTTCTGGCTGGCCATTTAATAGGTGCATCAAGGCCCCTTCCAATCCAATGCCCAGGATATAGACCGAAAAGATATTCCCTAATTTCGTTATCGAAATGTGCTGGAGCTCCATCTTGTAAATACCACATACTTTGCCTTATTTCTAATTTTATCCCTTCCAAGTATTCTGACGAATTATTTTGTAAGAACTGTAAGTAATTTGCACCATTTAAATTATTTGGAAGAAATATTTGTCCTTTCAAATTATCATTCACAATGCCTGCCCAAACATAGACTTTGAAAGCCTTCCAGTGATGAGTCTTTTTTGTGTAAAGGTTTTCTTCGGCCCATTTGTATACGTTATGGTAATTCTTAATACCATTTATATTGAAGGTAGCTTCATTGGTAAATAAAATATGATTGATATTTCGATTGTTTTTCGTTAAAAACCAGTCGCAAAATCCCATTCTTCTAACATAATATCCATCTTGCAATTCTTGAACGGTTGTTAAGTTATTTTGGACCCCAGAACAGGTGGTTCAATTCATGACCTACCTTTTTATTACACCCTGTATATACAAATAGCCAAACTATTGAACTTTTTTGTGAAATTGTCCAAAATATCCGCTGAAATATTGATCTGTATTTTAATTGTACACATTATTATCTTGAAAGAATTTCTACATCATCATGTAATGAACCTGGACTGCAACACAAATAATAATAATTACCATCGTCACCCTGAAAGGCCTTGCTTTGAAAACGTACAGTAGAGGGAATGAAAAGAATACTTTTATTATTGTTATTGTCTTTTTTACTAGTACCTGTATCAAAATGCCTAATCACATGCCTGTCAGTTCCATCGTACAGTACACATTCCACTGCCATGGTCTTCGGATCAGCCCAGTACAACCTGTTAGTACCGTGATCAACAGCCAAACCAGTTGGCCACAGTATTCCACTACTAACAAGAACTCTCCTTTTATATCCGTCCATGTAAGCAGTCTCTATTCTAGGGGCTGGACCCCAATCGGCCCAGAACATCACTCCATGTTCAGGTACAACAATTATGTCTCTTGGTTGTTGTATGTTACCAGTTAGTAGTGTGTACACATAATTTCCGTCAATAGAGGATGCAAGCAATCTGTTACCGTCAGTTACATAGATTCTTCTTGCAGCCCAATCAATACTAATTCCTCTGGGATCCTGGAGATTTGATAATATAGTTTTGGCCACATCTGCGTCCCTGTTGGAATTATTTACAGTTTTATTTTCAATATTCCCAATATAGTAGCTTAAATCAGTTACAACTATTAAATTTCTGTAAGAAAATTAATATTTTGAAATAAAATTTATAGATGTGTGATAAAAGATATATTCTTTGATGTGTGTATTTATGTGTATGTTGATATAGTATATACGAAGTCAATTCACATGGCATAAAAACTAAATAGTGGAATATACACGAAGTCTAATCATTATTTTTATATGGGAGTCTTGTATTTAGCTCTTCGGATTGACTTCATATAGACTATAATCATTTTTTGAGATTCTCAAAGTACATTCAATCATCTATTTTTTTTCTGACTTATCTTGTTTTTGGTGCTCTTTTTGTACGTTATAGATTTGAGTTGTTGTTTCTTTTTTCGAAACAATAATTCTACTATAAACATGTATATTCCTTGGGAAAATAAATTGTTAGTATTTTTTCAATATACTGTTTTAATTTGAAAACGATAAATATTTTTTTATGAAAATTCTAGCATGAAATATACCTGTTAGATCGACCATCTTTGTCGATATGAATGACCATTGACTGAACTCTTTTGTTTTGATGGTCCGTCCAAAATGCTACCGCTTGCCTGCTAGAAGACAAGATATCTACAGCATCAACTTTATACCCTGGAGCAGTAGCTAGAGTTTTTTTCAGTTTGTTTTCATTATCTCCGGATTTGTATGGAGATATAACTCGCAGTTCAGCTTCTGCTGCGAGAACCAGCTCTGCTAGGTCCCCTATAGCTCGACACTGTCCTGCCTCAGTGTGCCTATATCCATCTAGGCACTTACACATAGTGTGATTTTGTCTCTCTTCAACACATATTTGTGAACAACTGTTCCATTTACAAGCTGATGTCACACAGTCAATTTCATCACTATTATCTTCACAATCATTGAAACTATCGCATCGCAAGGTGTTGTCAATGCAGCGGCCGTTTTTGCAAGCAAATTGATTTGAAGGACATAGACCATACCTGTTGATAAAATAGCATCATTAATGATTATATTTGCACTCTTCAATGATTTAATCCAATTGATTTACCATGAAACTATTAAAATTCCAGATAATATAATGTAAAGTAAAACCCTTCCTTTGAAAAAAACAGCCAACAGATTGTAAATAACTTTAAAGCAAATAATAATCAAAACTTAATCTCTGTTATGTATTCAACAATTTCAAAAATCGAGTGTAGTATTTATTGCTGTGAAACAATTCATTATCAGAATCTCTCATCTCCTTATCACTGACAAAGCACAGAAATAATTGTGGATGAAATCAATCTCTGTTGTACATTATGAACATTACATAATCAAGGCTTATACAACTTATTTTGTATTTGATCCATAGTTTACTTTATTTCAAAGACTTGTGATAATTTCAACATTTAGAATATAGGATTTATATCAATAAAATCCAAAGGAGAGTGGTCCGAATGAAAATAATAAATTTTTCCAAGATAAGTTGAAATACAACAACAGAAAAAAAGTGTGTCTTCTATGAATGTTGTTTTTTGAAGATAGTACTGCTGTTATCTCTGAAAGGGTAGATCCTACAAGGTTCAAAACAAGCACTGCTCCCAAACACCAGAACTACAACTCTCTTTTTGACGCTTGTTGCATTTCACCAACCAACTTCATGAATTCAGGAAATGAAGTAGTCTTCCTCATCTCCTGAGTTGTACTGTAGTTTTTATATTTGGAAGCAGTGCTTGTTTTGATTTATTCTACGCCAGAAGTTCCAGCTCTATCTTTCACTTATAAGACTGATTAATCTTTACCGACTCACCTCTTACAAATATGTTTGTCTTCATCACTTCCATCTCCGCACTGATTTTTTCCATCACAAAGGAAATTTATAGGTACACAACGATGGTTCTTGCACCTGAATCTTCCAGCTGGACAAGCATTTGAAAAGCAGTTGAGCTCATCAGAACCGTCTTCGCAATCATTTTGACCATCACAACGCCATTGTTCATTGATGCAGAAACCATTATGACATTTGAAACCGTTATGAACACACGATTCGGTGCAATTTGTTTCATCAGATCCATCTGGGCAGTCTACCTCACCATCACATTTCCAAGCTCTAAAATTGGAAGCAATCTCATATGAATTATGTAGAATAGTTTGCAGAACTTTTTATTTGATTTTTAATAATTCTTTACCCATCTTTCTCTGCCATCCTTCCTATTTATAATAGGGAAACTCAAACTTGAAATGTATTAAAAAAATTAATATACAGAGTGTTTATTTAACATTCGGCGAAAATTCAAGGGACTATTCCTTAGACTTTTATTCATGAAACTGAATTTGATAATAAAGTCTTCGAACCGTAATTTTCATTATAATCAATAACTTACAAAAATATGCATATTTTGGGGTCAGAACATTGGAATTCATTGTTTTTGCACTGAGTGGTACAGCCAGCTTCATCAGATCGATCTTCACACTGATATTCACCATCACATTTCATACTGCCACGAATGCACTTTCCATTGGTACATCGGAACTCGGACTCGGAACAATTTCGTGGAACGCAACCTGTAAATAGGAAGTACTTTTTGAATAATATAATGAAATAAATTTTCTGTTACTTTCAAATATGAAGAAAGTATTCATTCACATAAAAAATGTCAAATATTTATAATTTCACCGCCACCAGTATATTTCTTGACCATAAGTTGAGGAACTGAATAGTTCTGCCAAAAAAAATTGGAATTGAAATAAAACATTATATATTTATATAATTGTTTGTTTTTATTAAGTATTAAACTCCTGAAATGCGGAAGTATGTAAATGAATTCAGTGTTGTCGTTAATGCATAATTTGAGATGAGAAACAAATTAGATGACTTGAACGAAAGAAGAATGTTTACATTAGTACCATACATATTAGACATTCCAATAATATGTAGAATAAATCCAAAATGGCAACCCTAAGGTAGGTAATCATATACTATTTACGTTTAAATATTTGTTATATTCTTTATTCGAGGAACACTTTATTGTGAGATTTTCACCAAACAGTTTTGCACAAACGCAACACGTTATTGTATAGCTTCTTCAGGAGTGTCAGTAAAGACACATCTGCGTGGCGTTTTTGTAAAACTGTTTGATGAACATCTCAATAAAGTGTTTCTTGAATATGTTATGGATTTTCATGAGGTATAGGCTGATTCCATAACATGTTATATTTTTAATGTTTAACCAGAATCAGAATTAGTGGAATGTTAGTGATTTGTCAAAGCAAAAACAATTTTATAACAAGGTATATTCAACATAATGCCAATAACTTGCATTATTATCGGTTGTGGAGTTCATGAAATATGTGACCGAGTAAATTTTTATCATTAACCCAACATCACTAATTCACCTTACCACAGCAAAGTTCCATTGTAATATTCATCAAGATTGTAGTACGCTTTAGTTGCAAGGGCATCTTTTCTTCTCACGTAAATCAGTTGTCAAGAAAACAACGAGAAACGTGTTTATCTGCGATGTGAATGGAATTTCTGAAAGATTCCACTCTAAGAAAGCAGTGTTTGCTTTTTTCTTAAAAAAAACAAACGCTTCAAAATATAAGAATAACTCCCATTGGTATCAATACCAAAACATGGGTCATGTCTCTCAATCCTTTAGCAAAAAATAAAAAATGACATGGACTGAAAAAATAGAGTAGATAAAAAAAAAAATAGAAGTCTGATCTGAAGTGCAAGTCTGAAAATTCTCTTACTGGACTGATAAATGATTGTATTATAGTAAAACTACAAAATTGACCTATTACACAGGATTTGAGTATGACAGTGTCAATCAAGTTAATTTAAAGAAGTGAAATCATTTATTCTCACATCAACAATATTTTGCAGCCCTTTTAATCGACTGCTAAAAAAAAAGGAAGTAATGCAATGTACAAATATTGTTCAGCAGAAGAATTTGTAAATAAACACATGAAAATTAAAAAAACAATGGAATAGCTTTTCAAACCATGGCTTTCAATCCGCGATTTAGTTAATAATACTAAAAACATAACAAAACCAATTAAAATTAATTGATGTCCAAAATTCATTTCCCAGAAATCCTAATTGAATAACTGAAAACATTTTCTAGACTTGACTATAACTGAAATTGATAATAAAAAAGATCTTACAATTTTCCATAAGCCATACATAATTCCTCAAAATAAAGTAGTAGCATTCAATAGTATTCTTCACAGTCTATTGAATATTCCACTGTCGAAAAATTATTTTCAGGGCTGTATTTTATCAACTCTATTCATTCCAAAAAACTATGAACCAAGTATGTGGAACTTCAAGAAATAACAGTAGATGTCACAGAAAGAAAATTTATTGAAAACGATAAAGAAAAAACTTCAGTGTTGGTTAGATCAGACAGATCAACTTTATACTAACCGAATGGAGAGAGTAGGAATGGTTTCTTCAAATTGAAGACCAATTCTATATTTACAATTCTGGCAGAAGGGCATCAGTTCAATCTTGACTATGACATGTTACACTTGGAAGAGATAGATTTGAAACTAAATGTTTTGGAATGTTTTTAATCAATAGATTCAAGAATGCAGAACATTTACTGAATGAGCAAATATGATTGAGCAACGTCCTTTGATTAAATTTGTTTCCTAATGTTGAAATTGGTAATTAGTTTATATGTAAACTCAGGTAATTTAATTATATTACATGTACATAAGTAATACAATTTGTTAATGTATGAAGCAATAAGTAGGCAGAATTCAACTGGAGAAGTTATTGTCTAGTGAAATATGTTGTGGTATTGTAAACTGTTTGGTGGAAATCTCACATTGAAGTGTTCCTCAAATTCGTTATAATGGTCATTCAAGTATCGGCCAATTCCATTACATATTTCCAATATTACATTACTTAACATATATTTTTTTACAGATTCGTGAAATACTTCAAAATATAAATAATCTCTTGAAATACATGAAGTAGAAACAAAGAGAATGAAGAAGATTTGTGCTCAACAGGCGTCATCTTGGTTTGGAATACCTAATTTTATAATATACATATTGAGATACATCATAGAAAATCATACCCTCTTCATCTGATCCATCTCCACAATCCTCTTCATAATCACATCTCCATCTTCCTGGAATACACTTATTGTTCTTGCATTGGAAGTAAGTTGGTGCGCAAGTGTGATAATCTGGATGACTGCATGTTTTTGGTTCATCTTCACCTTCGGCACAATCAAGATCCCCATCACATAACCAAGAATGTGGAATACACCTTACAAATAAAAGAAATTCAAAGAAACATCATACAATATTAACTGATTACTCATACCTCCCAGAGTTGCATCGAAAATGGTGGGGTCCGCAAGTTCTGCTGTCGCAATCTTGTTCCTCGTCAGAGTTATCTGTGCAGTCATTATCTTTATCGCAAACCCAAACGTCAGGTATACACTTGTGGTTGGCACACTTGAATTGGTTTATGGGACACGTCGCTACGGGACAGTTTTGTTCATCTTCGCCAAGGGGACAGTCTGTGTGATTATTACATCTCTGTTTCGAAGGTATGCACATCATAGGTACTGTAGCGTTGCCCTCGCACCTTGAAAAATTGACAGGCAAAGATTAATGTTATGAAGGTTTTCAGATTTTCTGAATAGTTTCATTGAAATATATTCGTGTAATTTTTGTGCCCACTGAAATAGAATACAATACTAACTATTCTAACCATTAGTTTTTTAATAAATTTGTAAATCTAACTGACAAAGAGTTCACACAAAATGAAAAAGGCCTCAGTTATAACATCAAATCATATATTCATTCTGCAAGCATTGAATATTTAGGTATTGAAATGGAGCTGGTTCTGTGAGGTACTATTTCTAATAAGCATGTCGCAGATAAAGGTCGAATGGTTATTGCGTTACAAAAAAAACAACTATATAGGCAAAACTCTAAAAGAGGTAAAGGAAACCCTCAAGACAATATGAATGGTTGTGAATGGAAATGATAAATGCAGGACAGTGATATTGAATCCACAACCAAATCCAAACTGTATTCATTTCATTAAATAACATAAAACCAATGTCCTGATTTGACCTGTGGTGTCGTTTGTAACAGAACCATCCGTAAAAATCTCAGAGATGCTCAAAAAGTTGATCCAAACCTCTGGTAATTTCAAACCGCAATTCAGTATAATACATATTCAGGCATATACATTTTATATGCCTGTGTGTACTTCTGCCGATATTTTATTTCTGTACTGTGTATCTTTTACTTTGTCAACAAAACTAGACTTTTTCGACAATAAAGTATATTTTGATTTGATATCAATTAATGATTACGCATGATAACGCTAAATTATTATCATTTGATGTCCAAAGTTTATTTCCCAGTATTCCGCCAATTGAAACAATCGAGCTGGTTGAGCGTCTCTTAGACAAAGACCACGTAAAACCTCTAATAAAACAGAAAATTTCAGATTTACTTAAATTTGTCTATCTGAAAATTATTTTCAATTCCATGAAAAGTTGTACTCATGAAAAACCAGTTGAGTACTTTGCTAGCTGAAATTTTCATGGATATAATTTAGAGAATAAAATCTATAATAATCAATTAGCATTTTTGGGAAAGAAAGTTTTTGGCTTTCTACTATCCATCTTGATACATAAAGAAGGATGAGGAAGTCTTCCAAAGAAAGGAAGGAAGTAACTCTATAAAAAAAAATATAACCCCTTCAATTCAATCAATTAGCAGTTTCTTGTACTGGTACAGATACATAAATCATATTTTGGCCTGTTTTACTGGTACAGCTAGCCAATTATGCAAGTTTGAATATAAACTCATTAAAAACAATATATCTTGCCTATGTCAGATCGATTCTAGAATATGCATCAACTGTACTGTCTCTGATTTTTAGATTTTTACGTATATGTTCGTACACATTGGGATTTGAGTGAAATACTTACGAATATAATACAATCTTGTCTATGATGAATCTAGTCACTCTAGAGGAACGTAGGACTTTGAAAGATCTGTTATTTCTAGACAAAATCTTGGCATGTGTTCTTAACTATTCGGATCTGTTACTTACTATGTTATTAAGAATTCCGGTAAAAGCAACTCAAAGCCTTGTTTTGTTTGAATTACCAAACCATACCGTTAATTGTGGTAATTTTAATCCAGTATCAATCCTTTCAAGGTTGAAATTTAGGAATTAGCTTTGCTCAATTGAAAAAATCATTTTTTCTGAATTTTTCACACCTAGTATCTACTTGACTTATATTGAATAGTTAGGTCGAGTTCAAATTAAATCAAATCAAAATATGCTTTATTACCGAAGATCTGAACATCTTATTGGCAAAGTCTAGTAAATTAAAACGTGTATATGGGACATTAAATTAACAAATATAAGCTATAAAATAATGCTAATGAGACAAGAGCAGAGTATATGAACGGAACAATATTAAGCCCAGCTGAACAGATATAAATATAAGTACATAAATATATGAATATTGAGTAAATATATAATGCTACATAATGAACATTGATTGCCATTTCGTGTTGATTTCAATAACTTATTTACACAAAGCTACGTGCCAATTACTCGATAGAGCCTTGGTAGAATTCATCCACGCTATAATAGGGCATCCCAACAAGGAATCCTTTTACTTTCTTTCTGAATTTTTTTTCATTATATATTCTCCTTAAATTTATGGGAAGGTGATTAAATAACTTCTTGCTATTGAAAATAATAGAATTTTGTGTAAGGGCTAGAGTAGGTGTTGGAAGGGAAATGAAGTAAGACTGACGTGTACTATAAGTTGAGGTACTATTAAATTGATTTTTATATTTTTGTGGATAAGACACACTGTTTCCAAAATAAAAAGACATACTAAGGCCAGAATTTTTTGCTTCACAAATAATGGGCGGCATGAATCCCTGTAGCTAGTCTTGCATAAATATCTGATGGATTTTTTTGTAGAGAGAATACCATATTGAAACATAATTGTGCACAATTTTACCAGAAACAAACTCCATAACGTTAATAGGACTCAATTTGTGCAAAATAAACTGATCTTGTAATAGTAGTATAAAAATATCTTGCAACACCTCTCACTGCATGACATCCTGCTGCTAGCTGAATTTGTATTTGTTTCTTCAAAAAAAAAGTATTATTTCCCGTCTACATAATTAAATATATTTCCTTCTTTTCAAACTATAAATTGTATATGTTTGGCTCTGTGAATTTTCCAATTTGATAAAATACAGAACATAATAAATAAAAAATATTGGTCTAACTTACCTAAATTGTGTATTGAGACAAGTATAATTGCCACAATCACTTTCATCTGACTTATCGCCGCAGTCATCCTTGGCATTGCACAGATCCGAAGGATGGATACAGTGCCCATTCTTACACTGGTACTGACCAGGCATGCAATTGAACTTTGGACAATCCGCTGGCTCATCACTGCCATCTCCGCAATCGTCCTGGGTGTCACACTTCCACCAGAAAGGAATGCATTTGTAACTCGATTTACATTCGAAATGGGCCAAAGTACAATTGGCTATACAACTGCGACCATCTTGGCCCAGGAGGTAGTTTTCTGGGCAAGCACATTTATAAAACGGTTCTTTAGGAGTCAACAGGCACAGAACTGAACAGTTTGCTGTTGAACAGGGACTTTTTTTAACTGCTGGTTGTCTGAATGGATGAACAACCTTGACATCCATCGGTCGATGAACTAATGAAAGAATGGTTTTACAGTCTTGGCCTGTGTGTTTGTTGCACCTGAAATGAAATTTGGATATTAATTGAAGAAAATAAAAAAAATATTTTGAAAAATTTGTTTTTCGAAACTAATATTTCCAAAAAGTTTTTTCTTTCAATTTATTAAATAACTTCAGTTCCTCATTCAGATAGTTTTAAAAATTTAGAGCGTTCCAGATAAAAAAAGTATAGTCGATAATGCCATGTTTATTTTAGTACTTTAGGTATTTGTAGGGTAAGAATATTGATAAGAAGACACTGTAAATTGAAACCGTATATGAAATCTTCTACATTGAAATATTTTTCAACTGTCTGTCTTGTCATGGGTTTTTCCAAAGGCATATTGTGAGCTGTGGAGGTACTGGAGCTCCTAAAACTATTTTTAAATTTTCAGGTAGCATCATCGGAAAATCCAATATAGTCTATACAAAGTCAATCCGAACAGCTGAATAAAAGACTAATTAATGTACCGGGTCTGATAAATTTACTAGTTATTAACATATAAAACCTTCCACATAAAAATAATGATTAGTCCTGGTAATTATACCACATCGCCTATGCCATAAAAAGAAACTGCCGACGTTCGGTAACTATTTAGTTTTTACACCATTGGAATTGACTTCATATATACTATAAATCCAGAGATTCGTTTTCCAGATAATCACCAGAAAATCACTTGATAAGATATTTATTCACCTTCAAAAATGTTTACAGAAAACAGTATGTTACAACAGTCACACAACAGTTTTTCGTTAAGGTACGTCATAAATTAAAATATTTAAGAATAAAAAAAATATGTTAGTGTATTAAAAATTAAATATTTACATATATAAAACTAGTCACACACATACATATATGAAAAGTTTTAAATTTAGAGGCATATAGATGGAAAACATGGAAACATTTATCACAAAATATGTAGTCCACATTCTTGACAAGCAAAACATAATTATTCAGACCCATGAATGAAGAAAAAAATTAATTTATATCATATAGTGGATTCAATAGTAATGATTGTTTTAGTAAGTATTTTAATTTTATAGTTGTTTAATACTTCCATTCCACTGGTATTTGGTTGTATAGTTTCATTGGTAAATATTCAGTTTGTATTACTGTTTTTTCGTTATTTACTTTTGGAATCCTATTTTGATTTTTACCTCCTTGATAAATAAATCTTTATTGACCAAGTTATCCTATCTATTATAAAAATTACACAGCAAGTCAGTTGAACCGTATTCCTGCAACTGCCACATACAAACTTGGTATTTATATCAAAAGTTAACAATCTGACTGACTACTATTTACTAATTATTGATTGAAATTCCGTAGCTATGGTCGAATTTGGGTTCATAAGATTTAGAAGAAGAAGATCTAGAAGCTCAAAGTGCAACTAGCAAGATGAAGTTGGTTGTTCTATTTCCAATATATCAGTATATTTTCCGACAGTTCTTTTTTTAAGAATATTGTTTTATCACAAGAAAAAGTGGATGTTTTTTGTCATAAGCATGGATTTTGACAATAGACCAGTAGGGTCTTCAAACACACTGAAAAGAGTTCTTGATATAAAACAATTGGAATTAGTAATGATTTACTTTAAATTCCGGTGAAGCCAAGATCTGTAACTTTCACTGTAGCCAATACTAAAAGTAGAATCATAACCATAGTGATGACGATTTGAATTTGATAACTTAACGTCAACTTCATTACAGAAATATAGTGGAAAAACATCATGCAGTTTTAACAAATTAGGATCGGTATTTGTTTTGAACTGACTGTTGAAATAATATTGGCAGTTATTTCATTTTGGCGCACTATTATTGTTACAGAATTTTAATTCATGTGTTCCACTGCAACATGGATAAATGGTATCATTCCTAGATTTGTAGGATTATGTTGGAATCGGTAGCATTTTTTACACTGTGTTAATTTTTAAACAGTGTCATCCAATATAAAGTTTTACATTATTATGGTCAAACATTTTCTTGACGAGTTTACCATCAACCTCAACATATATTGTATAAGATTGCCTTTTTTCAAAAAATTTCAGAAACTGAATGTTAAAATGATCTTCATTAATGAATTGATTATGGTTAAGAATTGGTTTTATATTGATATGATATCTTTTTGCACATCTCTCCTTGAAGTCTGTTCTTCTCTTCTTCATTTCTACACTGAATTTCTATTCCACAAATGTATGTATTTTCAACAGAACTCATTCCAATGTCAAGTTTAGTTACGTTTATACAATTTTACAAATCTCGTTTGTTTTTGCTGATGGTTGCCCCTGCTTCGGTTTTATTAAGATGGTTTGTTTATTATTTTGTTGTTGTGGAGGGGTAACACATTTTTTTTGGTGATTTGAGCATTATTCTTGGCTGAAACATCCTTTATAATTTCGATATTCTGAAACAATTTTTCTATACTGTCTCTAATACTGTCCTCATCAACAAAATGGAATTTAATAAAATCATAATTTTGTTGAAGGGAACTATTTTGTTCTGTCAATAATGTAATATTTTTCTTTTTTTCTAAAATAACTGAATCTTTTTATCCAGAAGTTTTTAAATAACACATTTTCTCCCTTTGAAAAAGTTATGAAATCATAAATATAGTTCATTTGTATGAGTTCATTCGAAGATATGTCTAATGAATCATCCATTGATTATGCTGCTTTCAGATGCCACAAAAAAGCCATACGCATCTTGGCTAACCTGGGATACAGAGACCACTGCCATCAATTTTTTATTCGTCTGGGTATTATGCCTCTGTCTACTTTATATATTTATACTGTTCTGCTAGAAATACATCGCAATAAAGATACTTTACTAAAAAAACTCCGACATCCATAACCACAATACCAGATCAGCTGACTTACTAAATACTCGTCATCACAGTTTATCTTTAAGCCGCAGAAACTCCCTAAATCTGAATCTATATAACATTCTCCACCACTATATCAAAATATTGGAATTCAAAAAATTCAAATTAGTCCTAAAAAACTACCTACTAGACAATTGCTTTTACAGTACCGATGAGTATATGGACTCAGTTAGGTACTTTGAGCCTTATGAGCTATCATAAGTACGGTTAATCATGATCTTTTATTGTATTTTAATATTTATTGCACATGTCTGAATTTTAAATCTTATACTATATATTGATAATCTGTTACTAGACGTAAATTGTTCTTTTAATTATATATATATTTTTTTTAATTTTAATTTAACTAATATGACTGTGAATTTGCTGTGACTTGCCATAAATGTATAAACTACATAATCTGGTCAAATAAACTACTACTACTACTACTACCATGGAACTTCTCGTTTTATATCTCTCCATCTGATTTCAAATAAAATGTCTAATATGACAAGTTGGAACTTCTTTGTGGCTTTTGAATATACGGGATACTTTCTTGAAACTAAATTATCTTCTAGGATATATTGAAGCACTTTTGATAATTCAAGGATAATTAATCCAATTTAATTACTATTAAATTTTTGATTTGAAAAAACTGACAAATGTACATCTGTGAAATTACTTATTATCCGAATATTTGTTAAATAGAGTATATTATTCCGCAAAGGAATTCTCAAATGTGATATAATGCTTTGTTTTCATTTTTTTTTATAGTTTCGACTATGGTATTTATTCATGTACAATATTTATTAATGGTGACATGTATTTTATATTTGTGTATTTCAAACATTTTTTTTCGATTAGTCTAACAAACTATTGGATTTGTTCAGGAGTTTACAGTGACAAGTGAACTACTTTTGACTTTGCATTTCATTAGGTCGAACTTCCACTGTCTAATATGATATACATTGATTTGAAATCCCTGAAAGAATCTATAAAGAATAAAAAGTTTAACTGAAAAATAACAATTATATTGAGCAAAAAAAAACTGAAATTACAATGAAATAAAATACAAACAACAATCAAAAATTGAACTATTAACACGAGCTGAAAATGAAAAATTAAAATATTCCAAGCCAAGTTACTTCACGACGTTTCGATTGTTAGTATCCACAATCATCTTCGGGTCACCACCCGAAGTGTGATGGTTTTTTTTTGCTGGATATAATTGTTATTTTTCAGCTAATCTTTTTATTCTTTTTATTTTTTATAGATTCTTTCAGGGATTTCAAATCAATTTATATCATATTAAACAATGGAAGTCCGAACTAATGAAATGCACCACGAAACATTGTCAACCACCTTCAAACACTTTTGATTCAATGATGTAGTAGTAGTAGTTTATTTGACCAGATTATGTAGTTTATACATTTATGGCAAGTAACAGATTATCAACATATAGTATAAGATTTAAAATTTAGACATGTGCAATATATATTAAAATACAATAAAAGATCATGATTAACCGTACTTATGATAGCTCATAAGGCTTAAAGTACCTAACTGAGTCCATATACTCATTGATACTGTAAAAACAATTGTCTAGTAGGTATTTTTTAGGACTGATTTAAATTTTTTGAATTCCAATATTTTGATAGAGTGGTGGAGAATGTTATATAAATTCAGATTTAGGGAGTTTCTGCGGCTTAAAGATAACCTGTGATGACGAGTATTTAGTAAGTCAGCTGATCTGGTATTGTGGTTATGGATGTCGGAGTTTTTTAGTAAAGTATCTTTATTGCGATGTATTTCTAGCAGAACAGTATAAATATATAAAGTAGGAAGAGGCATAATACCCAGACGAATAAAAAATTGATGGCAGTGGTCTCTGTATCCCAGGTTAGCCAAGATGCGTGTCTTTTTTCTGGCATCTGAAAGCAGCAATTGCGTTAGTAGAGTTTCCCCAAAGGAGAATACCGTACGAAAGTACAGAATGAAAAAGGGAAAAGTAAGATATTCTCATAATATAAGGGTTCGTTACATGTTTTAACCTTCTCAGAACGAAGAGAGCACAAGAAAATTGCGAACAGCAAGGTCAAGATGATTTCTCCAGCTTAATTTGTCATCAATTGTAATGCCTAGAAACGATACATTTGCCCCTCGCGATAATTTGAATTTGTGGAGACAATCAAATTTTGGGTTTTTCTTTCATTCAATTTGAGTTTATTCTTCGTGAACCAAAGCTTAGCTGAGTTTTGTACTGTGATGACGGAGTCTTTCAAGTTAGTGTAAGACTTGCTTGAGCAAATAATTGTTGTGTCGTCAACGAATAGAAAACATTTAGTAGGTGCTATGGCGAGGCATAAGTCATTTATATACACAATAAATAAGAAAGGTCCCAAGATTGAACCTTGAGGGACGCCATGCTCGATTTTTTTGAAATCAGATTTTACATTGTTTAGCTCAACACACTGAAATCTGTTTGTAAGATATGAACGAAGGAGTTTCAGAGAAGTGCCCTTTATGCCATAACAACTTAGTTTTTCAATAAGTAGGGAATGTGAAACGCAATCGATGATTGATTCAATAGTAAATTAAGGTCAAGTTAATAAAACAATATGGTATTGTGACGGATTACAGACACCAAATAAGTGTTTTTAAATATGAATTCAAATATTATTGAAAGATATATTGAGTTACATATAAAAGTTTTCAAGATCACTAGTCAATTGTGATAATGAGTGAGTTATTTACTTACTCGAAAAAAAATTCAACCGACCTTTCAAACTTAAATCCATACATTTGGAACAGAATTACTTTTTAATATGGAAAGGAAAATAATTTTTTATATTTCTATAGAAAAATGATGTCAAAAACGTAACTAACCTCTCTATAGTTTTTGTCTCCCAATCAGTCCAATAAATATTGTCCTCCCAAACATCTATAGAAAATACATGGTGCAGCTGTACATTAGGATTCTTTTGCCGACTCGTTATTATTTTGACATTTTTCCCATCCAAGTCTGACACTGCTATATAGTCTTCACGAGCATCAGCCCAGTATAGTTCGTTTGTTTCATACGAAATAGTTAGCGCATTAGGCCATCCAAGATTTGATGTAACTATCAATTTAGGGTCTGAACCGTCCATACCGGCCTTACCGATATGCACTCTGAATCCCCAATCAGTCCAGTACATATAGCCTTTTGTAGGATCTAATGCTATAGCTCTCGGTTCCTCCAAGCCCTTTGAGTGCAACACTCTTCGATATTTTCCATCCAAGCTTGACACTTCGATTGTGTCCAGACCCTGAAAAATACGAGAAAATTGTAAAAAAAAAACCAGCAGGCTCAAGTCAATTGAAAAAAATCACACAAACCTTATCACACCAATACAAGTTTCTCCCAATCCAATCAACTGCTAAACCATCTGGATTCTGTAGTGTTGGAGAGTGAAGTATCTCTACCTCCGTCGAGTTTTTCTTATAATCACAGAGCCGTTTTATTGAAGATCCAAACTTTGTCACGTCTGACCAATATATGCACTGACTTAACCAATCATAATCCAGAGCTACTCCATTTGTCAAATTATGAGCTAAGAGTGTACTGGTTCCTGTCAAATCTACTTCCCTAATATAATACCTATTTGCTAAAATCAGATTAACCTTAATAGTGGAATTAGCCTTGCAGGATTTTTTATCGTATTGTAGTATGTAATCTTTGTGACAACTACAGTGGTATGAACCTCGAGTATTTCTGCAAATCTGACTACAAGGTTTTTGCAAACATTCGTCGACATCGTCACAGTGTTTAGGATCTTTGGAACTAACTCTGAAGCCCAATTTACACATACATTCGTATCCGACGGGTTTATCTACGCAAATTTGAGCGCAAGGAGATGGTGTGGCAGAACATTCATCAATTCCTGGAAGAGATGGAACAAATTTGAAATGAAATCTATATCAACCTTTCTATCTTATGTCTCAAGAAGTAGTTAAGATATAATTGTTTTACTTACCGCATTTATTTTCGTCGGAAAAATCTCCGCAATTATTCTCCCCATTGCACAACAAGGTATCATTGATACATACGCCATTATCACAATGAAACCATCCTTTTTTCTTACAGTATTGGTCCTCGGTTTTCTCGCAATGTTTGCCTTCATCGCTACCATCTCCACAGTCATCTGTTCCATCACATTTCATACTCTCCAAAATGCAATTGTCATTGTCGCATTGGTATTCGCCGGTGGAGCAGGTTTTATAGCAGTCGTCAGGTTCGTCGGATCCATCTATACATTCGCGGTCTCCGTCGCAATAATATATTTTTCCTATGCACTGTCCATCTGAACAGCGGAACTGATTTTCATTGCAATTATTGAATGTGCAACCTGAAAAGTATTTTTTTAAACCGAATTCAACTTCAGGTGCTTTAGGTTACCCTAATGTACAAACGTTCATTAAAAATATAATACATAATGTACTTGTAATGTACTTTAATAAGTATAGATACAGACGCACTCAAACACATATATAAAAATATATCATCTTTTTTGCTATGCTGCAATAGCGCTTATTTGAATGTGTGAATAATTTTGTTGTTTCTCAAAAAACCAGGTGGTTTTTTAAATTCCACTTGTCCTCTGAAAAACAGACTATTCATTGCTGACATTGAGTTTGTCCTGCAAGCTTATACAGGTTGAATACCCTTCATTATTTTAATTATAAAAACCAATATTCGATAATGAGATCTACTTGATATGACATATACGATATGGGTTACCTTGTAATATATGTTCATCAGTATTATCTTGGCAATCGTCTTCTCCATCGCAAACCCATTTTAACGGTATACACCTTCCAGTATTGTTACACCTAAATTCATAATCGGTGCATGTAGTTTCTTGGCAATGGTCGCTTTCGTCAGACTGATCAGCGCAATCTGGATTACCATCACATTGCCAGGATCTGGGTATGCATTCGTTACTGCCACATTGAAAGTTATCTGATCGGCACTGTTGCTCTGAAATTGTGAATTTGTGGGTAAAGCATTTTTCACTGATTGAGTTCTTTAGATGTGACTGAAAATTTTCTTGGTAAGATCATCATAGTAAATTCCGTTGAAACCCTGGGTTAATTTTTTTGTGGAAAAATAGTTCAGAATAAGACACAATTGTTTTTTTTTTATAAATAAAACTATAAAAAAATATGAAAATAATATTAACATTAACCTGGCGTCTCTATTCAAAGTAACTAAATTTTGATTTGAAGATTTTCTCATTTTTGATATTCAGAAAACGTTAGTAAGCTCTGGGTTCCTACTTCTTATGTTATTATTATGTAATATGTAAGATAACTCACTACAATTCAACTCGTCACTTTGATCTGGGCATTCTGGAACACCATTACAATACAAAGATAGGGGTATACATGTGGAGCCACTCTCACACAAAAATTGATCATAACGGCACTGCATGTGATCTACAAATTATTTCAGTTCGTTATATCAATCATATTACAATAGAATAAGTTCAGGTAAATAGAAAATAATTTTCATACCTACTCCACAATTGATTTCGTCTGAACTAATTCCTTCATTACTGTCCATATCATTGCAATCAGGTACACCATTACAACGGACTGTTATATTTACACAAGCTCCATTAGCACAACGAAATTGTCCGTTCTCACATACTTGATTCACAATGGTACAATTAGTTTCATCTGAATTATCCCAACAGTCATCATCCCCATCACAAAACCAGTCTTTGTGTATACAAGTAGTGGTGAACTTACAGTTGACAAAGTCTTTTCCGTGCTTTGCTGTGCAATTCGGCATAGCTGAGAAAAATAATATATAATATAAAAACATCGACTTTCACGGCAGGAGTCACGATTAAAGAGAACAAAATCCGGGTTGGTAGGCTATGGTGAATGGAAACTGAAGTACCAAATGACTGCTACTGTGACAGTCACCATATGAAGTATGTGCTTCAACTGCGAGGACGAAAGTCTCATCAACTCAGTCGTTGCTGAGACTTTGATACGAAACATTTCGTACTTCAGGATCCATTCGGTCATAGCCTATTAGCCCGGATTTTCTTCTCGTAAACCAATTTTCTTGACTGAACTTTCGATATTTATCTTGAAATGTTTCACTTTTTCCCATAGAAATATGAAATATATTTGTCACAAATTCGGATATTCATGGTAGAGATATCCACTATGGGAACCTATTAAGAATTCCCCCGCGTAAAACGGCTCATTTTAGATGCTTTACTATTTACTGCAATAAACTGTTATAATAACTTGCTTGTCATCTATCAGAAAAATTGAGTCAGAAAAACGTTTCAAGATTGAGGCAAATAAACTACTCCTATAGAAGTGTTGCTACATACAGTCTTGAGAAATTTTTGCATGACATTTTGAAAGCATTTGGTAGTAGACATTCTTCTCGGTTTGTAAGACGTTCATTTATTTATTTATTTACGGACTTGCCACTTTACAATAAACAATAAATAGTGAGAGAAAAATAAACAATTGTACAATAATATAGAAATAGAATATTAAGAATACAAAAAATCAATTAATTATTAATAATAATCAGCAGTTTCTTCATAAGCCATGCCATAGTTAGTAGAATGGTAAGGAACTTCAACTACGACACTCTGGTTCTTCTTGAGTTTACATTGAAGTCAATCAGTTGTGTTACATGTGTGTTACATGTTCATATCAACATTTATAACTTTGTGAAGAAGTCTTAAATCAATTTCAGCTTGGCGGTGTTTTAAAGAAGATAAATTCAAAAGTAGCAGAATATCAAAGTACTCATAATCGGGCCTCTGATATCAGAGCTTGAATGCTCATTATATCAAAGTTTTTCTATCCTAGATATATCTGCCTGATATAAAGGACTCCATTTCATGCAACTACTTTCCAAGACAATACAATATTTTATAGGTATTTGTACAAAAGTTTTCTGTGGATTGTTGAACAAAATATATTTATTTTATGAATTTGTGTTATGAAAGTTTTGTTGACGTAAATTACATCTATTGTGTTTTGTTTTTTCTGTAATGTTTTGCTTTTTTTGTAGTTTTGACCTAGCACATGTACTCAGGGTAACAAAGTGTCAAATCAATGAATATATTAATATTGAACTATAATCAATATATTTTTTATTCAATATATAACTTACCACAGCCAATTTCATCAGATTTATCTTGACAATCTGGTTCATTGTCACACCTTTGGGATATATCAAGACATTCTCCATTTTTACACCGGAAATGGGTTTCTTCTGGACAAGAACAATTGTGTTCATCTGTAGAGTCACCACAGTCATCAATTCCATTGCAAGTCAGATTGGCAGAGATACACATTTTATTCAGACATGGGAACCATCCTAAAGGACAGGTGCGGTATCTGTAAAAATGATTTCATTAATGCACTAGAAACCCTTTGGTATTGATCACTGCCATTAAGAAACGGGATAAAGCCTATAAAACATTTGTGACTATGGTGGGAGATGAAAATTTAAAAATAATTAGATGGGAAAATTAAAAAAAATTGAGAAACGATGTGGTTAACTCATTGAAAATAAAGAAAGTTCAGTATTATCATAACAAAATAGACAGATACAAGAATAATTCTCACTTGATGTGGAAAACCTTAAAAACCCTTGTAATAGTAATGATCATACATTCCCTAACCCAATCCAATTTGAAGTACTAAAAAAGGTGAACCTGACATGGCCGAAACTTTCAACCTATACTTTGCAAACAGCATCCAACATATAGTCCAAGGTATTGAGAATTCCGAACCATGGTTCAATTTGGATAATAATTTATATTTGCCCTTCAGCACCTTCAGATTGATTACCTTAAGAGATTTGAATGATATAATTGGGTCATTAGATAACAAATGTAGTATCCATGAAATTTTGAATTCTAAAATGTTAAAGCAAGTATTTGAAACAGCTGGTCATGCAATCCTCAATTTAATCAATACATCGCTCCAGAATGGTCAATTGGCCGAATTATTAAAAATAAGTACCATTATACCCATACCTAAAGTTACAAACACTATAAAAGCAAGTGAATTTAGACCTATTAATACCTTACCGCCAATAGAGAAAGTTTTAGAAATAGCAGTATATAATCAATTATTAGAGTTTATTGACAAAAATCAAATCATGTTTAGCAATCAATCTGGTTTTTGACAAAAAACATTCTTGCGAAACAGCACTAGAGTTATCATTAACTAAATTTACTAATGAAACAGATAAAGGTAAATATGTTGTAGCTGTCTTTTTATATTTCAAAAGGGCCTTTGAAACGATTGATAGAAGTATTTTGCTTCAGAAGCTGAGAAGATATGGGATTGAGGGGATGGTTTATGAATGGATAAGTAATTATTTATCAAATAGGAAACAGAGAGTACGTGTGAACGATTATTACTCATCATATATAACAAATCACATAGGAGTGCCACAAGGTAGTGTGCTTGGTACCCTATTATTCATCCTATATCTGAATGATATTCAATTATTTACATACTGTGAGTTCATCAACTTATTTGCAGATGATATCTTATTGGCCTGTACTGGAGTAAATTTAGAAGAAAATGTTGGCAGAATGAATAAAGTTCTAGAGAAAGTAGAAAAATATCTGAAAAACAATAAAATGAAACTTGACGTTAAAAAAAAACAAAAGCAATGATAATTACTACTAAATTCAAATATAATCAAATAAATACAAACAACATAAATATAAAAATTGAAGATAAACATATAGAAATAATAACATCAGTGAAGTATTTGGGATTTCAACTTGATAATTGCTTACCATTCAACGACCACTTCAAATATATTGAAAAATAGATTGCAAAAAAATTATATTTTTTCTCAAGAATCGCCAATAACTTATCAACAGATACAAAAATTATTGTATATAAATCAATAATCCAACCCCATTTTGACTACTGTGCATCTATTTTATTCTCTTTTAATTTGAACAAAGTGCAACAAACACAAAAACTACAAAATCGAGAAATGAGAATAATTTTAAAATATAATAGGTATAGACCAATTTCTACCATGCTATCTGCTCTACAATGGCTCTCAGTATCCAAAAAATTATTCTATTGTTCCATGGTTTTCATTTATAAAATATTAAAATGACCCCACCATACTTGCTATCATTAATAACTTTCAAAAAGGACATTCATCACCATTCTACTAGGCACAACAGCCACATTCATATCAATAGAACAAATACAAGAAATAGTATGAGCAGTTCATTTTTTAAAGGTTTTGTCCAATTCAATGATTTACCTGATTCAATTAAATCTACTCTTTCATTAAAGATTTTCAAGAGTGAACTGTTAAAATATATTCATGATGGAAATTGAAAAATTCCTTTTTGTTCAGTTAAAATTATGTACGTATATAAAATTGTATTATTTATATAAATTTTGTTGATTATATCATATTTTAAGTTAGCTAACCTGTATATTAGGGAATCCTAATTCCATAAATGAATTTTTGAAAAATTAACAGAGCTTTGTTTAAAAAATGTTATAAAAGAATTGTCAAAATAAATAACCAAGTATATATTACCCACAATATCCAGGTTCTTCATCGGATCGATCTGCGCAATGAGGAATACCATCGCAGGTAAGGTGAAAAGGTACACATCCACCATCAGAGCAACGGAATGAATCCCCGCTATCTGTACAGTTTGTTACGATTTTTGACTGGCAACGACCTTCTTCAGATAGCACCCTGCCTTCTTCGCAGGAACACCGTACTTGTCCAGCAGCCGTTAAACCACAAATTTCTTCACAAAAACCGTTATTTATCAGACAAGGGTTTGAAAAGCAATCTTCAGTGTCATTAGCTATAGCAACTATGCCCATGGGTCGTGCTACATCTCTTCTCAGCAGAACAACATATTGACCTGTGAATTTATCTGCTCTGATAATGGCGTGTAATATCCAGTCTGTCCAATATATGAAATCACCATATACTGCAAGAGCGAATGGATGTTGAGGAGTAACCTGAAGGAATATTGAGTTACTAAGGTGAAAGAAAAATTTACAAATGAAAAAGAAGATAATATGTTTGTGATTATTGAAAATTGTCTCGTATTTTTACTAGAAATATGTACCTTAGCCAAGATAACTCGCTTAGTCCCATCATATTCACATCTCTCAATTTTATCAAGCCTAGCATCACCCCAATACAGTTTTTGGGCTTTATGATCTAAAGTAATAGCATTAGGCATTCGTACATCTGTTTTAATTATAGCTTCTCGACCAAAACCAGTCAAATAGGCTCTTTCAATGCTTGGTTGGTGGGAATTCCAATTGGTCCAATAAACTCTATTTCCACAGCTATCTACAGCTATTCCTCGAGGTTTATCTTGTACACGCATATGAACAATTGTTTCAACAGAACTGGCATTTGATAATTGATTGGTCAGATTGACTCTGTTGATGGTAGCATCAATGTTACAAGTCCAATACAAGGAATTATGTATTTGTTCATAAGCTAAGCCTTCCACAGAACCTTGTTCTTAAAAAAAGAAGACTGAAAATTTTGTCGTCTTATACTGAAGGAAAACTTACTCTCCACTACGATTCTATGGTCACTTCCATTGAAGAACACTGTGTTGATAGATCCCTTCTGTATATCAGAGTAGAACAGCCGTTGGTGTTTGTAGCTGAAAGATAAGCCAATGGCGTTTTTCAACATTGTGTTGTTTTTGATACTCGGTTGAGGGGAGTTTTGTAAGTTTTTATCGCCTATAAGTTGAATGGAGTCAATGCTAAGGACACGGGAGTACATGATAAAACTATCGAAAGCTGAAATGAATATTAATTTTATTCAATACATAAAAAGTTTCATTGAAAGTTCATAAATTACCTTCACAAGTTTTTCCATCAGAAGCAATTTTTCCATGAGAACAAACACATACAGGATGTGTTCCATTGAACAAACATAACTGTTGGCAACCACCATTATTATCAGCACAAGGATTGGTACCATTTTGCTTCCTCTTTGAGAACACTTCAATGTCCTTCAAAGAATTACCTAAATATTTCTCGAGTACTTCAAAATCCGACATATTCGAAATATGTGCCACTTTTATACTTCCCCCACCGTGGGTTCTAAAATAAAAATAATTCAATTCATTAAAATTCATAAACTAAAGAGACTGGTCTAGATATATGTACATATGAACACGCATTTTTACAAAATTCCAGTGAGAGAGAGAGAGATAGAGGGAGAAATATACTTTATTGTCCAATAAATCAAGTTCTTATATACAAAGCATGGTCGAAAAAAATTTTAAAGATTGCTTTTTAACATATATAAATGATTTACAAAAGTAGAACAATCCTATACTAATCAGTTGAAAAAATAAACATATGTCAAATATAGATAAAATGACAGGGTATATAAAAAATATCACATAAAAATTAACTAAAAAAGCAAATAAAATATGAATAATACATACTGACAATAGAGTTATATCTAAAATAAAATCATAGCAGAGTTTCACTGTAAAATTCCTCGAGATTATAGAATGCTTTTTTGAGTAGAGCTTTTTTTAGTATTTTCCTAAATTTGTAATAAATTTTCTCATTTCTGATTTCGAAGGGTATGTGATTATATATTTTTTGCTTTCATAAATAAGAGAGTCCTTTGTCAAAATAGATTTTGGAATAAGAAGAGGTATTTTATTTTCCGATATTTGCCTTGTAACATTTTCATTTGATTGCTTGGTTTTGGAGTATCAACTGTATTAAGGTTTTTGTATATTAGACATACAGACTCTATAATAAAAATGCAGGTGAGGGTTTGAATGCCCTTGCTGATAAAAAATGATATATAGGGTTCACGTTTTGCATAGGTATCTAATTGGCCTTTTTTCTAGGACAAACACTGATTGTAGTAATTTTTGACTACAAAATCCCCAAAAAGCAATTCGATATCTCAAATGAGCCTCAATAATAGAGTAGTAAACCATTTTCGCTGTAGATATGCTCAGTTCATTTGAGACAACTCTAAGTGAATAACACCCGGCCACTAGTTTTATGTCAATGCTCTAATATGCAGATCAAATATCAGTTTGTCATCAAAAAATATTCCTAGGAATTTTGAATTATATGTGTTTTCTAAAGTTTGTCCGTATAGGCTCAAATTATCACAGAAGGTGCTAAAGGTAAGTACGTTTGATTTTTATGAAAAAACGAGAAATGAAACTTTCTATGTTTTATACCTCTTTTATTTGTAACTATCATTAATGTAGTTTCGTCCTATATGGACATTTTCAAACTAATACAATAAAATGTCCATATATAGGATGAAACTGCAGTAACAATAGTTACAAATAAAAGTGGAATAAAACATAGAAAGTTTCATTTCTCATTTTTAATGATGATCTCCTACCATATAGTAACGGCTACATCAATCAATTTTTACATTTCATTTCTTTGTATTAAAACATAGGTAATTGGAATCTCACTATTTTTTACCATTTCAAGATTACTAGTGATAGTATATTTCAATTGCTGGACATTTTTGTAAAATTCCCTCTGATTGGAATGAAAGCCAGATCATTTGAATATAAAAGAAAAAGAATTGGACCGAGAACTTATCCTTGTGGGACACCAGATAAAATCTCTTTACTGGATGTTAATTGTCCATTCGATTGTACTATTTGTTTTCTATCGCTTCTATCGCAAACCAGTCATAACAAGCACCTCTGAAACCATAGCAGCAGAGCTTCTTTGAAAGGAGTCTATGGTTTATGCAAGCCAAGTCTTCTGAATAGTCACAAAACACTGCTACTATATTTTCCCCGTTGTTAAGGTTTGTATAAGCAGACTCAAGAAAATGAAAGATTGAATCATTGGTGCTTTTTGAACTTTGAAATCCAAATTGGGTTTTTCATAAAATTTTGTAACTCTAGAAAGGCTAGTACCCTTTTTGACACGTTTTTCAATCACTTTCGAGCCTAAGGCGGTGTCATTTCAATAGGTATGTTTCGATCATTTTGCTATACACACACACACACACACATATACAGTGTGTCCAAGATAAGGATCCTAAGCATAGGAATCTCAGAACCTGTTGGAGATACAGCTTAGGTTGAATTAGGAAAAAATTGTGTTCTTTAAAGCTTATTTACATGCCGTTTAGAAACTTGAAGAATTTTCATGGCCTGCTGAGATATTTGGGAAAAACGAGAATTTGACAATATCAATTTTATTTTTTTCTGACTTTATTTGAAAAGATATCAAAAAACGAATAACACTTTTTCATTGGCACTTTTAAGGTACTACACGATGGTATTTTTAGATTTTATTTCGTTTCGTTTTCAAGAAAACATCAACTATATATATATATATATATATATATATATATATATATATATATATATATATATATATATACATCCCGATATCAATATGGCATCCATACATTGAATGCGCTGATAGGGCGTCCATCATAATTTGAAGAATTTACCGAATATATTTCATGGTAAGTACTAGAAAACTGATTTCTGTAGGCTGGCATGACATTTTTACCACCATAAAAAAATTGAGTTCACTATTGATTCGATAGTAGAGCGTCCGTCCGTCAAACATTCATAAGAACTCCTCAGTATACACCATCATCAGACATCTGATTGATAATAGGGAGTCCAATAAGTATATTTTCATACATGAAATAGATTATTGGGAATCCTTACAACGTTGCCAATATTTACCGCATTAAATGTAGGCAGCAAGTGGGTTTTAATTTCTTCACATCTGTTTTTCAACAAGCGTTGTGCCAACGACAAATTGCGTATGGATTTCAGGTAGCCGGTATGTATTTCATTTTTACATAGGTACCAAGTGATATTGACTGATCATGAAAAGTTTATTCCATAACGAAATTTTCAATATCATTCGATAATTTTTGTCTTGGTTGGCATATTTCCATTTTAACACTGTATGATATTTAAGCGAGCCGAATATAATGATAGGAGAAGTGAAACCGACACATGCATGGTGTGATTATTGAAAGTTCAACTTTAATTACAAAAAGTTCATTGTATATTTCCATTAGAAAACAGCAAGAATTCAAAGTATTCAAACTAGTTGAAGACGCCAAAATGACAGACGATAGGATAAATAATATGAATTACCAAAGAATGTAAATATTCACGGCCGTAGATGACAGTGTAAAATCTGTTTTCAGCGTTTGCGTGGTTTGCAGGTTTTTATGCCTGACGTTTCGTCTACTACTGCGGTATACATTATCAGAGGCGATGTGGTAACGGTTGCAAAGCCCGAGTTCGTGGTCGAGTTGTTGTTCCCGTTAACTGAGTTATTGAGCATTGAAAAATTTGGTTGTTGAAAATTAGACGTGCCTGAGTGTTTTGTTGAGCACAGTCATATTTACTCAGTGTCATATTTATTCCATTTGGCTGATACACACTACAGAGGATAGCCATCTAGAAGGCATCAAGACCTGTCAAGATTCATTTCCGTGTATGGTATACGATTTTTCGAGTCATGCATTTTTCAATATTTCTTTAAGGACTGACCTAAATATTTTTTAATTTTTTCTAGAGTTTTTCGTTTTTAATACGCTTTTATTAGGTCGACCTGTATGTATGTATGTAACTATGTAGTCAAATCTAAGAAAACTAATTTAACCATCTTTTAAAGATCGTAGCGTTATGAAAATTGGCAGTTTTATGTGATTTTGATGACAATATGGTAGGTACTCTGGAGCTGATCTGATGATGGAGCCGGAAGATAGGCACTAGGATTCCATGATGAAATATCGTATCATAGTCGTGTTTGGTCTTGTAATGAACGTGAATCTCTTTTTATCAATGTGCTCCACAAGATCACATTATAAAAGTTCAAAAACATTATATTTTGTTCATTATGATTTTTTTTAGTAACATAACATATTGTTTTAATTTTTCTATATATTTATCATTATATCCTGTTTCTGTATCAAATAAAGACATTCGGTAAGTTGAACAAACTGTTTTAGCGCAATTTGTTTATAAATTGTGTATGACCGTATGGGAATTCAAAAAATTTTTATCTTCATAATATGATATTCAGAAAAAAATACGATTTTTAATTGTTTATGAACGTTTTTTTATATATCTCGAATGTTCAAATGATTATTCGGAGAATGTTTTCTATTTTGAAAATCATAATTGACATTTCTCTACAAATTGACAGAAACATTTTTCATAATTAATTTTATCATTTATTACCAAAACAATTTATTATTAACGCATTCTTAACCGTCAGAGTTAGTATCTGAGTTTGATACGTAGAATGCCTGAATCAGTTTTCGATATACTGGATGGTTAGTATTTTGTTGATCAACAATCATGCCGTACTCGAAGTTGAAATTGTCATCATCCCAACAACATCGGATGCACTCATCACTGTTTTTCTACTGCTTTAAGTTTTACTGCAGTTAGATACCTACTATGCAACTACAATGAACTAGTTTCAGTAATTCTAAACCTGCCAATGATTATGGTGTTTTCATGGGCAAAAACAGAGTCTCTGTTTTTTCTCATCCCCAATCTGTAGCTGTTGAAAGATTGTTAAGCTATGTTTGAACTTGACTAATCTGATCAAGAAGTGCTTTTTTCCGAACTTTCTTCAGCAGTCTCCGAAAATTATGGTTGAGGTGTCATTCGATTCGGAATAGCGTCTAGAAAGTTTTTGAAAACGGACGACTTCCGAAAATGAAAATAGCAAAAGTTATAAACAATTTAGAGAATAATAAAGAATGGATTTAATTTTTTGAAAATATTTCTAAAACTAATTGAGATTTTCAAAATCGAAAATTCGAAAATAGGAAGAAATTTCCTATAAAAAAGTTTCAACTCCCGGAACTGTAGGACCAATATATATAATTTTCCCGAAGCCCTGAAAATGAGCTCGAAATCGGCTGTCTGGCCGCGCGTGAGCCGTGCCTGTTTGGGCCATTTTTACTAAAAAAAATTTCAGCATTTAAAATATATAAATTAAGGAATGAAAGAATTCAGGCATATACTCAAATGATAAATGAACAATAATCTGTCGGTAAAAAATGTTTATTGCAGTTATTCGATTTATTACGCTATTGTTAATTAACAATTTTCTATCGCTCGATCATCAACAAATCAGAAGTTAGATGAGCATATTTCTTTAAAATTTTTATCACTCATTGTTTAAAAATTTATTATAAACAAATGCATTGTTTATAACATGATTGAATTTTTTTTGGATCTTAATTTTTGATAAAAATCATGATTTTTTTCAATTGTCTCTTGAAGAAATTTTTACAATGCAAAAAAACGCATTTGTTGAGTAACAATTTTTTTACCACCAATTAATAATATTAAGAAACCAATTTTTTAAAATAATTATTCATCTTGTTTTTAATTCGGAACAAAAACAATTTAATTTTTAAAATTCTCCATTGTGTATTGAATAAACAATTTGTTATAAACAAATGAATGTTTTCATTTCATTTTTGTTCCAGTTGCAATTGATGAATGAAAAAAACCATGCATTTTTTTATTCACTCCATTTTTTATCGAATTTATAACAAAGTTTTAAACAATAAGTGATGAAATAAAAAAAATATTTTTATGTAGCTTCTGATTTAAAAAAAACATATCAGTAATAATGATGAATAAAAAAATTTTTTCGATTATTTATTAAACTTTTTCATTAAAAAATGCAGTAAATTGTTAATAAATAATTGAAAAATAATAATTTTTCAATATTTCGAAAATGAATCTATTCCTAACCGTTATAATCATAACTCTACGAAAGGAAAAAATTTCACACTTTTAGTTTAAAGTGTGAAAATATTACATTTGCAATAATGATAATCGAGTGATAAAAAATTATTAATTAACAATAGCATAATGAATCGAATAATTGCAAAAAAAAATTTTTACCGACAAATTATTGTTCATTTATCTTTTGACTATATGACTGAATTTTTTCATTCCTTGGTTCATATATTTTATATGGTAAACACTTTTTTGTAAAGCTTAGCCCAAACAGGCACGGCCTACGCGCGGCTAAACACCCGATTTCGAGCTCATTTTCAGAGCTCCGGGAAAATTATAAATATTGGTCCTACAGTTCCGGGAGTCAGGACTTTTTGATAGAAAATTTCTTACTCTTTTCGATTTTTTTTTCGATTTCGAAAATTCCAATTAGTTTTCGAGATATTTCCAAAAAAATAAATCCATTTTTTATATTTCACCAAATTGTTTATAACTTTCGCAATTTTCATTTCCAAAAGTCATCCGGTTTCAAAAACTTTCTAGACGCTATTCCGAATCGAATGATACCTTAACCATAATTTTCGGAGCATATTGAAAAAATTTCGAAAAAAAAGCACTTCTTGAGTAGACTAATAAGTTTTCGAAGAATGAGTAATTAAAGCGGTCGGCGGTCATGTTGCTAAGATTTCCGTCTTTGTGTTAGTAACACTCACCGATAAACGGTCTATTCTACATTGATTTATAAAATGTTGAATAGCTCCAAACAGTCTTAACATTATTCGTTCTCCAGCGTCTATAACATCCCTGTTGAGTGGGATCTATAGAAAATTTTCAACTTCGTTTCTCAAAATTGAATCTTTCAAAATTGAATTCATCAAAGTGTTTACCTCCATTGATAATCTTCGAATTGCATAATCTTCGAAAATTTGCTGAAATGTGACATTTTTATACCAAGTGATTTTGTGCAAAATACATCCACCATCAATAATGAATTCATTTTCAGGAGGATCAGTTGTAGACTGTTCTGATGTATGCAGCAATAAACTCATTCATTGTCGATTGAGAAGAATAGATTTGGTGTACCTGCAAGACTTTCAACTCGGTATTTCATATAAAGAAATCTGTGGGATATCATTATTTGAATTTATATTCCATATGACACAACATAAATACGAAGTACGAATGTTCAGTGAAAATTAACGATTGTAAAAATCCAATTCTTCACAGTGAATTCATTCAGCTACATGAATTATAGAATACAAAAAAACATTCTGTATTGATAGTTAATTTTATATCCTAGAAACCAAACAAATTAGTTCACTTACATAATCTGCGGGAAATATTCCAATGCTCATTTCCCAACTTCTTCAATGTCAGTTGCAAATTCACAACTTATGACAAAACAAAAACTGTCTTATGAGCTACATGATGACAATTTGAAAATTTTCAATGGCTTTATCTGAGCAACCGAATGAAATAAAAAAAATCTCAGAAAACAACTTCCATCATAGGAAGGGGGTAACAAAATGGTGTGATAACTAACTTGTTTTCACTTACCCCCTCGCCCCCAGCCACCCCAACTTTATAATCTCAAATGGCAACCCCTACTTATACGCAGCTACATTCGATGTAGTAATTTTTGGTTTATTAAATAAAGCACTATTTATTTAAATTACAATTTTATTTTTTATTATTAGTTTACGAAATGTTCAAAATGATTTCCGTGTTAGGAATCACACGTTATAAGGTAATATCTCGTTAGTCCTTAGCATGCACAAATTTTGACTTCTGAGGGTTGTCGTTCGTAGGGGTACGATAACTATTTAACGGAAAAAACAGATTGAAACAGAATTAGATTTCCATCTTTTTCAAGATAATAGAAGAGTATATTTTCGAACTCTTGACGTATATTGGCAAATGTTTCTTTGGAAATAGCTCAGCATTCTTGGATTATTATTTCCTTCAGTGGCTTTATTGAATCAGATTGCGTCGTCTTTAAAACAACCTATTTTAAGTAAGTGGCCCAGAGGAAAAAATCTAGAGGAGATAGGTCCAGGGATGTGAGAGGCCATTCAGTAGAATCTCTTCTTCCAATACATTGATCAGCATAATTATTATCTAACCATTGAATAACTGGAACTACAAAATAATAAGGTTCCCCATTCTGTTGAAAATGTAATACATTTTCTTTCAAAGATAAATTGCCGTTTATGTCTCTGTGATTCTCTAATTCATGAACTATCCGAGGTTCGATAGATCTTTCTAGCATGTGATCATACATTTCGCCATTTACATTTTCTTCTATATACAGTGTGTAACAACGAAAACCTAACAGAGCCGTTTTTGAATATAAAAAGTAAGATTTTCAAAAAAGCTCGGACACGTCGATTTCTAATTGAAGG
The DNA here is from genome assembly GCF_025532065.1 of Leptinotarsa decemlineata. Classification (NCBI taxonomy): domain Eukaryota; kingdom Metazoa; phylum Arthropoda; class Insecta; order Coleoptera; family Chrysomelidae; genus Leptinotarsa; species Leptinotarsa decemlineata. The sequence goes on along the minus strand of NW_027412694.1, from coordinate 11,778,794 downwards.
GGGACACCTTTCAGACTAATCAGATTTTTTGTAGTACGCACCCCCTCAGAGAGGTGCGTCCGACGACCTTTATTTAGATGGGGAAAGTAGGTCGAGTGGCACCTTGTTTTAAAGGTCTTTCGAATACCTTCACAACTCTGTTAAAAGAAAATTTTTGTAACGATTAGTTTTCGAGATAATTTGAAGTTAAAATTGCCATGTTGATAATACATTAGACAGACCACTCGGTAACTTGTATGCCTAAATAAAAAAAATTTTAAGCAGTTCTTCTTATCAATTTTTTGTTAAATAACAACGTTCGATTGTTTTGTTGAAACGGGTCGTGTATTGTTATTTGTTTAAACATTTCTTTCACTACTGCCGAAAGGGTTTCAGTTATTGCTTCATTTTTTGGCAACGACCAAAATGCTAATAAAACATCAATTTTATTTAACGAGCAAAAACCTGGTAAACACCTAAGCAGAAATCACGTTCTGGATTTGGTCACAAAATTCAGGGAGACAGGTTCGGTTTTAAATGAAAAAAGTGATGTTCAGAGAAGGGTAGTGAATGACGATAATGCGATTGTAGTGTTTGGTCAAGTCATCGCCAATCCCAGGTTAAGTACCAGAGGTTTATCCGCAATGGCAGGAATAAGCCATATGATCGCATGGAGAATCCTTAAAAACCACAAATACCATCCTTACAAAATTAAACTTGTTCGTGAACTCAATGAGGATGATTTTGACCGAAGACAGGAGTTTTGTGAGGGCATGAGTGAAATATTAATGCAAAATCCCGAACTGCTTTATAACATCTGTTATTCGGACGAAAGCTCATTTTATTCAAATGGTTGCGTGAACCGTTACAATTGCCGTTATTGGTCGGATGAAAACCCAAGACAATACGCAGAAATACATACCCAACATCCCCAAAAGTTGAATATCTGGGCCGGAATATTAGGCAATCATATTATAGGTTCATTTTTCATTGATGGAAATTCAACCGGTGATTCTTATTAACAACTTCTTGAAGAGGCAATTCAACCTTCATAAGTAGGTGCCACTCAATTTACCTAAAATGTAATGGTGGTAACCAACCCCATCCCCCGGAGAAATCTCCTCGTAATAAACAAATAATTCGACATCAAATGGACACGTATTAGCAGGTTGTCATAAAAAGCAAAAATTTATTTTTTTTATGAGAGTTCTGAACGTAACTTGCACCTTAAAAACAATTTGATTTATTTTAAAAAGAGTTGAACTCAATGCAAATACCTTTAAAACTTCAAATTATCTCGAAAACTAATCGTCACAAAAATTTTCTGTTGACAGAGTAGTAAAGGTATTCGAAAGACCTCTAAAACAAGGTGCCACTCTCCTTCCCTATCTATCCCTATCTATTATCGAGACGAATAAAAAAAAATAGAAGAGGCGTAAAATATTCAAGTCTTAATATTAATGCTACGATGGTAAAAATCATGTTTTTGAAAATTTACTAAATTAATAATAGAAAATAAAATTTATTCTGAATGAATTCTTTTATTTGATGAACCAAAACTTACTGCATCGAATGTAGCTTTGAAGAGTACCATTGAAGAGCATATCTTAAGAGCTTTCAGATAATGTATCACAAGTAGGTGGTTGCCTTTCAAAAATATGAAGTTGTGGTGGCTGGGGGCAAGGGTGTGAGAGAAAAAACAAGTTAGTCATCACATCATTTGTTTCTCCCTTTGTATTATGAAAGTTGTTTTCAGCGATTTCTTATATTTTATTTGGTTGCTCAGAGATAGACCTTGTAAGTTTTCAAATTGTCACCCTGTGTATGAAACCGGCGCCGACCTACAAACATACCAAATCAACGATATTTCTAACAAATCATTGAGACTTCCCTCTCGCAAAAACTATTGCATTGTTGTCAGTTATATGGACGCCTCATAATCGCTCACATGTATGAAAAATATACGGCACAAGTATACGCGTACCTCCCGAGCGCCACCAAAATAAAAAAGACTCAACTAGAATATACGCCAATACATATAATTTTGACAATGAAATTGATAAATAGGCGCCCATCTGAAATTTTGTCAGATGGAAGATAGGGAACCTCTGAACTGCCTGGCATGGTGAAACAATTCGGCGTCCATATATGGACGCCTCATTGAAACCGGACGCCCGATTGATAGAAAATTGTAAATGTACGGAAGCTCTATTGATAGTTGGATATATATATATATATATATATATATATATATATTATATATATATATATATATATATATATATATATATATATATATATATATATATATAAATATATATATATTTGTTTCCTGAGTAATAAAGTATGTAATTAATCTCTTTCTCTCTGAATGCCTTCTTTTTTCGTAATGAAAATATTTGATTAATTTAAAACGTTTTTAATTTTGATCCAAGTTAAAATTACTAATATCAGTAGTGTCAGAACTTTCAAATTCATGAAATCTGCTACATATCCAATATATTGGAGATGAATCTAAATACTTTTTTCCACTGAACTATTAAAAACTTTTTTGTACAATTGTTTCATTCAGATGCCATTATCTCCAGTTTCTTGTAAACTAGATCAATCCATGTGCACTTCAAAACTTAAAAGTAATTAGAGCATTCTGTTAATATTAAAATATTATCAAAAATACTTACGTATCTAACCAATAAACTTTTTCATCGAAAATAGTTAAAGCGACTGGGTTTTCTAATGAATGATTCAGCAGCACTAATCTGTCCATTCCGTCATACTTTATTCTTTCAATGGTGTTACCATGTATGTCACAGAAGTAAACAAATTCATTTTGGGAATCTAACGATACATCAGAAATCAATTTTCCATCTTCTATCAATATTTTTCTGTTCTGACCGTCCAATGTAGCTATTTCAATTTTTGAACCACTGGCCCACACTAAAAACCCTTTGACCGGATCAACCACGATGGAATTAGGTTTCCCTACTTCATATGACAGCAAAACATGCTCTTTTGTACCATCTAAACGTGATACTTCTATTGTACCCCGCTTTGAATCACACCAGTATATATTACCAGATATCCAATCAATTGCGATACCTGTCAACCAATCAACAGGAATATTTTCGAATATTTCAGTCTGCTCTAAAATGTAGCTTCGTTCAGTACCATCTCTTTTTATTCGACTTACAGATCCATGTTCGCTATCTGCCCAAAAAATGTAATCTTGCTCTGCCAAAAAGTCGATAGCAGTTGCACTTGATACTTTTGAAATAGGTCCTAATACCTTTGTTTCGTTTCTACCATCTAAAGAGAGTCCATGAAGTTCCCAATTTATAGAATATAAAAGAAATTCCTTGATTCCGACGCATTTAAATTTATCTTTTGAATCTTTTTGATAGCCAATCGCACATTTACAACTGAATGCGGTAGCTGAAATTGGAAGACACAAGTGCTGACAACCACCTCTATTTACGCTACAAGGGTGGTCTCCAACTTGCTCTGACGGATCATATATCTGTAAAGCCAGTACTCCTCCAGTACTGTTCCTCACGATGGAATCGTTCCTTCCTGTCTCTTTATCTATCGAGTGAATTGACAGATCGTTGTCGTCTGCAAAATAAAGCTTTTCGTGATAGAGTGTGATAGCTGATACAGACATGTGTTCTGACAAATTCAGTTTTTTAACATCAGTTCCATCGAAATTACAGAAGTAAATTTCGAAGCTGCTTATCCAATAGATTTTTGGTGATTTTTTGTCTACTACTAACCCTTTCGAGTTTTTCTCAAGTTTGGATACTATAGTTGTTCTAGCACTGCCATCCATGGCACTTGTTTCTATGAATTCTGTTTCGTTTTCTTTTGATATCCAGAATAATCGGCCCTGAATAGGATCAATAGCAACAGAGAGCACATCAACGTCATCAATAAGATTAGTGCTGAACTCTCCTTTCAAATTAGTAACCATTATGCCAGTCTTCGTAGATACAAATAGTAATTGGGATATCCAATCAACAGCTAATCCTGAGGGATTTTGCAAGTCGGTGTCTATGATAGTTTCTGTGGGACCATGTGTTAGACTTGTTCGTTTTATTTCATTGTAATGTTGATCTGACCAATACAAAGTACTGTTTTTGGCAAAGTATTCCAGCTGTACAGGACTCAATACTTGTGGAATGCTTATTGTTGGGATTGTATGGTAGTATGGTTGAAGGATATCAACTCCTCGAATTTGAGTGTTCTTCGATATCAGCAAGACTTTTTCATTTACTGAAAATAAAATCAGTTCATTAAAAGGCCTAAAGATGATAATAAACTATGTTTTTCAGACGGGTTTATTTACAAGATAATAATAATAAAAATGTATCTATTAGGTCAAAACAAATATTAAACTGATTATGAGATATGTTGGCGGAATTCGGCTGAAACCGCTCTTCTATGTTAGCAAAATTTTCTCTTCAAGATATTTCTTATTTCATCCATTTTTGATTCAATTCGCCTTCAATGTGATTTTGAAAAACATTTTTATTGATTTCAATGTAAGTTTTCAAAAAGATGTGCCGAAACTGTTTCTTTTTTTAAGGACAAAACATAAGCACTACAGGGAAATCCTTAAGTCGTTCTAAGAGCGGTGCCTGTGATAAAATAGCTATTTACATTGGATTTTAATCGCTGGAAATTGAATCCATTTGGAAAAACGTTCTCAGGAAGTTTATTCCACATAATCGCAGATCTCCAAATGAAAGATCTCTTTAACAGTGGAGTTCGAGGTGTACTGAGTTGAACCTCAAAACGATGAGCAGCCTCAGTTCGTCACGTATTTTTGATATGTACCCGCTCTTGGTGAAATCAAATCTGTTAAATAACAAATTTTTTGTCATTTGAATGTCAAAAAGTGAGACAACTAATATTTTTTTTCCAAAAACATAATAAGCAACTCAGGTTTACTCAGTCCTAAAAGCATGATATTGATAGTTTTTTTTCGTAAAATCTGAAGACAAACCTCTTACTGAGTAAATATACGGTACATTACTTAGGTAGGTCATATGATCCAAATTGTTATAATGCAGGCCGGTTTTTTCAAGTTGATCCCACAACTGCTATCTCAGACAAGGCAAGATCTACATGGTCGGTTAAATTGGACAAAAGTTTTATATTCAAATTTTCAGATCGAGAATATCATGAGATTTTCATGATGATTGATTGACTAGTTTTGGCGTGAAATCGTAACAAACAAACTTACACTCGCATTTATAATATTATAGTAGGGAAATAGGGATAGGGATTTTGTAGTTATGATCATGCCTTCAATCCTGCAAATATTCAACTCAAGTTCATTGATATTGAGAAAATTTTATATTTTTGATAATGCTTGATTCATTTTATTAACGGTTCAAGATGATGATTGCTTACAGCAAGCATCATTTCGTCAGAAAACAAATTAATAAATTCAAAATCTTCAGTATGTAACTACAATATCATTCAAATACAAAATTAACAAAAGAGGTCCCAAAACATTTTCTTTTAAAACATCTGTTTTTATATCTCTAGCATGTGATAGAGTTGCATATTGACGAATAAAATTACTGGCCGCTTAAGCCAAAGTTCTAAACCTGACTGCCGTAACGGATCAGTGTTGCCAATAATGATCCTTACCTGTACTGACAACTTAACATAATGAATGCATGAGATGACCACATCTCGCTAATTGCAGTGAACATTTCACAACTAAGTGTTACTTTATTAGTGTTGTAAATCTTGCCCTGAAGAAAATAACGCCGGCCGCCACTGGTAGTAATAAACCAATTGTGACGTGGCTAAGAGTGCGCTCAATCCGACTGACGTTTAGCGGTTCTTCAATGTGCGCCGGCGCTCTAGACATGGCGAGAATAATTCTACCGGCTTCGATAGAATTCCAAGGATTTTTCTACCTCCTTCGATTGCCAAATATAAACGCCATCCACTCGCTTATATGGATAGTCAAGTTTCGCGGAGAGTGCGTGTTTTGTTATGTTAATAGTGAAATAAAGTTGAGTTTGATTATTGTTTGATGTAGTCAATTATTCGTTAACCCACGGGGAAAAAGGTAACAATAATGTCAAAGAATTCTTAATGATACTTACCCACGCAAGTTTTATTGTCTTCCCCAAGTCTCATAACATGTGGACAATCACATTTGAAAGTGTGGTTCAAGTGCAATAAACAAAGATGCGAACATCCGCCATTATTATTTCCACAAGGACTTATTCCATCTGTAGGCTGCCGACTGGGATGCATGATTTTGATATCAAAAGGTTGCGTTAAAGTTCTCTGAATAACCCTCACATCTCCCCCATTCCACTTATTGGCTCTAATAACGCTATTCGTTCTCCAATCCGTCCAATAAACGTAATTTTCAAAAACTGTAATTGCAAACGGATGAGAAAGCATTTCATGATTATTCATTACCTCATGATGATCATTTCCATCATAATCAGAAGTATGTATCGAGTCTGACTGAGCGTCGATCCAATATATTCTTCTAGTAGTATAATCCAAAGTTAAACCATTAGGCCATCCATTGTTCACAATTCTAACAACCATGCGTCGATCTAATCCCGCCAATGAACACCGTTCTATTCGGGGAAGCTGACTATCCCAATCTGTCCAAAATAGATATCCATCTCTTGGATCAACAGCTATGGCTCTAGGACTTTCCATATCGCCAGCTACAAGAGTCCGACGAAAACTTCCGTTCAGTTTAGCAACTTCTATCTGATCTAAGTTACTCTCTACCCAATAGAGATTTTGGCCGATCCAATCCACAGCTAACCCCTCGGCCGTGGACAAACCTGTCTGTACAACTACCTCAATGTTTCCGAGTGAACCTCCTATTACTGTTCCTCTATAGATTTTATCATCTATCACATCTGTCCAAAATACCTGTTGAAAAAATTGAAGTTACATAAGTCTGTCGATAATTTAAATACCACAATCAATATGGAATTTTTTGAAAGAAGTTAGGAAATGCATCAAAATAAGAATACACTTTCATCCTAAGGAATAACTAAATATGAAATAGTGAACACTCATATGTCCTGAACACTGTTGGGAGTATTTTTGCTTTCTACTACTCCATCTTGATACAAAAAACAAGGACGAGGGAATCTCCTAAGGAAAGGAAGGAAGTAATCAATTTTAAAATAAGTAACTCTATACATGTATGTGTATATCATGCAAAGAAGTAACTATACATGGATCTACACATCCATGTATAGAGTTACTTATTTTAAAATTGATTACTTCCTTCCTTTCCTTGGAAGATTCCCTCATCATTGTTTTTTGTATCAAGATGGAGTAGTAGAAAGCCAAAAACTTTCTTTCCCAAAAATTAATCACTCTTAAAAATATAACCCCTTCAATTCAATTTGACTTACCACTTGTAATTGTTAATATTTTTAATAAATATAACTATTACTAATGGTGCAAATTATAGTACAATTCCATAATAGGCACTAAATTCTCAAAAATATTATTGCATTAAAACGAACATTACTGTCAAGGTTGTGATTCTATATACAGGGTATCAATTTGAAAACTTCCCACCCTTAATAATCTCCTTCCAGTAAACAATGAGGAATCGAAAAAACAGGTCAATTTTATTGTCAAGGGAGACACTTTCGAAGACTGAAAAGTTTCTGTCTTCAGGCAAAAAAGTGTAAAAATGGTTTACATTCTTCAAGACAGAATTGAAATGATTGTAACTTACGGAGAAGTTGGAAAGTGCGCATGAAGGCCGGCATGTCTTTAACGAAAGACATCCAAATTATAATGTGAGTCACCAGTATGTGCTTGATGTGGTGAATAAGTTTTACAAAACCGGTTCAGTGTCAAATAAAAAAGAAATAACCTCAGAGTACTAAATGAAGCAGCTCAAATTGAAGTTTTGGAAACATTTGCTGCAGAGCCCACGAGCTCATTACGATCAGTATCAGAACATATGGGAATGTCACGCGAGACTGTAAGAAAAGCATTGAAAATGCAGAAATTTCATCCTTATAAAATGCAGATTCTTCAAGAGCTCCACGAGAATGTGTACTTTCTAATACAGTGATATTTTTCAAACAACTACCGCCATCTCTAGATCAAGCTAGGTACTTCTGAGAACACACTCGTAAATCCGAAGATAGTGTTAATTTACAGCTTTGAAAAACTATTGGTTCATCTCAAAGGAAATATATGTTATGAAAGTTGATATAAAAAAGAAGCTTTGAAAGAGTTTTTCTCAAGTAATCAGATAGAAACATTCAACTGAAGAGAATATGTCCTCAAGTTCGTTTTCAAACAGTTGTTGATTATTTAAAAAGTTAACTCATAGTTCAAAATGAATACAGAATAATGTAAAAGCGAGATATATACAAGTTACCATATTGAAACTGCTATCATTACTTTTACAAAATGAATATTACTAGTGTTTTATCCTAAAACCAAACCGTTATTTTTAATACCTCGACACGTGTTTCGATCACCAAGTGATCATCTTCAAAAGGAAGATTAAACGGTTTAATCTTCTTCCTCTTGAAGATGATCACTCAGTGATCGAAACACGTGTCAAAGTGTTAAAAATTACGGTTTGGTGTTGGAATAAAACTCCAGTAAGAATATTACTGGAGTTCCAACCAGTGCATCACAAGTAGTTTTACACTTTTCTAGTTACCACCAATTTTTTTTAGGTTCCAAGTTATAAAGACTTTCAAAAAATATTTTGTTAGATTTATTCTTTATTGGTTTTCATGACAACTCTGTCAGGACAACCTCACGATTAAAAAGATAACAAAAATTTCAAGAAAACATTTTTCCTTCGAAGTGAAAAAAAACATGAGAATGTGGCAACTCTTGAGGAAACTCTGATGAGCAGAAGGACTTATACCCTTCATCTCTATTAGTTTCCTACTCAAATAGGTTATCAGAATAGCAGAAGAAAAAACATACCATATCAGTATCATTGGCGTGGAAAAAATCCAACGTAATGGTATTTTTCAAACTTGGTATGAATGACTTCAAACTGAACGTATGCAAATCTATTCCTCTGAGCTCGTGGCGATTACTAAATATAACATAAGGCCGTCCACTGTCGGTACTTTTGCAAGTAAAACCATCTTCTTGCAATACATATCCCTCCTGGCAAGTACACTTGTACCTTGAACCTCTTGGAATGCAATTTTGAGAGCAAACACCCCAAGCTTGACAAGGATGTGTTTCAAGGCAATGGGTTTTGTCTGCTTGGAGGTGTAAATGAGGGGGGCAGGTGCAAATTAGGCCTTCCGGTGCATTGTGACAGTCGTGAGAGCATACGAAGCTATGATCACATAGCATATCAGAACATCTCATCCCCTCATCTGTACCATCGTTGCAATCATTTCTACAAGAAAAAATATTAGAAAAACTACATGTTCATATTTATGTTGGAATAAGTTACCTATCATCACAAAGCTGGTCAATAGAAATGCACTTTGTATCATTATCACAAGACCTGGAGGGGTATTCACAATTAGATATGAATTTAGATTCAGTATGCTTGTGATCCTGGCAGGTTTCTCCTATTTCGTCCGTGCCATCAGCGCAATCCTGTCGATTATCACACAATTTCGAGGTGGGTATGCACTTTGTGTTGTTATCGCAGAGTTTATATGGTGCATCACACTTTATAACTGGCGTTTTGAACTCTGTGGCATTCTTGAGTTTATCTGGATCACAATTCCTTTCATCGGAGCCATCTAAGCAGTCCAGATCTGAGTCACATTTGAATTCCTATAATTTTAAAGTTGTGATTAAGTGACTGATAAATATTTTTGGAATAATTTCCTATGATTATACCAATTTATATGCATATAATACATAAAGAATTAGTGCTATTTTGACACATCAGCTGCAATTCCCAGAAAATGTAATTTATTTATAAATAAAATATCAATTACAATGTTAAATTATGATTAAAATAAAATCAGAATTACAAATTAAAACTAAAATAGATTAAAAGGGGTAAATTTGCAGTTTAAAAAGGGGTTGATTTTAGAGTATAAAACGACAAAAAACAATGAACGACGATAAAACATATACTACGTATACTACCATGAACTATACACTAAAACATTAAAGCACAGTATTCCGTAATTGAGTTTTAAAATGATGCAAGGAGATGTTAAACATCTCAAGATCAACGTTACTATTGGCTAATCGTAAGATTCTTGGAATGCAGCTATTGAATGTTGCTATCGAGTTGAGCGGTTTTGAACATGTAGATACATTTTTTCTAGGAGTTCAGCACAACTGAATTTTCCGTTAATAATATTGAAAAGTAGTGTCAGATCTCTCTGTTTCCTCCTAGTTTCCAGGGAGAACATGCTCAGAGATTGCAGTAGCAAATCATACATGCAACGAACACCCGATTGAAATATTATGTATCTGAGGAAGTTGTGTTGGACATTTTCGATGTTCTTAATATAAGTTAAACAATGAGGGGACATGACAGAAGAACAATACTCCAGGGTGGCGGACCAGTGAACAATAAAGGGCTTTAATAGCAGTTGGGTCAGTGAATTCGTGGGTTAGCTGTTTGATAAACCCTAGCATTTTCATGGCTTTATGGATAGCCGTGGGTATATGTAGATTGAAGCTCAAGGTGGGATCAAGAACAATCCTAAGGTCTTTTATTTGATTAACAGACTCCAAGACATGACCATTTAAAGTGTAATCAAAAGTGGTAGAAGGTACATGGGATTGATAAAAGCACATGACATGGCACTTTGTGGCATTCAAGTCCATGCCATTTAAGAGGCACCAGTTTGATAGATTGTCAAAGTCAGACTGAAGCCTATGGACATCCAAAGAGGTTTTAATGATCAGGAACAGTTTTAAATTATCTGCAAATAATAGTGCTTTGGCGTGCCGGAAGCAATGAATAATGTCATTAATTGAATAATAAGGGACCGAGGTGTGACGCCTGAGGAACACCAGAGGTTACTTCGAATTACGTGGAGTAGTGATAATTTGCTCTAACCATTTGAGTCCTATTCGTAAGATAACTACCAATCCATTCCAGTAGTACTCCACCTACACCATATCTGTTGAGCTTGTGGAGAAAGAGGTTATGGTTGACCCTGTCAAGATTTCAATATTTTTTTCTTAGTACAATGCATTTTACATTAAAAGACAAATTCAGTTTGATGATTGATCAATCAATCAATCAAATATACTTTATTCAATCAATCAATCAATCAAATATACTTTATTGTCTGAAGAACTACATCTTGTAGACAAAGTCATAAATAATATGTAAGATACAAAAATCTACATAAAAAAGCATACACAATTCAAACAAAATACAATAAACATTAGCTAAAAATGTGAAATACACTGAGATATTCAGCTGGAAATAACAAGACATAGAAATAAAAGTTAAGATTCAAGTGAATCGTCAAGATACTCCTGAAGTGAATAATAGGCCCTATCAACAAGTAGCATTTTAACTGCTTTCTTTAATTTGTTAAGCACTATAATTTCTTCAATTCGGGCTGGTAAGTGGTTAAACAGTTTGATCCCGTTGAATATAATTGAATCCCTAACAAGGGAGCTCGCAGGAATAGGCAGATCTATGTTACTATTGTGGCTACGAGTATTATATGAGGAAGGGGGAGATGCACAAGAATAATTTTTTTTTATCAAGCAAATTGATTCCAAGATAAACAGAGCAGCTACTGTTAAAATACCGTGAGCTATGAAAAGAGGCTTGCATGGATCCCTGGGAGCTGCTTTGCACATATATCGGACAGCCCTTTTTTGGAGCACAAAAATCATTTGAAATAAATCTCTAGAACAGACTCCCCAGAAGGCTATTCCATATTTAATATGGGGATCTATTAGAGCGAAATAAGCTGTTCTTGAATGGGAGTAGCCTAGTTCTCTAGAAATCACTCTTAGTGCATAGCAACCTGAGAAAAGCTTCTTGCTTAAGTTTATTGTGTGATTTTTAAATTTCAGTTTATCATCAATGTTCAACCCTAGAAATTTAAAATTATGTACCCTGTCTAAGATTTTGTCACCAAGGCAGATCTCAGGTAAGTCGCAGTGGAAAGTAAGTATGCTAGTTTTATTGATATTAAATGATAACTTATTGTAGTCGCACCATTCTTTGATTTTGTTGATGTCAGCCAAGATGGCATCTTGAAGGGTAGAAATGTCCTTGTTATGCCATAATAAAGTGTTGTCATCAGCAAAGAGAGTAATTGTGGCCATTATATCTATAAAAGCTAAGTCATTTATGTAGATAAGAAACAAAATTGGGCCAAGGATCGATCCTTGTGTTACACCACATTTGATAGTTTGAGCTGAGGAACACTCGGTTGTTTTAACTACCTGTTTGCGACCTGATAAGTACGAATGAAACCAGTGGAGAGTGTTGCCTCTGAAGCCATACTGTTGCAATTTATTAAGAAGGATCTCATGGTTGACACAGTCGAAAGCTTTCTAGTACGCATGTATCTCTCCTTGATACAGTCTTGAGACACAGACATGGGACGTTTCTTCCCCACTTGGGGCTTTTTTCACGAGATGGATCTGTTACTAGTTAACAATCTTTCTCTTAGATGAAGGTTTCATACGTGTTAGGAATCACACGTTAAAAGGTAAGACCTCGTTAGTCCTTAGCTCGCACAAGTTTCTCAACTTCTGAGAGTTGCCGTTCGTATGGGGACAACAGCTGATTAACGAAAAAACAGAACAGATGTAGTTAAGCAGCGTTGAAATTTATCGAGCAGACACTTTACTGTTCGGATTGGATCGATCCTGAACTGATGAGACGTAATACCTCGAAACTGGTCTGTAGGTGATCTACTCGAACAATTTCAGCATGATCCTATAGCTCAATGAACGAGAAACATCTGCAAAACTAACCCCTGTGAATTATCCTGTATAAATGTATGTCGGATATAATTCAATATCCAGCGTGATATTAGCCGGGGAAGTAGTTGTTTTCCAGCAGGCATTTACCAGAACCTACAGTGTAGGTAGCTGGGAGAGATGAATTATTCAAGATTTCATTTCGAAATATTTGTAGGTATATACCTACAGTGTGACCCATTTTTAATAGAAACACCTCCCTAAAATTTGAAGTTGTAAACCGATTTTAATATTTTTTTTTGAAATGTCAAGTACTAAAAGGTCTACCTTGGGACAAAATTTGAAATGTTTATTAAAGTTTCAGGGCATACTACGATATTTTTTCTTAGTCGAAAATCGGGATTTTTTATTAGCGATTTTTTTATTGAAAAAATCACTACGCCACTGGATTCAGAGTGCCTCTAAACAGGTGTGACCAAAATTTCATAAAAAAATATTCATTATTAACAAAGTTATGACAACTCAAAAATATGAAAACTCACACAGCTAACAGTTACAAAAAACACCCTAAATCAACAGATATAGCCATGAGAATATTTTTTTATGATTTCAACAATAAAGTGCCGCCAGATGAAAAAAAACAAATAGCGTAAATATTTTTAATGAAAATAACGGAATTACATTCAAGTTTTCACGCAAATTAACTAAAACTAAGACCTAATATTTCAATTTAAATCTTAGTTGCCATGGAAATGATATTACAGTTTGACACTTGTGAAAGATTTGATTGTACTATTGTCAACAATATTCACCTTACAGTTCTTCGAATTATTTTGTGTCATGGCTGCAAGATTGAAAAATTGTACGCCTTTTGGGAGATAGCGTTAGAAGTGCTAGAGAGGTTTGTAGAGTATTTAATGAGAGACATCCAGATCGTCCTCGTATTAGCTGCGGTACGGTAAATAAAATAAATAAAATATTCAATGAAACTGGTGCAGTATCAAAAATGATGTTAAAAAGTAATCCTGTACAAAGACGAAACAGGAATGATCAAATCATTTTAGATTATTTCGGAAATAATCCTAATGCCAGTATAAGGAATGCCACTTTAGATTTGAATATTCCACGAGAAATTATCCGGAGATGTCGCAAGGCGAAGAATATTAAACCTTTCAAGCAAAAATTTTTATACACACCTCAAGAAGGCGACGAAGCAAGACGCCTGGAATATTGTTTATATTATATATATATATATATATATATATATATATATATATATATATATATATATATATATATAGTGAATAATTAGTGACTGGATTAACTATAAATCGATTTAATTCGTGAGGTTGCAGTCCATATATTCAAGAATTGACACCAAAATTAATTAATGTATTCCGAAATAATAACCTCAAAATATCTAAAACAAATGTCACTTCTATATCTAAATTATACAGTAAAGTAAAAGCTCCAATTTCAAATAAACAAAAATCCAATTTAGTATACAAAATTTCTTGTATGGATTGTTCTAAAACATATATAGGACAAACATCTAGACCTCTAAGTAGTCGCATCACTTCCCATAAGAGCGACTGTAGACGAAATGTTAATTCTTGTGCATTAACAGAACATGTTAATTCGGAGAATATTTTTGGAAATGATACATATTAATAACGAAGAACATTCAATGAATAAACGAACTGATATTGATAGTCTCAGCAAAATTTACACGTACCTACTGAAATATGATAAAGAAAATAAAAAATCTAGTAATTTGAGTATCATTCAGAATTTTCCCACTTGACATTGTCAGCCAAAATTTTTATTAACTGTCATTTATTAATGTTTTTTTATCTGTTCTTGAACCATTTTATATTTTATTCTCACGTTAGTAAGTTCTCCATATTTATATATTTTTTACAAGATATATAATCTTATTATTGTAGTTGTCCTGACGAAGGTGTGAAATATACCGAAAGCTTGACATATAACAAAGAGTTTTCTTTGTAACAGCCCAGCAATTGACTGCAACCTCACGAATTAAATCGATTTATATATATATATATATATATATATATATATATATATATATATATATATATATATATATATATATATATATATATATATATATATTCCAAGGGGAATATTTAAAATATATAAATTTCCTAAAAAATATTTTATATACCGACGAAGCCACTTTCACTACAAATGGAGTAGTGTCATCACAGAATTGTCGCTATTGGGTAGCGGATAATCCTAACTGGGTAATAAACTGTAAAAGCCAGTATTCCCAAAAAATCAACTTCTGGTGTGGGATATTGACGAGCTGCCAATCGATGAACGATCAAATTTAATTGTCCAGTTAGATGGGTGTTCAGTTCATTATGCCAGAGCTGTGAGGCAATGGCTTAACGAACATTTTCCAAACCTAAGGATAGGCCGTGGTAGTCCGTTTATAGAGTGGCCACCCAGATTTCCAGACCTCACAGTTTTGGACTTTTTCACACAAAAGGTTTACAAAAACCGCTCAAGAGATAGAAATGAACTTTGTGCAAGAATTCGACAGGTATGTGCAGATATTAGCCCTCAAGAACCAAGGAACGTAATCAGAAACATTCGTAAGCGCTACGACACATATATCGAAATACGTGGTGGATTAGTAGAGGCTACTAGAATATGAGTTAGAATTAATTGTTGCACTGAATCGAAACATTTCAATAATTAGTTATTAGTTGCGTTTATTAAAATTTTTTGCTTCATTGTTAGTTGAATTGTGTAATTTTCATTGAAAATATTTACGCTATTTGTTTTTTTTTCATCTGGCGGCACTTTATTATTGAAATCATAAAAAAAATGATATATTGTGACTGTTAGCTGTGTGAGATTTTGAATTTTTGAGTTGTCATAACTTTGTTAATGAATATTTTTTCATGAAATTTTGAGGCACTCTGAATCCAGTGGCGTAGTGATTTTTTTCAATAAAAAAATCGCTAATAAAAAATCCCGATTTTCGACTAAGAAAAAATATCGTAGTATGCCCTGAAACTTTAATAAACATTTCAAATTTTGTCCCAAGGTAGACCTTTTAGTATTTGACATTTAAAAAAAAATATCAAAATCGATTTACAACTTCAAATTTTAGGGGGGTGTTTCCATTAAAAATGGGTCACACTGTATATAAACTCGAAAAAGATTATTGCAGTCAAGCTACTGGAAAATAATTCCATAAAAATTATGAGATGAATAGGTAAATACTACTTTGATCATTCCCATATTGATTTCAATTTAAGATCCACCGGACAGCTGTGTCCGGTCTGACACAATACACCTCTCTATACCTATCCAACAATATAAATATTGACCCCGAACAGCAAATTTTTTTTGTTTTTTTTTTTATTAAAAATATAACAACAGCGTACAGTTCAACATAGTTAAGAGACTATAAATATAAAATATGTTGTTATGCTCCCTAATCAGAAAAAATGCTGGTCTTGGGATTCACCAGTGCCAACTTAGAGCTGAACACAGCAAGCACAGAGATAGTGACGAGACTTGGGGGGCAAGGGAGATTGCGACCTCTTCCTCGAGTCATGTAAGTAGTTCCAAGTAATTATTGAAAATGGCTCCAAAGCAGGAGCCGAAACGTCAAAAAGATGAAAATTATAAACGAGGTTCAACCCGGACAACAGTATGTCAAATATTGACCGCGGAAATCTATCCGAATAGTTTTAACAAAATTTCAAACTAATATTACACATATTATCTTTTACTAACATACCTAATCCATATAAAAATTACAAAAATCAGAAAAACTATCTATATATCACGTAGAATACCAGTTGAAAACAACGAATGAAAATTCAAATAGAAAATAAAAAATATTCAATTGGCAAGAAGTATCCAAAAAAAGAATGGTTATTTTTATAACTTTTATCAATGATGTACCAAAAATGGTTTATATGTTAATACTTCTAAATCATTTTATATGCAATTTCAGCAGGAGAATATAATATAAGCCGGCCCTGACCGGTTCCCAGTATGACGCATACCGCGAAAATTCCGGATGGGTCCCGAAATCCGCAGAGGGATCCGGAACGTTCGTTGACGATATTAAAACGTCGCTAATCGTCCCGAAGAGCAGTCTGTACCAAGAAAGCGATTCGCTGTGGTATTCAACAAGAAATTCGGTCAGCTTCAAACATTACGAGAACAGAATCCAGAAGTCGGAGGAGTGCTGCAGTTGAAGAAGGGTCAGAGAAACATCTTCTACTTGGTGACCAAAAAGCATTCTCGAGACAAACCATCCTATGAAGATGTCTGGAGGAGTCTTACTAGGCTGAAGGAGACGATGCTCGACCAAAATCTCGTGGAGTTGGCGATCCCGAAATTAGCCTCTGGGCTCGACAGGCTGGACTGGAGAATTGTGAGAAGCATGTTGGAAACGATCTTCAGATCCAGCGGCATCCAGATTTTGGTGTGTGGTAACCATCTTCCACGACCGAGCATAAAGACTGTGGAGTGTTACTTCCATCGAACTTCACAGTGCAAATATGGAGAGTTCTGCAGGTATCGACACACGCCAAGGATGACATTTCGGGGCGAAACGTCTTTAAGGAGGGGGCAATGTAATGAATCTGAAGCCGGCCATGACCGGTTCCCAGTATGACGCATACCGCGAAAATTCCGGATGGGTCCCGAAATCCGCAGAGGGATCCGGAACGTTCGTTGACGATATTAAAACGTCGCTAATCGTCCCGAAGAGCAGTCTGTACCAAGAAAGCGATTCGAGCGGTTAACAAACGGTGAAGATAAATTAAGCGTTAGTTACTGAGTGGTGTAAATAAATTAGTTGTGATAGTGAAGTATTGTTAAAATAAATTTGTTTAAGACAGTTAATTCTTTAATTCGTTACAATATATATATATATATATATATATATATATATATATATATATATATATATATATATATATATATATATATATATATATATATCATGTATATATCATGGGGCCCTATTTTATAATATTTGAAGAGATTGACAATTTGCAGTTTTCTAGAACACACTTTCAAAACATTTATGTGAGAATGCTTACTGCTCCATTGACGAAAACATTAGTTCTACTTTCCAACCACCAGAATAACATAACTTTTGTACTGTTATTCATTGTTTAATTTAACATGCGATAAATTTTTTACTAAAATTTTTATTGAAATCTGTGATGAAACATTATATTAGGGTGTTCCATAAGTTTTGTCCGTTTAAATCAGTGGTTCTTAACCGGTGGTCCGCGATCCACTTGTGGTCCCTGGAAGCATCCCAAGCGGTTTGCGGAGCTATCCTAATAAATATGTTAGATGAGTCGACACGATACAATGCGACCCGTCGCTGAAATGTTTGAAGAAGAGTAACCATATTCTCAAGAATTTGAAACGACGTCACAAGGTGCATATGTTATGGATGCAATAAGTCAATATATGGAAAAACATGGACTTATGTGGGAACAACTTCCGGGGTTTTGTACGGACGGTGCTCCTGCTATGCTTGGTTCTCGCTCTGGTCTTGCAGCACTGATAAAAAACAAAAATTCGTTTGCAATTACGACGCACTGCGTTATTCATTGTCAAGCACTAGTTGCCAAGAAGCTTCCCGAATGCTTTGCTTTGACGATGAAAATAGCTATAAAAGTAGTAAATTTCACTAAAAAGAATGCACTCAATACTCGTCTCTTCAAACAATTGTGTTCTGATATGAACTCTGAACATGAAACTTTGCTTTCCCACATGAAAATGCCTTGGTTTTCCAAAGGAAACATGTTATTGAGGTTGTACGAACTGAGAGAGAAAGTAAAAATATTTTAACTAACAAGGAAAACAAAGAGTTGTTGGATCTGTTCGGCGAGTCCAAATTTCAAATACATTTTGCTTATTTGGTCGATTTTTTGCGCAACTAAATAAATTAAACCTTTTACTGCAAGAGTCGGAAATTTAAAGTTGCAAGGCAGGAGCAATATTTTTGCTTATGAAGATAAAATCAATGTGTGTTTCGCTAAAATCGAGGTATGGATCAACAAGGCCGAAAGTAATAACCTTTATGTGTTTGATAAGCTTAATCAAATTATTGATGGACAGACTGCTGAAATTAAAGGAGAAATACAAAAGAACATATTACATTTAAAAAACTTGAAAATTGAATTCAATAGCTATTTTCTCGACGGCGAGGATAAAAGTATTCAAAAACCATCCATTTATTGTAAATGTTTCTGAGGTGCCTGATGAAGTTCAAGAAGAAGTAATTGATATGCTACACGACAGCAACTATATTCACCCTGTATATTCATGCAAATTTCAATAGAGGTACAAATTAACTTTTCAAAAATGTAGCACACTTAACTGTGTTCTGATATGAACTCTGAACATGAAACTTTGCTTTTCCACATGGAAATGCCTTGGCTTTCCAAAGGAAACATGTTATTGAGGTTGTACGAACTGAGAGAGAAAGTAAAAATATTTTAACTAACAAGGAAAACAAAGAGATGTTGGATCAGTTCAGCGAGTTCAAATATCAAATACATTTTGCTTATTTGGTCGATTTTTTGCAACTAAATAAATTAAACCTTCTACTGCAAGAGTCGGGAAATTCGAAGTTGCAAGGCATGGGCAATATTTTTGCTTATGAAGATAAAATTAGTGCGTTTATCGCTAAAATCGAGGTATGGATCAACAACGTCGAAAGTAATAACTTTTATGTGTTTGATAAGCTTAATCAAATTATTGATGGACAGACTGTTGAAATTAAAGGAGAAATACAAAAGAACATATTACATTTAAAAAACTTAAAAATTGAATTCAATAGCTATTTTCTCGACTGCGAAGATAAAAGTATTCAAAAACCATCCATTTATTGTAAACGTTTCTGAAGTGCCTGATGAAGTTCAAGAAGTAATTGATATACTACACGACAGCAACTAAAAAGATACATTCGAATCAGGAATTAATCTTGAAAAATTTTGGAACCAAAAGGCAATTTCTCTACCACAACTTTGAGACAAGCATTCGTTACCTAACTTTATTTTCTTCGACATATCTATGTTTTCAGCGCTTTTGATTATTAAAAACAAGCACCAAGATCGGTTGGATGCCACTGCTGATATGCGTTTAAGTTTATGACACTGAACCAAGGATTCAGAATTTAATAAAGAGTGTGCAATCACAAAAATCACATTAATTAATAATGCAATTTTTGTTACAGTTACAGATTTTACCTAATGATTAAAGGACATTAAATAATTTTATGCGTATTTTATTTATAGATGAATTAGAACAACCATTCCATGTATTTACTGTACTGTATTCATTTGTAGTTATCGTAAGGTACTTTATATTAACTAAAAACTAATTAACCAACTTGGTGGTCCATGGCCTGACAGAAATTTTGTCAAATGGTCCCGCATGACTATACGGTTAAGAACCACTGGTTTAAATAATATGTGTTTTTTCATCACAAACAGTGCGTGAAAAGGCGCAAGAACTGGGTTTTTGATGGTTTAAAACGTATTGGAAAGGTCAATGAGCCCGAAAAGTGGGTGCACCATGATTTGAACAATCAACAGAAATTGTCACATTTCAAAGTCTGTTCTTCTCTGCTTTTGCGCAATCAAAACAATCCTTTTTTGGATCGGATCGCCACGTGTTATGAAAAGTGGATTCTCTACGACAACAGGAGACTTTCAGGACAGTGATTGGTCAGCGGCTGGTGTAATTCTCCATAACTTTCTGCAATCCGGCCAAACCTTCTCAGCAGAGTCCTAATGTGGGGAAATCGACGAAATGTACCAAAAATTGCATCAGCAGCAGCCGGCACTGGTCTACGCAAGAGGTACGATCCTGCTCCAGGACAACGCTCGTCCGCACGTTTAACAAATCACCGTCCGAAAATTAAACTCCCAAGACCTCTCGCCAACCGACTACCATCTTTCCAAAAACTTTAATACCATTGTCACCAGTGAAACTTTCGCCAATCTCCTAGGTAAAAAACGACTTCATCGAATCCCGATCATACACTTTTAATACTGACGAAATTAATCGACTTGTGTTACCTTGGCAAATGTGCACTGATTCAAATGGAGTTCATTACGATTTTATTGAATGAATATGAGTTCAAATTAGACTCATAAAAACTAATTAAAAAATAAGGATGATTGATTGTATGTATGTATTTGCGGAGAGAATGAATCTTGACTAGTCTGATAAGTCTTGTCTTATTTCAATGACGAAAAATAAAGAATCCATGTAGTATCTGACATAAATTCTTTTTTCAATTAAAATTTCAGCAAAATTATGCTGACTTTCCCTGATGACACACTATTGCATCTATAATAACTATCAAAAAAGATACCTACACAATATCATCGAGTAGACATTTGAAACCTACAATTCAAAAAATCCGTAGATATTTATTATGAAAAGAATTACCCAGATTTTTTTTTATTCAAAATAAACAGAGCTACTTTACCTTATTCAAGTACCAGATAATATTGAAGAGATTAGTGGATGAACTTGATAAGGGTCATTTTTGAAAATCGAAGATATTTGAATGAAAAAACATGTTACAATCTATTTCATTGGTGGAAGAACATGTGATGTAATGCAACATTGTTGCTTAACATGTTCATCTACAAAAGGCCGATACTTTGCTTCTCTGCTCGTACTAGATATGTTATAGTTTTGAATTATTAATTTTTCCTACTATCATTATTATAAGTGTATCAGAGCCGTTAAATTAATCGAGTTTAAAGTGAATATGATTAGTAAAAGCCCATACTTTGTGATATTGATTCATTTCCTTATTTTGTATGGATATATTGATATTTTAGAAAAAAAAAATAGATTTTATAGAAATACATTGGATAATCAAACTAATCAGTGTTGAATATATTTTAATGAGAATCTATCATACCGTTTTTGATCAAGTACGAAAGTACTTAAATTCTCACCTAGAAGATAATAATTATTAATGTATTGGAAATATAGATATTAATCTACATTTGTAACCTACCATAATCAAATATTACTTTCCATAATGAGCATATTTTCAAAAATGAAAAATAAAATTCAGATGTGGTGTGTTGAACTATCCAGATGTATGATATTTGTATGTTTTTTTTGCTCACCTTTCTAATACACTCAAAGTTTGCACACATGAACTCCTCAGGTTCACATTCGATTTTGGGTCCGCAGTCTTTCTCATCTGATCCATCAGGACAATTTGGTTTTCCGTCACAAAGAGCACTTTTTGCAAGACATGTATCTAAAGGTTTACAAGGTATTTCTAATTGGGGATCACAGGTGAGACAACCTTCTTCATCAGAACCGTCATCACAATCCTTTATTGAGTCACAGTAGAAATCGGCCGCTATGCACCGGCCGCTTTTACACATGAATTCGTTCATTTCGCAGGTAGAGTTCTCTTGAAACAGATCAAAATGATAAATGTAAATATACTGAAATAAAAAAGCAGTGAATCCGATTATTTTTTTTCCCAACCAAAAGGGAATTGATTTAGATGAATGTGCTAGTTCTTCTGTAAATATATCCAAGTGTATTGGGAGTTTTAACATTCAACATAAGTACATTTTTCTAATCCAAGAAGAATGACGTTCAAGTCATAAGTTTAAAAACACCTGTATTTTTTTCCTATTTGTGTTTAGAATATCTGTAATTGATTATACTGACAAGTTTTAATACTGTGGTGTATAAAACTTCATGTATGAATTATATGGCATTATTTATTTATTTACGGCATTGCCAATTTTTTACAAAATAATTAACAAATCCACACATACGTACTATAACTATCAGCTAGATGTAAGATATAAAAAAAGAAAGGCAAAAATAAGACAATCAATTACAATCTTTTTAGTCTATTTGAGTGATTCCAAAGAAAAATTAAAAAGTTTTAAATCCACATGGTAAGTGTTGTAAAAGTTCTACCTATAGACTCATTCTGGCCATAGTTGGTATGATGAAAGAGTACTTTGAAGATTTCTGTATTTCTTGTTCTCTTTGGATTCACTTTTAAAGTTATAAGTTCAACAAATCCCGAGGAATTAATGCTATCATTGATTATTCTGTGAATTACTTTAATACCTGATTCTAATCTTCTATGAACCAGAGTATTCAAGTTAAGAATATCCAATATAATTTTATAGTTTTACTAGCTGTTGCCAGCGACTTCGCCCGCGTAGAATTTGGTAGTTGTCGTACAAAATAGTACTATGTTGTTGTATCGTTGCTGTTCCAATATTTCAACAGAATCAACGAACTTAGGCGTGCGCAGCGTTATAGAATAGTGTTTTCAAAAAAAAATGTTCTACAGCGCCATCTAGTGGCGAGTTACAAAAAAATTGATAGCCTAAAAACCTTCTCTATGAAAAATTACCTAACATGTCAAGTTTCATCACGATCGGTTGAGCGATTCACTTACCAACCAACCAACCAACAAACATCCATTTTTAAATATTAGATTCGCCAATATGATATCCCAGTTTGTATGCAGAGAACCTTAAAAACTTGTTTTGAACACTTTCAAGCATATCAATATCCACATTATATGAAGGACACCAAATTGTGAGCAATATATGATTTGAGTAATATATGATTTTCTCTGCAGATCTAAGATTGAAACCTAATATTTACAGTGCTCTCTAAATGGGTGTTCTCTGAATGGATAGTTTTCAGTGAGTAGTTCTGTTGTATGTTCTAATACTTAACAGCAAACATTCTGTTATTATAAGAGATCTCGAGTCATGACAGAGCAAATTTTTTTTCAATTTGTTATCAAAGGTATTCAGACTTTCTGTTATGTCATTAGTTCGGACTTCCATTGTCTAATATGATATAAATTGATTTGAAATCCCTGAAAGAATCTGTAAAAATTAAAAAAAGGTTTAGCCTGAAAAATAACAATTATATTAAGCAAAAAAAAACTGAAATTACAATGAAATAAAATACAAGCAACAACTAAAAAATTGAACTATTAACACGAGAAGAAAAATTTAAAAAAATTATTAACAAGAAATAAAAATTAAAAGATTACAAACCAAGTAGTGAAGTAACTTGGTTTGTAATCTTTTGATTTTTAATTTTTATTTCTTGTTAATCCAAGTAGTGAAGTAACTTGGTTTGTAATCTTTTGATTTTTAATTTTTATTTCTTGTTAATCCTTTTAAAATTTTTTTTCTCGTGTTAGTTCAATTTTTTTGTTGTTGCTTGTATTTTATTTCATTGTAATTTCAGTTTTTTTTTTGCTTAATATAATTGTTATTTTTCAGCTAATCTCTTTTTTAATTTTAACAGGTTCTTTCGGGGATTTCAAATCAATTTATATCGTATTAGACAATGGAAGTACGAACTGATGAGATGCACCACGAAACATTGTCAACCACCTTCAAACAAACTTTCTGTTATTTTATGTCCCTAGGCAGTTTATTGTGCACATTCAGGCCTCGAAGTGAACTGAATTTTCAAATGCTTTCTTGTAACTGATGGTGTAAAGAAAATTATTACAGTTACAATAAAAATGGTGCTTGATATATGATATGGCTATGTTTTCCCACACCAGAATAACCCGTTTTGCTGACCAAGATAGCATCATCTGGGGTGGAAAAAGTGTTTCCAATAGATTTATTTATCGCCACATGCTTCACCTTTAATCAACAAAGCCTAGGAAAAATGTTTATTAGAATATGGTCAACAAGAGTTCTGTTTCAAAACTTACTAGAAATTGATGACAAGTTGGTAATGGCAAATTGCACTAGTGAAATCTAAAGAATATTGGTGCTATGTGTGCTTTGTATGAATTTCCCTCTAATTTTCAAATCCTGAGTAGAACGTAGGTAATAAATTGAAACAATAATATAATGAACCAAGTCATATCATTTACATCAGCTTCTTTGAAACTGATTTAATTTCTTATATAACTTTGGCAGGTAGATGTGCAGAATGAGCCAAATTGGACAATTTCAAAGGGAAACCCCTGTTTTCAAACTAGATTGATGAATACTGATGGCTGTGTCTGGTGGTCAAATTTTATCAAAAACTTAATGGTGAAAACCGCATATGGATATCTATCATCGTTTCTGAGATACAGCATGTTTTTTGGAAATGTGCATTTTCCAAAAGTTGCTCTAACTTTTTGCCTGTCAAAAATTTCTTGTTTCTATGAAGACATTTCCAAAGCACTTTTTTACATAGAATTCAATGGTGTAAAAAACTTACTTTTTCAAATGAGATATCAATATTTATCGATGAAAAACTTATTTTTTTCAATTAGCCACCCTGTATATTCATGCAAATTTCAATAGAGCTCTAAATTACCTTTCCAAAAATGTAGCACACTTGATGTTTTGCTACACTCATCATTGAAATACATAGCTTTTAGGTTTTTGTTCCATTTTCAAACACATTTGCAATGAAGTATGAGGAGAAGTATGAAGTCTGCTTTTTACAGACCGAGGAAAATGCAGAAGCAGCAAGCAATTTGTATCACGAGAGGTATACAGAGAGAAGACAACCTTTTCAAGACAATCTCACAAGATTGCGACACAACCTAATTGATGGTGGTCAATTTGAAAATAAAAGTCCAAAATAATATGAATCTAATATGAATCAAATAGGAATAAGGAGTTGGAAGAAATAGTCGTTTTAGGAGCTGTTGAAAATAATCCCAAAACGTCAACGCGAAATTTGAAAATATCAATAGGCCTATTAAGAACTAACATTACAAGAATTTTGAAAAAACACAAATTCAAGCCATACATAACCAGAAGAGTTCATCAAATCAGACCAGAAGATTTTGAACGCTGCATGGCTTTTTGCCAGTGGTTCCTGGAGAGTTGTAACCAATTGCATGATTTTTTGTTAAATTGTATTTGGACAGACGAAGCTTACGTGAACAGTGTCGGCATTTTCAACTGCTACAATTGCTATTCTTGGGCACAACAAAATCCTCATTCTATTTTGGAGCAGAGAAGTCAAGGAAGAGTAACGTTTAGTGTGTGGGCAAGTGTTTTTACGGGTAGAATTATCGGCCCTTTCATTTATAATGGCACTCTCACATCTCGGAGGTATTTAGTAATTTTAAGATAAATTTTTGGCTGCAAATTTTGGAAATAATTGGATAACCGAGACACAACCGTTGGCCGGCCTGGTCACCGGACCTAACGCCTATGGACTTTCACCTCTGGGGAAGGTTAAAAGATCTTAATTTCAAATTGCCGACCAATTCTAGATACTAATTGAAAGCAGCAGTGATGCAAAGTTTTTCTTCTCTCACTCTTACTGAACTAATTAATTCGGCAAAGAACATTCAGAAAAAGTGTCGCCTGTGTGTAGGAGAAGCTGATATTTCGAACACCTTTTCTGAAGAAATATATTTCATTGTTTGTTCTTCATCATTACTACTATTATTGTTGAAGTTCAATTCATTAGTAGTAAATATAAAATTTGTTTTCTTTTTATCTAATACGTTGCATTAATCATTATGTCTTATGAGTTGAGAAAAGTTAGGTCGAAGGATTAAACCATGAGAGATAACACACCTAACTACAACTATTATTTGCAGCCCGTTGAATCTAGTTATGATTTTATTTCATCAACTGCTACATACTTACTGCAATCTGTTTCATCGCTATGATCATCAAATCCACAATCGTGGACATTGTCACACCGCCAAACCATTGGTATACATCTTCGGGAGTTATTACATTTAAACTGTGTTGGTAGACAAATTTCGGAACACAAAGAAGGATTTTCATCGTATCCATCAAAGCAGTCCTTCTCGCCATCACAAATCCAATGCTTGGCTATGCAAGTGGTTTTGTCACACCTCACCTGGCTTTCTCCGCAAGACACGTGTTCACAAGGACCTCCCGGATCCGACGATTCGTCTGAACCATCCTTACAGTTGTCAACGCCATCACATAGATAAGTGTTAGGTATACAGTGCTGGTTATGGAAACACTGGAAAGAATCTGAAGGGCAGAAAGATGGTGTAGTGTAGTTTTCTAGTTTGACGCAAGTGTTGTTGGAGAACGCAAAACCATCTGAACAAGCACACACTGATTTGTTGCTGGGAATTGGTAAACAGAGTTCTGGACAGGTGGAATTTGAACAGCCATTTTCTCCTGTTGACAAGCATCAATATCTATCAATACTGTTATGTTGATAATGGAATTGTAATAGGAAAATAAACTTATATTGTCCAAACACGCCCTAAACCCGATTACAGGACAGAGTACACTATTTTGGGATGAAAGTTTAAATATAGGAAATATATAAATATAGTAATAGTAATACATTCATGGAATATTCAAAAGAAAAAAAAAGAAATTTCAAGTAAGTCTTTGAAGATTTGTATACATAATATACCGTTTTGTGATAAATGTGTTGAATACAGGAAATATACATATATCGTAACAATAAAGCCTTTGCGGAATAAAAAACAAATTTTAAATAAGTATTTGTTGCTCCCCAAACATAATATTTTTATCTCTTTTCTGAATATATTCAATGGTTTTGAATAAATGTCTACTTTCTGACAGACTTGATTTAATTTATAGCACATTGCAAATAAGGGAGATTTGAATCACATATTTGTTCTCGGTGTTGGTAGGTAAAAACATTGTTCAGTTCTATCACTGATTCTTGGCACATGAAACTCTAGTTCAGGGGTCTCCAAACTTTGAAGCCTTCGGGCCATAATGATTTTTTCAGTTTGTTCCAAAGGTCAATTTCTGCCCTTAACTATATTTCTAGACTAGGATAGTCGCAAAGTGCGTGACCTAAGCAAACTTACGGTTTTTTTGCATTTCAATTATTATTGTGTATTGTGACACTTAACGACATCTAGTGGCGAGTAGTGGTACTATGTACTATTTTTTTCAGCTACCTGTTAGGTGGCATTAGGCGTAATTAAATATTTGAAATTACCGCGTTGGTTTGAGAATGTTCTAGTTCTAGCTAGTGTATTCCGATCACCTCGAGATGGCAGTAATAATTGCATATAAAAAGGCTAGCGGCGCAACCGCGAGTTAGTCTGCGTAGGAAAGGCGAAGGAAGCGAAACTGTCTATTGTGAAATAAAGTAACACCCGTCAATAAAAGTATTTCGATTTGACTTATTGTTTTTATGTGTGATTTGTTAGTATGAAAAAGAAGCGAAAAATCGACTATGAATGCAGAACGTTCCAAGAAAAATGGAACTTTCAGTATTTTGTGATTCGAGTCCAGTAATAAGGCGCTATGTTTAATTTGTAATGAAACCATAGCTGTTCTCAAATACTAATAACATTAAACGACACTATGAATCAAAACATCTTCAAAGTTACTCCAAGTATACAGGAAGTTTGCGGAAGGAAAAAATTGAAGCTTTGAAATGCGGACTCAAATCGGAGCAATCTTTGTTTACCAAAGCGAATACTGAACAAGAGTCTGCAACTCGCGCCAGCTTTCGTGTGGCTCTTAAAATCGGAAAACGTGGCAAACCATTCACCGATGGAGAAATGATAAAAGAATGCTTGATTGCAGTAGCCGAAGAAATATGCCCCGAACAGGTAAGACATTTTGAAGGGAGTTGAAAATGCCATTAATAAAAAGAACCTTCTATGGAGAAATTTGAAATCTATAACAACTGATGGAGGCAAAAATATGTATGGTAAAAATAAAGGAGTGGTTGCACTTGTGTCAAAGGCTGTAGAAAATGATGGTGGTTCAAAACCATTAGTCTTACATTGTATCATTCATCAACAGTCCTTGTGCGGAAAATATTTGGATATGTCTGAAGTTCTAAAACCAGTCATATCAGTTGTTAACTTCATCAGATCCACTGGGCTTTATCACCGAAAATTCCGCGAGTTTATTCAACAGATTGGAGAAAATGATTTACCATATCATACTGCCGTATGCTGGCTTAGTTGCGGAAAAGTCCTTAAGCGCTTTTTTGAACTTCAAGCAGAGATCGATTTTTTTTTAAATGAGAAGCAGCACTCTTTTGCTGATTTAGCAAATAGTGAATGGATGTGGAAGTTTGCCTTCTATGTCGATTTGACAAATCATATGAACAAACTGAATTTGAGATTGCAAGGAGAAAATCAGCTTCTCCCTGATTTATACACCAATATCAATATCTGCCTTCAAGCAAAAAATAATACTATTTCAATCGCAATTACGTAAAAAATGTTTCACACATTTTGAAACATGTGAAATATTCAGCCACACTACGAGACTGCATTTCCCGTCAATTTTGCAATCGGAACTTTGAGTGCTTTGAAGATAAATTTTGATACTCGTTTTTCAGATTTTGATGTCATTGCAAATGAAATTAAGCTTTTTCAAAATCCTTTTGATTCTAACATTGAAACCCTGGCTCCGGAAGTCCAAATGGAAATTATTGATTTACGGTGCAGTAATATGCTTAAGAACAAATATCAAAATTCATCTTTGTTGGAATTTTATAAGTCTTCCATTGGTACAATTTGATAATTTACATAAATTTGCTCGTGGGTTGTTTTCTGTTTTTGGTACTACATACTTGTGTGAGAAAACGTTTTCCAAAATGAAGTACACAAAGAACTTTTACAGATCTCAATTAACCGATGATCATCTTAAATCTGTTTTGATAATTGGTACAAGTAAAATTGATCCACAACTACAAAGTATTGTCGGTGGAAAATCACAATTACATAAATCTCATTAGTGTTTTTGTTTTACTGTGATTCAATTCAATTATTTGTTAGTTATTAATATGCTTAAACTTATATACTTCAGTTAAGTTTTGTTTGTCATCATTTCTGTCGTTAAGTTTTACCTTGCAAGTAAATAAAACCGAGTAATTACCATTCTGTGTTTTCTTCTTCAACTTATCACAGCAATAGTAACAACAATTAGGTAATCATTGGTTGCCGCGGGCCATATTGATGACAGTAAATCATTGGCTGTCGCGGGCCGGATTGATGAAACTGGTGGGCCGGATTTGGCCCGCGGGCCGTAATTTGGAGACCCCTGCTCTAGTTGAAACAATCGCTTTGTTGAGTTGACAAGATTGTTTACCAGTTTGTATATAAATATGCAAGAATGATAAGTTCTTCTGTCTTCAAAATATAGAAAATGAAATTGCTTCAACAATATATTATTAACTATTCCCTGTCTGGGGTAGGCATTATCTAGTTTGTAGATAACATATTTCTTAAACCGTTGTTGGACAGATTCAAGCGATTGAATGTGTGTAGTATATATAGGTGACCAGATAAGACAGCCATATTCTAAATGGAATCTGATAAATGAGTTGAGAAGAGTAATAAAACTTTCCATGCCTTTGAAATCTTTACAATTCCTAAATATAAGCCCTAACATTCTTTTCACAGCAGTCACATGTTTCTCTATGAGAGTTTAGTGTCAAAGAATACTCCCACACCTTTGCACAAGTAAATAATCATTTATCAAATAATTGTCAAAAGTGGTATGTTTATTACACAAGATGGTATATTTACATTTACTTAAAGTGAGTGGGGACAAACTGGGACCGATTTGTAAAATAGGAATGAAAGAATTGTAGCAGATTTGAATGAAAACCAATTTCATCGAGTTTTGAAATGAGTATGGTGTGGTGTAACTTGTCGAAGGCCTTTGACGAGTCTGTGTATATTGTGTCTACCTGAAGCTGATTTCCTAAAGCACGACTTATTGTTTGTGTGTTCAAGAGTTATTATATTTTGTACTTTGTGAGATATTCTATTATAGATACATATCTCAAAGTATTTTTCAAAGGTACACAGCAAGGCGATGAGTCAAAAATTTTTCATATCATTTATCTTACTTGTAACCGCAATTAACCCCAATTGAAATATAAACTTTACAGGAAGGAAAATATAAACTGTTACTAACTTCAGATGTAACCACTTTAATTGTAATATTTTTATCTAAGTGTAATATTTAATAAAATTATAAATGAGATTATTAGAAAACCATCAAACAAAATAAAACTGAAAATCGATGGATCGTATTTATTTTAGATGTGTAAGAATTATAGATATTTACGAAATTACTGTAACCAAACTGTATTTAAACTATTCAAATCATTATACCATATAGAATATCAATATCAAGAGAAACGAAATTGGTTTTAGTTTTTATCTAACTCAATTTTGTTTGTGATTACTTTCCACTTTCATCTTTTTGAGAATCAATATGGCAGATTTAATGATTTCATACCTTTTTGTATGTCGGCATCGACCAATTTAATATCATAAAGAGGCAAATTTCCTTGAAAGATTTTCTTCAAACCCGTCTCATTTCTGTAAGCCATGATAGACCCTTTTGTCATTTCAATGAAGTATAAATGCTTTTGCATTCCAACGCCAATAGCAAGGCTAACAGATGAAGGTGAATCTATACCCATCTTGATTTCGGTTTGTCTATTACTTCCATCTAAATTGATGCTCTGTATCCAATGTAAATGTTTATCAGACCAATACAACTTCTTTCCCAAAATATCAATTGCCAGACCTGTGGGCCAATCTATGTCATTAGTGATAAATGATTTTATGTTTTTTCCGTCCATTTGAGCAGTATCGATCCTCCCATCTTCAGGTGACATACTCGACCAATGAGCCCAAAACATCACTCCTGTTGAAATATAATATTAATGAATATATTTTATATTACTTCAAATGAATTGATTCATATGTAATTCTTGATAAAAATCTAGTAAGTATACGTGTAAATGAATGATGGATAATGAATGATATTGTATAAATTAATGGAAGAGAACTATTGAACTAGCAGTCATAGGAAAGTGGGCAAACCGCAGGAACCTATATACGCTAAGTCAAGTGTAAAGGATAGGCAACAATTGGCTACGAAAAGGGGTGAAAAAAAAAACGGTCACTTGGTATGTCGAGACGCGCGTTGAGTAATTTTTGTTCTGGTGGGAAAGGCTGGGAAAGTGTTGTCAATAGATTCAAGTATTGTCTTTCTATCAAACTTGGCTGTACCACTAGCGAAGGCTAAGTATGCGTATTGAGGCCCTGACATCAAGTCAGAAAAACCTTGCATGTCACTACCTGAGAAGTAGGCAGATTGAGACATCAGTGTAGTCATACTTTCTTGAAAATGAATTTACAGTCAAAGCCAAACTTTGCAAAACACTGAGCTTGTTTTTTGTTTTTGAAATTATCGTAGTAGCTTGTGTGCACTTCTTATAGATACATAAGTTTTTTTCTAAAACATTTAAATGAATTATTTTTGGAATCATGGAATATGTATGTTTTTTGTACATCGAGTTATGTCTGAGAAATTCAAACTTCTTTCGTCATATTTACTGAAAGGCAATTGCATTTCTTGGTGCTGTTACTACCAAACTTGCTTTTTTAAAAATTTTTTATTCCACTGAATATCCAACAATATAAGTTTTTATTGAAATTTATAATTGGATATTAAATAATACAGACAAGGAATATCAAAACAACGAAATAATTAAAATTAACAAATAATCATCCATAATGATTATCTAGTAGAATAACATCAAATCAAATCAAAATATACTTTATTGTCCGAAGAATGGCATCTTATTGATACATTCCAAGAAATACAATGTAGATATAGAAAAAATTCTAAAAAGCATAAATGTAGATATAAAAAAGTTTCAAAAATGTATAAATGTAAATATAAAAAAGTTCTAAAAATGTATAGATAAAACACCACCATGTATAAAGTTTATGTTATTTGTTAAAATACTCTTCCAAACTATAATAGGGTCTATAAACAAGTAGGTTCTTCACCATCAAATTCAAAGTTGGGATAGGAAGTCTAAAGATATAATTGCTATTACGAGTAGCATAAGGAGTAGAAGCAAACTTGAACTTTGATTTATGTTTATAAATAAGGCAAACTGTCTCTAGGATAAATAGTGCAATGACTGTTAAAATTTTATTAGCAGTGAGCAAGTTCCTGCACGATTCTCTGAGTTTGACTTTACAGAGACATCTCAGTAACCTCTTCTGTAATATTAATACAGAAGAGAGAAGGGATGAGTCGCATGCTCCCCAAAAAGATATTCCATAACGTGGTCGAGATTCAATAAGTGCATGGTAAACGGTCTTTGCGATATGGAAACCCAACTCATTTGAAACCACTCTAGCTGCATAACATCCGGGGGAGATCCTACTCTTGAGTTGTTTAAGGTGTTCATTAAGTTTCAGCCTATTATCAATGAATACACCGGGAAATTTTGTGTTAAATTAATTTTGTAATATGGCAGCGTCTATTGGAATTTCATCAAGCGAATATTTGAATGATATTATATTCGTTTTAGATGCATTGAGCGAGAGTAAATTTGCATTGCACCAGCTCTTCACCTCCTTCAAGTCGGATGATATCATTTTATTTAGTTATTATATGCCAATGAAATTCTTCCCTTTTTCACTACTATGGTCTCATACTACATCAAAATGAAATTTGGAAAAATGATTTTGACTTTTACCTCTTATAGGATCCACTGCTATGGACGTCGGCGTGAAATTAGCATTCTGAATGAGAGTTTTGGATACTGAAGTATTTGATAACTGTATAACGCCTAACGAATTCTTCTCCAAACTTGTCCAGTAAATATTCCGAGAGATCCAATCCAAAGCTAAACCATCACAAAGTACGTTTTTTGCTAAAATCGTGTGGTTGGTCGTGTTGCTAATAGGAACCATTTCTATGGTCATGGATTGTATGTCAGAATAGAAAATTGACATGGTCTTCACGTCATAATCCAGACCTTTAGGTCGTCCTATTCTTGTCAGTGGCACCATGGCATCATTTCCAGTCTCTAAATCTACAGCTTTAATGGAAAATGGACGGCTTTTCGATAGCAACAAAAAAGTTGAAGGCGTTTTCATGGCACATTTAGTGTTGTTCACAAGGACATAGCCTGATGCACAGATACATTTTTTAATAGCTATTTGACGATTCCAAACAGGAATACAAAGGTGTTCACAGTCATGATTTGACTTACATGGATGAGCCACTGAAAAATAAATAACTGTCATTACAAGTCCAAATATCAAGACTGATACACAAACTGAGAAAATCATTAGAAAGTGTATTTATGTGTATGTTGATAATAATGTTTGAGATTCTCAAGTGTATTCAATCATCTTTTTTTTAAGTTTCAGTTCTGATCTATCTTTTTTTATATTCTCTTCGTACTTAGCTATGTTACAGTTTTGAATTATTTTTTTCCATACTATAAACATTTATGTTTTTCGGGAAAATAAATCATTGTTATTATCATTATTATTGTATAGTTCTTCATCTAGATTTTTTTGGGTTTAATCTAATTTCAGATTTTTTAGCTTATATACTTTTTATTGTCATTGCCAATAAAGGCAAGAGCTGTCATACCTTCATTGTCATTTTCCTGCTATTATTTTTCAATATCTTATTTTTATTCGGAAGATTATTCACTTTAATTCAATATAAACTTTATTGTCTGAAGAATAAATTCTTATTGACGAAGCCTGGTGAAAAAATATAAATATAATCACAAAGTAAGTGATTACATGAACTGAAAAGAGACTTGCAAATAACAATAACCTGATAAAAACGTTCAGAATATAAGAACATGGTCAATCAAATGAAATAAATTAAATTAAATCAATAAAATATCATAGCTATTACAGATAGTCATACTCAATTGAAATTATCATTGTAGAATTCAGCTAAGCTATATAAGGTCTCTCAGAAAGCAAGTCTTTCAGCTTTCTCTTAAGAGCACTAAGGCCATTTATGGTTCTTATAGTTTGAGGAAGGTGATTGAACATTTAGAAACCGTTGTAAATAATAGAATCTTTAAATAAAAACAAAGAAGGCAGCGGTAAATTGAAGCTGAATCTTTGCCTGGTTTTAAACATTGGCTCGTCCAAGTTGTTAAACAAATTTCTACTTTTAAAGAGAAGGCAGATCGTTTCCTATATAAATAAGAAGACCACGGATAGATATTTTGTAAACCAATTGATTTATTGTTTTCACTGATATATTATATACTCACCATCAGGTTGTCGCTGCCTATGGAACACATATACATTAAATGGTCTACTCATATTTGCTACAAGTGTCTTTTCCTCATGTCCAGATTTATCCAACTCGAAGATACTATTATTAAACCACGATGAAACAAACAGTTTATTCTGAAAAATTGAAATCCCATACAAATTTCGTACCTTTGGACCTCTCAAAACTGTTTTTCTGTTCTTTCCATCATAATCTACGGTTTCCACATAATCCAAGTATGTATCTATCCAATACACTCGTTTCTTTGGAAAGTCTACTGCAACTCCATATGGATAAACAATTGTGTGATCTACAATAGGCATTCTTGAAAGCCCGTCCATACCAACACGCTCTAACATAGGTGCTGAATTTCCCCACTTAGTGAAAAATAGATATCCGCTAGTAGGGTCAAGTGCTAGTGACCGTGGCTTACTCAAATCGTACTCAATGAGCATGTTACACCAGCGCAAGTTATTTGTACACACAATAATCACCTAAAAAAATACATCATTTATAATAACAAGAGGCAAAAAAATTCAATTTTGGAATGAAAAATTATATTTTCAAAAGCCTGGTGAAATTACTGTTATGAACAATTTCAAACAGTTGGTTTTAGTATATTTCAAAATCAATTGTTTTTATAGGCAAAGAAAGAAACAAGATTGAATAAATATTTCAACAATTTTCAATAGTAATAATGAATGAAATTTTTGTTCAACAACAGAAACATAATATATAATCACCTCTCTTTGGTCATCCATGAAGTACCAATTCCCTGTTATCCAATCGAATACCATCTGTTGAATTGCCTCAATTTCCAATAGAGGTGAATCAGAACTCATGACCCAGCGGTTGTTGAGATCGTTAATATTGGCACAAACTAATGATGCTTTAGTGAGATTGTGATGGACATAGCATACTGTGTGATTACGATGAATGAATTCCAAAGCATTGCTGTTCAAAAGATGGAGAGTAGAGTTTCCAGGAAAAGCCTTTCCATCTAAGGTAACCCTTTTTATTTCCGTTTGGGTTGAGAAGATCAGAGATGGGGGTTCTGAAGCTGGAACTGTAAGATATTGTTTTAAGGAGCAAGTTATTATCGTTCGTGAAGACAATAAGGCAATCATTTGTTGTAAATAATTTAAACCCCTTAACCATATTGTTTCTTTCATGGGTGGATTTTAACATTAACCAACTAATGAAAAATTCAGAATCAAAATACTGACGGATTTCTTCTAGTTTCATTTAATAGTATATTAATTTCAACAATATCAATAGTAGACGACACCATAGCTAGTATTTGTGATCTAACACAAGACAGTGCTGTTTGCTGGCGTTTAACGTGGTCAAGAATGTAACATTTAAGTTTAGCTGTCATTTTAAGATCTATGGCAGTTTGACCTATCTACCTGCTTGCAGTAAAAAATGTAGAGAGACAGAAATAATTGAAAATGAATTCAAATATTGGCATTGAAATATTTCAAACAAAAAAATCAATTACACCTAATTATATTAAAACAGTAAAAACAAAAACAAAATAGTACAATATTCTTCTAAATAAGACCCAATGTCAAAGATCTAAAGTGTTTATTACATATTCAGAATACGCTGTCTGTTCAAAAAATAAGGTGAATTTTTATTTTTCACAAAAAATTATTCATTCATTCATCAATTAATATTTTGTACGCCCCATAATAATCTCCCTCATATTTAATACACTTGTGGCAGCGTTTTTTCCAATTCTCGAAGCTGTTCTGATATGCACTTTTTGGTCCTTAAGATCTTCTCAACGATTGCTATTTATCTCCTTCATCGTCGTAAAACACTGTCCTTTCATGGACTCTTCAATCTTGAGAACATGAAAAATCACAGGGGTACAATCTGGTGAATACGGTGGCTAAGGCACGATTAAGGTGTTTTCAAACAAAAAAATTACGAACAAGCAATGACGAGTGAGCAAGTGCATTATCGTGATGCAAAAGCCATGCACTTTTTAAGCAGAATACCGGACGTTTTCTTCGTATTGCTTCTCACAAGCGCCGCATAACTTCAAGATAATACTCGTTATTGACCATACAACCATGTGGCAAAAACTCCTGATGCACTATGCCACAGTAATTGAAGAAAACAGTGAGCATAACCTTGACATTTGATCGAAATTGGCGTGCTCTTCTTGGTCTTGGCTCTCCTGGGCTCTTCCATTGGATTGATTGGACTTTGGTTTCAAAGTAATATTTTCACATATAGTCAGTGGGCATACTTGTAGACTGGCTATAAATCAAATTATCTAAGAACAATTCATTCAGGCCAGTCTCATCTCCCTACACAGTAGGTTAATGGACTGACACCTATCAGAAAACAA
The DNA here is from genome assembly GCF_025532065.1 of Leptinotarsa decemlineata. Lineage (NCBI taxonomy): Eukaryota > Metazoa > Arthropoda > Insecta > Coleoptera > Chrysomelidae > Leptinotarsa > Leptinotarsa decemlineata. The sequence continues at coordinate 11,741,480 of NW_027412694.1, read as the reverse complement.
CTACTCCCCTGGCTAATACCACGAAGGGCGTTGGATTATATCCAACAGGTTGGCGATACAACTGCCGCAATAAACATATACCTATGATTCGTCACCAGTTATGACCCTTTTGAGAAAATCTGGATCGCCGTTGACCTCATTCAACGATTCCAGAGCGATGTTCATGGGACGGTTTTTTGACGTCTAAATTCAGCAATTTTGAAACAAACTTCGCTGCCACACGCTTCGTGCCCGAAATTTACGAAAAACTAGCATTGCATTAACTAACCGATATGCCGACATCCTCAGCAATTTCTCTAATAGTAATTCAACAATTCTATTTAACAATTTTCTTCATTTTCTCAACATTTTCATTGGTTGTTGATGTACTGGGACGAACACGCAAAACACATAACTTTCAATAAATTGATGGATGTAGCGGTTACTACTATGTTTTTTACCACTTTTATTTTTGACTAAAGTTATTGCAGTTTCGTCTTATAAGACATTTATTTATTTATTTACGGGAAAGCCCGTTTAAAGTATAAATTACAATGTTAAAATATAATTAAAATAAAATCAGATAAGGTACTGAATGACAAATTCCAACTAAGAATAGCTTGAAAGCGGTAAATTTAAAGTCTAAAAAGAGGTTAATTTTAGAGTATTAAACGACAAAAAACAGTGAGCGACAATAAAACATACCACATATACTACCATAAACTATACACTAAAACATTAAAGCACAGTATTCCATAATTGAGTTTAAAAATGATGCAAGATGTTAAACATCTCAACATTAACATTACTATTGGCTAATCGTAAGATTCTTGGAATGCAGCTATTGAATGTGTGGTTCAAACAATAAAATGGTACGTGAAATGTTTGTTGCTGTCGAGTTGAGCGGTTTTGAACATGTAGATACATTTTTTTTAGGAGTTCAGGACAACTGAATTTGCCGTTAATAATATTGAAAAGTAGTGTCAGATCTCTCTATTTCCTCCTAGTTTCCAGGGAGGACATACTCAGAGATTGCAGTAGCAACTTATACTTGCAACGAACACCCGATTTATATACTATGTATCTGAGGAAGTTGTGTTGGACATTTTCGATGTTCCTAATATAAGTTACACAATGAGGGGACCAGACAGAAGAACAATACTCCAGGTGTGGACGGACCAGTGAACAATAAAGGGCTTTAATAGCAGTTGTGCCAGTGAATTCTTGGGTTAGCCATTTGATAAATCCTAGCATTTTCATGGCTAGCCGTTGATATATGTAGATTGAATATAGGACGAAACTAAAGTAACTTTAGTTACAAATAGGAGTGGTAAAAAACATAGAAAGTTTCAATTCTCATTTTTCATGACTTCTAACTTTTATGCCTCTCACCAACAAACTAAACATGCTAAACATCTAAAAATGTGAACGTATGTAAGAGATGTGTACCAACATAAAAAAATTTTAAAAATCGCTAATCAAATGTATGTAGCCCGCAAAATTTGAACATTCACCTTATTTTTTGAACATCATAATTTTTAGGTTTTTTGTTACAAATTTGAATTATGTATCAGGTATATATTTTCTTTACGTACTCACCATTTATAGCAATGCAGTCGGTTCCGTTCACTTGGTAACCAGATACGCATGAGCATTCAAAAGATCCTATTGTGTTTGTACATAGCTGGGCGCAAGTATCATCAAACTCACATTCATCAACATTAACACATTTATTGCCATCAGGCCTTTTTCCATCTGGGCAATAGCACTGAGGACCCTTGGGGGTTGGTTTACATCCAAATGTACATTGTAACCTACCACAAATATAAAAGATAAACATGAAATCATACAATGATGTTCAAAGGACAAATATTTTGTATTTCTTATTTGATTATTAGATAGGAAAACTTGTAGATCTATTATACAAAAAAGAGCCGACAGAGACTTTCTATGACACTAATCCCAGAGAATTTGTTCAACAGCACAGTACAAGTTTTGCGGCGCTAGCACATGCTATTTGTTACTCAAGCGTGTAATATATCAGCCTTCGTCAATTGCAACTTATATATTCAATTGCTGTAAAGTAATGTAAATTAGACGGTTTTGGAACTATTATTTGCAGCATCAAACAGTTTTATTCTCTATATGTATATGAAGGAGAGCGATAAATTCCCAATACAAATTAACATATCAAATGAGTTGAGAGATATTTATCGCCAGCTCAAAAATTTGGCTAAAATTGAAATAGTTTTATTCATCATTATAATTTTCACACATACACAATTACAAGATTAAATACATGAGAAAACTTATTGAACTAGTCAAAGAAGTAAAATGCTAAAAACTAAACACAAATGTTGTCAATAAATTTAAAAAAAAAAGGTTAAACCGAATTCTTATACACAGAATTCTTAAGTTAGTTTGATACAATGCAAAATTCTTTGAGAAAAATACAACAGCGATTTGATTTTTTTTTATAAACAAATAATATTTTGACAGCGATGACATAAGCTGCGTTACTAACAGTAATAATACCTATAAGGTCGGTTAAATTGGTTTTTCATTTTGAGGAACTAGAATATATCTCTAAAAGATATTTTTAACGCATTGAGAGGAGTTTACGGAATCATGGTTAATTTGAAAAACCTCGAGTAAGAGTTGTACAGTAAGTAGAAGAGTTTGGTGATACTGAAATTGGCGTTTTGTGTGAGTTCTAAGTTCAGAGGGCATTCTCAGTAATAATGAAGTGATATTTATTCGATTCAAAGTTTGTGAAATACTGAAAAATGGGGAACAAAGCAGTATCATTGAAAGAGATTGAACATCATAGGGCTATATCAACTATGTCAGTTCGAAAAGTTTGAGAAGAAATAAATTTAGAACTTACAAAGTCAGAAAAATCCACCATTTGCGTTCAACAGACTATGATAAGCGAAAAATATTTTGAAGATGACTACTCAGACATCATCAAGATAATGAAGTCTGTAATAAAATTTTATTATGCAATGAGAATAGATTCACAAATAAGGGATGGTTCAAAAGAAATGATCATTATCACTTGCGACAAGAATATTATTTTCTACATAGAGCTACAAATTTCCAGAAGAGATTTTGAGTTAATGTTTGGTTTGGTGTGCTAGACAGCAAAATTATATGTCCGCTATACTTATTTTAGACATCTTTGACAAGGGAATTATATTTGGAATTCTTGTCTGAAGCTCTAGTTGAGATGTTGGAAGATTTGATTTGAATGTTTGGAGAAAATATCAGTATTTTCAACATAATGGAGCTCCACCACATCGCAGAACTATTTGCAGAGATTTTCTCGATACGACTATGACAGGAAAATGGATAGGAAACAATGGTCCTATTAAATGGCCACCACGTTCAACTGACCTAACCCTTCTGGACTTCTCATTGTAGGTCTTCATTGAATACAAGGTATTCGGCTCAACTTTTGCCAATATTGACGTCTTGTATATCTCCACAGATGTTGGAAAATTGACATAAAAATACTATTGCAAGAATGAATATGTGTTCAAGGAACGATGGATGGCCAATATGTGAAGTTTATCTACAGCTTTGAGTTCTAGACCCATAAAATATTGGTTTCCTTGTTTTTTTTGAGGTAGCACTGACCGAGAATTGTATGACCATAGAGTGATGATGAAAAAAACGTTGGGAAACACATGAAGTTGTTGATAAAATATAATGAATAAAACGTCGCATTGCAAATTGGTTTGTATCAGATTTGTATCATTTGAAAACAAAAAAAAAAAACATTTATTGCCCAAACAGGCATAAGACCCAGTTAAAGGACAGCTTTTACAAACTATACATGTATTTGTGAACAAGAACTAAATTAAATCATTCAATAATTGGTAGAAAATGTTAAATCATAATAACAAAAAAAAAACAATCAATGGCAAGAAAACATAATAACATGTATAAATGAATAACATGTATGAATAGAGAGGAATAAATTTTCACATACATCATTTGGAAAGAATATGTCTAATTTCCCTTTTGAACACTCCAATAGGCGTTGTAAATAGATATATTTTTCGCATATCTAATTGAATTTTTGCACATCGAATGTGCAAAATGTGAAATAGAGGTGGTAGAACCAATAAATAAAATTCAACAATTCTAGATTTTGGTGAATATTTTAAAAACAACCAGTGATACATCTATCGTTTACAAAATTCAATTTGAAATAGAAGAAATATCTTGTTAATTAATTGATATTAGGTAAAATGTTCGTTCTTTTTTCTTGAAAACTTTTGTATTCATATCACTTGTCAATAATTGTATGTTTTTCAAGAATTCATAATAATTCTCATTGATTCAATTAAATGAATGCAAATTTTTTGAAAAAATGCGAGTGTCTGGTTGATTTTGCAGTCGAATTTAAACAGAGTTTAGATTTCAACTCAAATATTAGGCAACATTGAACAATTCGAATACAAAAAGAAAATAGGCCACATGCAGATATTTTCAATGGGCCAAAAATAACCCTTTGTACTAGATAACTGCATAATACAAATTCTTTCCGAATGAGACAATTCATAAAGTGATAGGAATTATATGAATTCAAATAGACAACCACATATGTCAAAAACCTGTCAGAAGGACTCTTAATACGTCGGTTGGCGTTTTGCCAAGTGTAAATACTTGTGTACACTTCATTATTAATTGAACCTTTAAACCAAATTAAAAGCAAAAGATCTTATGGTTTGTGAAGGTAGAGGCATTTTTGAATTTGAAAGATATACTTTTATCATGTTTGCTGATAGATATAATATATGTTGTATGAATTTTACCAACCTGTCACAAGCTGCAGAGTAATTCCGGCAGAAATCCCACTCATCACTATTTCCCTCACAGTCTCGATGGCCATCACAAAACTTCTTGACTGGTATGCATTCCAAGCCTACTCCACAAGCTGCTTCATTCCACTTACACTGCCACCCTTTGGTGCAGTTATGTGGGTCCTCATCAGAGAAATCTGGTCCCAATTCAGGAGATACTCCACAGTCTTTTTCCTCATCACACACCCAACCTGAATATAAATGTTTGTAATGAGCTAGTGAGGTTGTCAACTTTCTAACGAACATAAAAAAAAGATATTTTCAATATTTCAGAAGAAAATGATGAAAAACTATTTTAATATATGTTAAGCCCTTTGCGGTTAATGTTGTGTAAGATTGAAAAAACAGTTTTTTAAACGTTTTCTCCCAATATTCATAACCAGTATATCTAACAAAATATATTTAATTCTAATATGGATTGAAGTACTTGAAAAAACATTAAAATTAGTACAGTTTTTGTATCAAAATGGTTGTTTTAGTAATAATTTGTCAATTTAATAGTTCAGGTAATACATTTTATAGTTGTTCAAATATTAGAAGAGTATGAAACGTATTGATTCGATTTGATGGAACCACAGATTGAATATTATATAGATGAGAAGATCCAATTATTTCCTTTGATGCCAGAATCTTAGTAACATCGTCATTCAATTTGAGTGTTTGGAAGAGTGTTACCTTTTTTAATAAGACATTGAATATCAGGTAAACCTGGAGAGAGTAGAAATAAGTTTTTAATGCCTTTAAATGGCAAGATCTATGTCAAGTAGAGTATCTGGATAGAGATAAATATTGAATATTGCTGACAGCAATGTTCAATTGAAAAAATAATTGAACAATGTTTATATAGGGTCTTCCCTATATAAACATTGGAACTTTGACAATCGATAACGGCCATCTTGTTGAAGCTACATCTGTCATATTAGTCCGTTTTGCCAAATCATTCAACAATACGTGCAACTAGTAAAATTGTATTATCAAAATGGGTGTTCTGTTTGGAAATCGTACCACACGCTTCGCCCATTTTACAGTCTCCATAATCGTCCTATAGAGAGGACTATTCGCATTGTGACGGATAAATTTGAGTCGACTGGTTCAGTAAACGATCGAACAACACCCATACATCGACGAAATGCAAGATCTGCTGAAAACATCGCCGCTGTCTGTGAGAGTGTGCGGGAGAATCCGAGGCAGTAGATTTTGTAGAATTTTGCGTCGTGACTTGGGCTTGTACCCATACAAAATTCAACTTACTCAGGAACTGAAGGTGAACGACCATAGACAACAGACATGTGTTGGCTGAATAGGCTCTGAAGTAGTTGACAACTGACATTAATTTTCATCGAAAAATCATCTTCATCAATGAGGGCCATTTCTGGATGAATGGGTACATGAACAAACAAAGTTGTCGAATTTGGGATGATACCAATCCACATGAGATCCAAGAACGTCTAATGCATCTCGAAGGTCTGTGTAGATTACATCAACTTGTTTTCCAGTATTTATCGAGAGTGCTAAGTTATTGCTGAAACCATGAGATTTGTTACAGTTGATTTTTTATTAACAAAACCGTGCTGTTCTCTGCAGATAGTGTCTTCAACATGGGCATATAGTCTATTATAAGACTCTTTCTAAGATGTTTGATGTGAATTTTGGGCTGGGGACCTCATCGATCCATATTTCTTTGAGAACGACGTTGGCCAGGCCATCAATGTGAACGGCGAGCACACTATGCCTGAAATGGATGATTCGGACACCAACGACATGTGGGTTCAACAGGACGGTGCTACGTGCCACCCAGCTCATGCCACATTGGATATTCTGCAAGAGCGATTTGAGGGCGTAGTCATCTCACGTGGAACTGATGTGAACTGGCCCCCGAGATCGTGCAATTTGACTCCGTTAGACTTTTTCTTGTGGGTTATTCTTAAGTCGCAGGTGTATGGGAATAAGCCACAAACCACATAAACCATGCCATCGGTTAAATTCACCCTGATTTAGATAGATGGATTTTATTTAAACTGCAGGTTTACACCTGATTATATGTATACAGTCAATGTCATGGTACATAAAATATATGATTTTACAATACACAGAGTAAATAAACACCTAAAATTACATACAAGAGAAACATTATTAAAAACAGGTATATATGGCACATTTTTTATAAACGACTGTCTTATTTCTAATTCATTACAGCAAAAAAAATCAAGACTTTCATGACTTACGACTAGATCATTGACTTGCCTAAGGCAGCGATTGAGTGGAGACTCTGATCAGGTGACTGCATAGAAAACCCTATTGCAATTTCTTAGACTAGCACTAGGAACATGAAGATTGATCACACTGAGGAGTTCAGGTACATTTATTATCTGATTAAATATGTTGAATATAAATAGTACATCATTCAAGTTTCGACGATCCGACAGGGTTAGGTATGTCAAAATGTTCTAGATGAGTCCTATAGGAGATCATAGAGGGAGACTATTTATTTTTTTGAAGTAGGTGTACCTAAGAAAATTCTTCTGTATTTTTTCTATCATTTCTGAATGAAATGTTGTTTGCGGATTCCAGATTGTTGAAGCGTATTCGGGCTTTGATCTGACAAAGACATTGAATAGAAGAGTTCCTAGTTTCCATTTGAAATCCCTGGCGTTTTTTAACACGAAACCAAACTGTTTGCATCACGTACAATATATTCTATGTGATTTCTGAAGTTGAAGTTACTATTAAATATGACTCCTAGATCTTTGGTCTGGTGCCATTTATTGAATATTCCGTTAGAGTAATAACATTTTTCCATGAAAAAGACATAACTTTGCATTCATCCTCATTCAGCATCAAGCTGTTCGTCTCACAAAAGATAGTGATAGAATCTAAGTCTTTCTGAAGGTTTTCACTGTCCCTTTCATCGTTGATGGTTTGGTATAGTTTGAGATCATCTGCATAGAGTAGGAATTTGGAATGTCTTATATAATTACCTATATTGTTAATGAACATTATAAATTTTTTTCTCAAATATGGCCGACAGTGAAGTACACTATTCAGATCGGTCCCGAAAAACGTGCAATTATTGTAAAAAAAATACAAACACAGGTCTCAAATGTGATATATGTGAGTCTGTATATCATAATAGCTGTGCAGCAAAAGTGAAAATTTGCTGTGATGTGTCAATTATTAATCTAATAGAGCTGGAGCCCATTCAGCCCAACGAATTTCTGAAAGAGGAAAATGAACTTCTGAAACAAATTATCGCTGATAAAAATACAATAATTAATGATAAGGAAACTGTCATTAAAATGCTTGAAGATAAAATAGATGCTCTGGAAACAAAATTTGAAAATGCAAATCGTGGAGTTCAGCATAAAAATGGTAAACAATTGAAGATTCCCACAAAAACAATTGAAGTGGCAGATAAACCACATGAAACAAAAACCGACCCAGGTACAAAAAAAAAACAAACGACTACCTTTGAGGAAATCCAAAACAAGCAAATAAATGTAATGAATCAGCTAATACACTTACAGGATGATTCCCCTCAGCAAAATATATCATCACAGACACAAACAGAAGTAGACCATGATTTTAAAAATATTACTTATAAACTCCACAAAAAGAACCAAAATAAAGTTTATATCAGAGAGGCAAAAATCAATGAAGAGGGGGAAAGTAAAGGATTTGCAGGAAGAGATCAGGACAAAAAAAACTGGTTGTTTGTATCCAGGGTTAAAGACCATGTTACCGAAAATATGATAGTGGAATATTTGAATGTAAAGACTAACAAAAAAAATCGTGTTACTGTTACAGAAATTGATATCCATAAAAAAATTAAATATAACAGGTGCTTTAAAATCGGTATGGACTACAGTGTAAAAGAAATGGCTTATACAAACGCATTCTAGCCCAGAAGTGTTACTGTGTATAGATACGATTTCAAAAAAGAAATGTACAACAAAAAATTCAGAAATAACTATAATAATGCATCAAATTTTCGAGATGTACAGAGTCTAGAAACGCAAAAAATTTTAACGTGTAAATTATATAAGTGTGTTTTATACATTGTAATTTTAGTTTATTTTATTTATATTCATTTTGACTTGTGTAAAACTTTATGTTAAACAGCACCAATGAACTATTCTATTCTAAATAAAAGTTAAAAGTGGGCCTAGAATTGATCCCTGAGGAATGCCAGAGGTTGGTCTAAATAGTGTCGACCTTTTTCTATTGAAAGCAACAAATTGCTCTCTATCTGATAAATATGACTTCACTAATGTTATCATTGATTGATTCATTGAGAATTTCCTTAATTTGGCGATGAGAACTCCATGGTTCACTTTGTCGAATGCTTTCGCTAGATGGATGTAGATTACATCAACTTGTTTTCCAGTATTTATCAAGAGGGCTAAGTTATTGCTGAACACCATGAGATTTGTTACAGTTGATTTTTCATTAACAAAACCATGCTGTTCTCTGCAGATAGTGTCTTCAACATGGGCATACAGTCTGTTATATAAGACTCTCTCTAAGATTTTTTATAATGAGGAGAGTATTGTTAATAAACTATAGAGTTTGTTATGCGATTTTGATTGGCAGATTTATAGATAGGAATTATACATCCCATTTTGAGTTGTTTTGGAAACACACAATTTTCAACAACGCTATTGAAGATTATATTCAGAGATCTTATTAGGTTTTCCATATAACGTTTGTAAAAGTAAGATGGAATACCGTCAACTCCAGTTGATGTTTTGGGTTTCAGGGATCTAACTGCTTTCCAGATATCTTGTTTGGAAATTGATGATATACATAGTTCTCGCAGGTTGATCTCTAGAGAGAGATTGGTGCCACCTGGAGAATCATTACTATAAACTGATTGAAAATATTCAGCAAAAATATTAGAAATATCTTGGTCATAAGAAATGACTTCATCTTTATATCTGAAATTATTAGATATTTTGTATGGCAACTCTCGCCAATTTTTTCAAACACTTCGAAATATTACAGTTTATTGTAGACTCACAGAAACGGACAAAACTTTTGAAATCAATAACACTAGACTTTTGGATGCTTTCGAAAATCTGGAAATAGCAAAGTGTGGCATGAAAATTATGAATAGTGATGAAGTTCCTATTCCAAACAGCTCTCTATTTACTTTTGCAAAACTTTTGAAACCAATAACACTAGACTTTTGGATGCTTTCAAAAGTCTGGAAATATGTGTGTGGCATGAAACGTATGAATAGTGATGAAGTTCCTATTCCAAACAGCTCTCTATTTACTTTTATAAGAATCACCATGGTAAAACCAGCAAAAAATGTCACGATAAATTTACTGATAAATTTACTGATGTATGATGTAGGGTTAGAAATTAATATAGTTCATCACAAGATGATGTCAACTTGGTTGGTGCAGTGTGCCGAGAAGAGTGTTGGAGTTCAGTTCAGTTTAGCCAAAAACTACTCTGAAATTATGATCTAAAATTGAACAATGAATTACAAAACTCTTCTGCTATCCTGCCAAAGATAAAAGATATGTGAAGGCTATCTACTTGTATGTGATTGAAATAATTTTAAACCATACCTGTGGGAATGCATTTCTTTGTCAAAGTACACTGAAATTGATCTGGACGGCAGTTTTTGTTTTGACATTCCATCGTTTCATCACTTCCATCATCACAGTCAGGATGGGAGTCACAGTGCCAGCTTGCTGGAATGCAGTGACCACTAGAGCACCGAAACTGATTGCTGGCACAAGTTACTGCAAGAAGTATACGAATGAATAAAAAAATCATGCCTCAAGATTGTGGTCAAGATACAACCCCGCCTACTCAATCATTATTTGTTGCAAAAACACCAAGTGTGATATTATCGAAAAACAATTAAATAAAAACGGTATACTGATATAACGGGTATATGTTAAAAATTATGCACTAATTATGATAAATGTGCTGAAAGTCAACCGTAGCCGGTCATCAGCACCCTTGGTAAATTTATCAAGATAATAACAAATTATTTGGAAATTACATTCCCAATACAGCTGACAATTCCTTGAACTGTCAATATACATATGATGGTGTTGCTGAACACTTTGTAGAGATGAGAATATTGAAGTTTTCCTTATGGATTGGGGTTATAAAATCTCTCCTCACAAAGTGAGATTAACTCTGGTGTCTTCAATGAAGATGTGGATAAATTGTGTGTTGTTTGTGCAGTTGTAAAGCAGGTCAATTTGATTTCCAAAATCTATTGTTATAATGAGCACATATTCACTTGTGATGCAGTGTTCAGAAAAGTCTGGAATTTACGAAATTAAATGTAAGGACAAAATATCATGGACTATTGACTTTAGTTCATTAAGATTAGTTAGACAAGTTAACAACAGGCATCTAGATGCCTATGAGAGTGTAGAAATAAGCTATTATAATTATATTATGAATAACGATGGTGGGCTAATACCTAATAGTACTATATTGCTTGTTAAAATATTTTATTTATTAGATGTACCTGACTATTACAGGAAGACACATTGTAAAATTAATTTAAGACACAGACACTTAGAAGAGGTATCTATAGTATAAATAAGGATAACATTGTAAGTATATTTAGTTTGATCTTCCTCTTGAAGATGATCACTTGGTGATCAAAACACATGTCGAGGTGTTGAAATAATGGTTTGGTGTTGGAATAAAACTCCAGTAATATCTACTCACTTAGTTATGATTGTTATGTATTGAGACCTACAGTGCAGTAAGTATCAAATTTCAATATGAATAACTGAAGTACTGAGATACACAAGAACAATTTATTTCCCAGCTCAATATAAAACTATCGGTTTTCAACAATCAGGACGATACAAAGCATACAGTTTTTTCCAATTTCAATCCACTATATATAACACCTTTCCCTTTAATAATATTCCCCAACAAAATATTTACAGGAATAACTAAACCTTTTATAAAACAAGGTTTTAAGTGGCATCTACGCCTAGATAACCTAGAATCAACATTTGTTCATTTAGTTTCAACTAGTGTTCGAACGAAACTTCGGTTTCGGTCGAGTTTCGGCAAAAAACGGGTTTCGGTGGCAAACCTGCCGAAACTACGACCGAAACTGCATTCGGAAATTTCCTCCCTGTGATCGGTCATGTTCGGCGCGTTGAATTTGATACAAGCGACAAAGTCATTTTGCCGCGTCCACTTACCTAATCATGTTCGTGACTTGAGACTTACTTTGTGATTTATTTTGTTTATTGCATAAATATTAAGTACCTATTGTGATATTAGGTAACAATTTAAATAAGTAATTTCATGTTTAATATTTTTGAAAAACCATCAATAATATTCAAAAGAAGGATCTACACCTTCTCAAATAAACACCTCACCTATTTTAAGTATTTTTAAGATGCAATTAATATTTTTTCTTAAATAAGGGTTTGTTATATTAATTATCAATAAGTAAAAATGTCGAAGACTGATAAAGTTGTGATTTAAAAATAAAATAATAAATACTGACTGATAACGTTTTCTTTATTTTTCCTCCAAAACATAATTCTTGTAAGGAAGTTTCAGTTTCGGCCGAAACTGAAACCGTTGCCGAATAGGTTCTTTGACCCTCCAGATACAGATACAGAACACCATTTTTCAGAATGACCAGATACTATAACCTAGTTCGGAAATACATCATTTTCTTGTGAATTATGATCCATTTGATATTGTTGCCACGATAGAACAAATTCTATTGTAGAGGACATCAATACATTTTGTAGATGCCTTTGTAAAGGTATTTGGAGTATTTCTATATTGAAAAAGGAAATGGTTGATGATGAGATTGAGTCTAGATTTGAGTTTTCATGTTTTGCTTTCGTAATAGTGCACACTGGAATACAATTTTTATATACTACAGTAATAATTACCTCAGCCACAAACCACACAAAGCGGTAAAATGAACTGAATCTATCAATTCCAAAAACATGTTTAGTTCAAAACTCGTCGATATATAATAGAATCAGGATATACAATAAACTTCCCAATGAAATCAAAGAGACTCCCTTTATCATATTCAGAAAGAAATGTACAAAACTATCAAGTGATAAGGCTTACTATGACCTACAAGAATATTATGAAGATGCCATGTAATTTAGAATGAGTGAAAATTGCGATTGTACTGTGTATGAAAAACATATTTTTATTCGTTGTCCTAGTTCTTGTTATGTATCCTTTGCATATGTATGTATATATATAGTTTATATTTTATTTTAATCATTTACATTTCATACATTTATACTTCATATCTTATACTTCACGTTTATATCAATATTTATTTATGACATTGTGTTTGTAACAAGAATTTTATTCTTAAACAATAAACATACTATCAATCAATAAGTCCTTCCCACATAAACTTTTGGGCATGTTCCGCATGTTATAGACACCTGATCTGTTATCCTTGTATATGTGTGACTTGGAATAAAAAATCAAAAGCTTCATTTATCATTGAAAATATATTTTTTTCAATATTACTACCGATCCCTTTTTTTATGATCTGAGGCTCACGATCGGAAGGCCGTGGGTTCGATTCCCGCCTCGACCAGATATTTTTCTCGAGAGAATTTATCTGGTTGAAGCTGAGATGATTCTGCAACCATGTTAGGAATCACACGTTAAAAGGTAAGGCCTCGCTAGTCCTTAGCTCGCACAAGTTTCTTAACTTCTGAGAGTTGCCGTTCGTATGGGGGCGACAGCTGATTAACGAAAAAACAGATTTTAAACAGACAGATACATAAAAATAATTTTTTTTATCTGCTATTATCTAAAAAATTGTAATAAACTAATGCGTTTTTCATAAGATAATTTAAACATTTTTTTGGAAACATATTGTGATGCATATTGTGATTGGAAAAAAAATCATAAAAAAAATTGTTTAAAAACAAATTTGATAATTTTTTTTACCACTTGTAATTGATATTTGGGAACCTTTTTTTATTCACAATTTTCCTTGCTCTTTGATAACTAAAAAAAATTTCTTATTTAATTATTTTTTTGTTTATTTACCAAACAATTTGTCATAAACAATTGAAAAACAAATTGTAACAATGTAACAAAAACAACCATGTATTATTTCTTGAGAAAAAAAGATATATTTATATTTTATATAGGATTTTAAAAATTCTGTTCTCTACTCCATCATTCTCATCTGGTTTTTTATGTTTAAACTTATTATAACTTATAAACTAATTGAGATACGATGAAATAACTCAGGATTTATTTATTCTTTATTAAAGAACAAATTTAGCCCATAATTCAAACTTTTACTCAATTAATTAATACATTCATAGCATCTGTTTATAAAAAAAATGAGTTTTTTTTTTATTTATATGTTTATATTACATAAATTTATATCTGACGTATATTCATCAGTAATTTCAGCTCATCAATTTTAGTCTTACAATATTATTATCTGAACAATTAATTATTGTGTGTAACAATCATTGTAGTTAAAATTTTCTGGATTTGTCTAGATTATGTCAATAATAAGTTTTTGATGACCCAAAGGGTGTTTCGAAAAAGTAACTGAGATAATAGATTCTTCATTATCATTTAGAGACGTCATTAGTCTGTAATTGAGCAACATGTCTAGGAGTAATTATCAATGGCCACTTAAGGATTTTTTAAATTAAAATCTGACATGCTTTATATCATTCAAATTGTTATTCATAGCATCTGATTATTTTCATAAACAAGTGCTATATATGGAATTAATAATTGGGTAAGAGTTTTAATTTAAGGCTAAATTTGTTCTTTAATTAATAGAGGATAAATAAGCTTTAGTTTTTTCATCGTATCTCAATTAGTTTTCATTCACATATATATGGGAAAAACCTCAGATGAAATAAAAACAACAAGTCTCACATAGACAAGGATGAGAGGTCAGGTATCTACACACTAATATGCTAATCATGCCAAAAATTTTATACAGGAATAACTTCAAGAAATTTCAAAGTGAGAATCTACAAACATAAAAGTTTTGAACACTTATGTGTGCCACCTTTTGGTGGCACACATAAGTGCCACACAGTATGAACTATTACCACCAATGAAGCTACAATGCTAGAACGTGTTTAGATTAAAAAAAATTGTGAAAACTGTTTAATTATGATCATTTTACTTTTCATCTAGTAACAGATCAGTCCATTCATAACTTCAATATGTCAATTATATTTCCAAGAAGGTTGGAGTTATCAACATATAAATCATTTTCGTGTTTTCCTTATTTTGAGGAATAATATTTTTCAAATGACCTCAGTTCTCTGACCTTTCTAAATTTGTTGGATTTCTTAATAACTTTATATTTTTTCAGAATGACAATAACACTTTTTCACTTGAAGTACTCTACACTCCCCACAGAAAAAATGAATTGCTACGCCACTGTCACGCTTGATTATTGTTTGTATTCTGACCCTCAAATTATTCATTATCAATTGTTTATTACTAAATTATTTTATTTTTTTGTTAGGGATCATGACTTTGTCTCATGGCCAGCTTTGTCTGAATAAAATAAAATATTAATTGAAGGAATCGTGACAGATTTTTTTAATACAATACCTGCTTTAGTAAACAGCTTTGTCGTTTCAGTATTGGAATCAGTGCAGTCTGAAAACTTTGCGAGGATGCAAAATATTAATATATATACGAGCATTTTGCACAAATGGAATATTAGGTACACCAAGTGAATATTTTTGGTCCAGACATTTTTTATTAAAATCACTCAAATATTGAACGGGGATATATTTAGTAATTTTCCGTTTGTAAACAACAGTTGACGATAATGAAAACTACAAAATACAAGACGAGTTTAACAAACACTATTTGGGAACTGCTAACAATAAACAACAACAACAAACATCATATAACTCTCAACCCCCTAGTCCGTATTATTGAAAACCACCGCACTACAAACTTCCACTTCCACTGAAAGCTTGGAACAACAATGCATACCGCACAACGCACATTGACCCATCATCGCATTGACCATTCATATTCATTTGCAAAAGCTATATCGTTGTCTCTCTTCGGCTTGTTCATAAACCCGTATCGTGTGATCCTTTCGATGATCACCATCTCGTCATCGAAGGGAACAGCTTCTCATTCGCAATGGCGTCGTTGGAAATTATTTCTAGGGATCAAGATGCGCTTTTAATTTGACAAAATTAAAATCAAATCAGTAGAAATATTAAGTGAAACTATAGCTGAAACCGTTCAACTTAAAAACATTTTATCACTTATTTTATTTTCATGGCTAGTCTAGTTAGCTCATTCAGTGCCTTATTATTACAAGGTATATTTCCAAATTTAGCCATAAACGTTCAATAACTTGACCTTTACTTAGCCTAGGAACATTGTTATGTTCTCTGTCTGTATCTGTAGAGTAGGGAGGGTGAGTGTAAGCCCACAGTACTTAGGCCACATGTGACCCATTGTACATCCTCCCGAGGAGTTGTCTTCCTAGGTCATCGTCCATCCTGTCCTTTCCAGAAAGGTGGACAGGTCACTGGGAGACATCTCCCTTATATCGGCAGGTGTAGGCCAAGACTCGCCGAACACACACTCTCTTATTGACGATAACTCCGGGCACTCGCACAGGACATGCCTGACAGTCTCATCTTCCTGTTCACACATCCTGCATAGAGGTGTGTTCACTAGCCCCATATTATGGAGGTGTTTCCTTAGTTGACAGTTGCCAGTCAGAAATCCTTCTGTTAGGCGTAGATTTTTCCTGGTCATTACCAGGCAAGATTACATCCTTTGGTTTCGTCTAGTCTCTTTAAGGATTGAGCATGGGTGTAACATTTGACTAGTTCCACAATTGTCGAAGTCATCAGGCCTTAGGTGCCACTGGGTCCTAAAATTCTTAGTCCAGTGGCTTCCTTGGCTAAAGAGTCGGCAATGCGATTACCTTTACTCCTGTTGTGCCCTTTAACTCACCTCAGGATAATGTTATTATCTACCGAGACTTTGGCTAAATCTTGGTGACACTCTAGTACTAGCCCTAAGGTTATACGTTGTCTGTTATGTTGCAGTGAGTCAGAATACGCTGAAATATCGATACTGAAGAGCAGAATGAGATCTCATAAAATTATTCAACTTGACCAAGCTGTTCATCACTTTTTTCAGTGTAGCACTAAGTTTACTAAAAAAGGCTACCTGGTGAATTATGCACTGATGCGAGATATTAGACCTGGGTTTTTATCCCTGATTCTCTTTACTACACCTTTTTCCATATTTCCATAAAAATGGTATGTAGTTCAACCTATGGATGTTTCGTGTGCGTAATAAAGATTTAAAATTATTACTAACTCGCACAAATACACGCGCAAATACACGCACACAGGCTAGATAGGAAACTGATCAAACCATATCAGTTATTGTAGGTTCTTGTAAAATAAGTTACTTAGGTAACTTAAAATAAAATAAGTTCTGTCATGTTCTATGTGGCTTAAAAATATTATTTCAATAATTGAAGGTAAAGTATATCTTATCTATGTATTGATTTATACTTGGTATACAACACATTACAATATTCGGCGGTCCGAGATTCGTCCTTTCACGGTCCGCAAACGGACCGCGGTCCGCCTGTTGCCACCGTTGCTCTAGTCTAGTCCGTCACACCAGAAAGTTGTAAACTCCGCACACATGCACTAAACTGTGTGGAATATTATTCCACATTGCCATTTCCCCATTCCTTCAAATAGTTTATCAATTTTTAAATAAATAACCTTCTGATGATATGTATCTACTCAGAGGTTATTTTGCTTTTTTTGTGAACTGCCATAGTATTAGAATAACAGGAGCCTAATTAAGCTCAAAATTGTACATTTATAAATATACAATTGCGTCTTGCCTTTTATTATATTATGTACAGTGATGTGTTGATTCATGATGATTGAATAACTATATTCTACTTTGACAAAATAGCTTGTTACCTAAATTTCAGTTTTAATGTATTGATTGTCTAAGATTAGGATTTTTTACTCTAAAGTACTTTTCAAGCCCTATTTTGGAAGAATTGAAACAAATATTAATCCGCCATTTTGTGGTTGTGGCCAGCTTGGGTTTGAATTTTTTCCATGATGTACTGTTTGTTCAAACAATACGGCACTCCAAGGAATAATGATACAAACTAAGGACCCATTTATCAGATGTATAAGAGCCATAACTCGATTATTAATTAGTAAGCGTAACATATTATGAAAAGAGAAATGAAAATTTCTATGTTTTTTACCACTTTTATTTGTAACTAACGTTACTGCAGTCTCGTCCTATATAGACATTCTCAAACGTATACAATAAACTACCCAAAACACGAGGCTAACTATTAATGTAGTCGATGAGGCCGACATCCAAAAAAGCATTATATTTGAGAAGAATAAACATCTCCTTCGGTTTTGGAAACAATCACTTATTTTATTAATTCAATTATTTATGAAAAAAAATTAATAAAACAACAAAAAAAATGTCAATTTTCAGCTTAATGTAAATTTCCTTCATTGAAGTTATACTCATTCGTTAAGTCATGACTTATAAACCTATAGGTATGCGAAAAATTTGCCTTCAAATTGTACAGTGAAAATTATTATTGAGGAAAAATTATAGAGATTACAGGCATAGCTGTGTCATGGGAACTGCTACAAGAAAGCTCACTGATGAGGAAGAAACAAATTAAATATACCTATCAATATCATTCACAAAAATGTCTAGAGCATGCACAGAAGATACACATAGAAACACATCATACACGGTAATGCTACTTATTGCTACCCGGCGAAAAAGCGGGAAGCCAAAAGATACGCAGGAATAGCTGGAATGTGAAAACCGAAAAAAACGTTTTCATTCTAAATCGAATCTGCCGTAGTTTTGTGATGGGTGGTTAGCAGATCTGTTAAAAAAAATCATATTGCCAGACTTGCACCGTCTGACTACTGCATGACGATATACCCGATATTCGGTATGAGATTGTAGACTTCGGACTACTTTTATTGAACTCTGAACATTCCAGACTCCACCAATATCATTCGGTAAAAATGATTGCTACTGAGGATTATCCTTGGCGGAATGAAGCTTTTTTCACTCTCGAACATATAAAGGTTAAAAAACTTGTCTGGATAAATGCAAAATGCACAAGATTGTGTTATTCCTGGTTCAGTCGGGGAATATGTTTCTTCTCGATTCTAATTTTGTTCGGACTAGTCTGTGCATTTCTTTGATTTAAAGTCCAAATAAACCAAGAATCAAACTTTTCAAGTCAATATTTTTATTTTATAACTTTTCAAAATTATTGTCAATGTCAGAATCGTCTTCTTTTATAGACAAACCATGATCAATTATTTTAACATACTAAGTGAAAAAAATTAATTTGAAGCAACAACACCAATTATCACTTATTTCACGGTGTTGGGAATATTTATTAATTGCTGTTAATTCCTTGAAATTTCCTAAATGGATCGTATTTAAAAATAGGGCATGATAGGCTTAAAAATAAGTATTGAAATATAAATACTATTCTACCGGCCAATCAAACAGTAACATCATTACTTTTTTCCTAATATATCATTACTCCACATGTTATAAGGACAAAAAGTCAAAATTTAGAAAACAAACCCGGAATGAAAACTGTTAGCATATCAAAGTATGAAGTTCAAATTTCCATTCAGGTGTGAAAAATTAATTCAAAATATGCACATCTTCACCAATAGAATATACAATGCACCACCCCTGTTGTATGTGAGAAACGAGTATCATCAACCGAACCGCAAATGAACGAGCGGTTTAACGAAGAGTAATAGTGTTTTCTGTTGGTAAAACCAGTGCAAATTCCAAGTTTTTCTTTCCTTCATTAATTTATAATGGAATAGAGGGCAGAGATACAATGAATATGCACCAGTTTTCACTAACGGAAAACGCATACAAGTTCTAAACTCAAACAACCAACAATCTACCAGTTTTTATGAACTTCAAATTGTATCAAGTAGGTACATTATTAACTTATTCTGACATGTTTCAACACTAATGCATCGAGAATAAGTTTGAATCTTCCAGTTTCATTCAGCAATTCTGTTATTTGAAAAGAAAATTTTATTATGTTATAGTTAGCTTTTTGAATTATTGTTTTTTTCCCTATTATAAACATTGTATGTTACTTGTTATTATTATTGTTATTATTATTAATTGGGACATCTGATGCCAATGAAAAGTTTATAAACTTATGCTGAGTCAGCTATATAACTCTATGTATCTATCAATTACTTGCTTCAATAATTCGTAAATATTAATACACATTTGGCTCTCTTCAATACGTATAGCTATTTTTTTAAATGGTGTCTTAAGTGAATGTTTATATACAGTGCGGACATAAATAAATATTTCCCCCCTCAATTTTTGAAAGGGACAAGATATCGAGGTCGGACAAAGTATATTTTAGTACTTTTTGATAAGAATGACAATAGTATTTCATCATTCGTCGCCGAGAGGACGCCACTTTTCAAATAGAAAGGGTGTCTTATTGTAGATCTTGTAATACCTCGTTTGATAGGTGAATTTTAAAAATTGTTATCATTCACTTTCTGACAATAAAGAATTTTGTATACAAATTCATTTCTTACATTACAAAATGTTTCTGGAGTATTTTCGTTAGAAGGACCTCCTATTCTAATTATAAGCTTCGGAATAAACTGCGATGGTGTAACATACACTTTCGATTTCACGAATCCGCACAAAAATATAAAAACTTAATATTAGGTAATCTAGCAGGTCATTCTATGAGAGAACATTTTTCATGATAATATAGTTACACAATATTTGAAACATTTTAACTTCTAGGCACTGTAGCATCCTCGGTAGAAATGAATTTGCCTTCATAACATTTGGATATCCACCTGTTTGAATAAATCAATAACTTTTTTGTCTTAATCAACATTCTTTTGGAAGTAATAAATGTATCGAGACATCCTCTATCTATTATGTGAGTAATTTTTAATGTTTTAATCAGACCAAAGCTCTGTATGTCCTTTAATTAAACTTTCAAATTTGGATCTCTCCAGAAACATGATCAAATTGAATCTTATTTCGATGATATGAGCATGTGTAATGGATCAACTTCTAACGCCAGTAGTGTGAATCTCGGTGTGCCTTAAGGCTCACTCCTTAGGCCATTACTGTTCCTCATACATGGTAATGAAATTTTTTTTCAAATGGAAGATGAGTATATAACAAATGTTCGCGGAAGTCACCATAACTATATCTTACCATACTGCAGAGCAACTTACTATCAAACTAGATAGTGTTCTAAATGAATTCAGTACCTGGTGCAGAGAAACAAGCTAATACTGAATGTCTCTGAATCAGCATCTGTGAATTTTCACTTTGGAAAAAATGCGAAATTGACGATATCCAAACATTGAATAGTTAGATAAATTCCTAGGCACTACCTGGGATAGTGTTTGTTCCAATCTAAATGACATACCTGTTCTGTTCTGTAACTGTTCTAAAACAGTTACAGTTGAGCTTGGTCGAGGCGGGACTAATGAACCTATATTATGCGATGGATTACCTCCAACCTCAATATTAGCATTATTAGGGTTTAGGCAGATTTCATTCGCGTTTTTATTGCACATAAGAGAATAGTTCGTCTTATATTTAATTTTGAATGAAGATCCGACTGGATCTTCCATTTTCATCATTAAATGCATTTTGTTTGCTAGACGTAACTTGTCATCATTCTCGACAAATGCCTCAAATCATAATTACAATAAACGAAGTGTATTGCGATTCTTGCAGCATAGATTAATTCACTTTTGAGATTCTCCACGATATAATACAATTCTCCGTTACGACGAATTGTCACAAGAAATTAAGCAGATTATTAGCGACATAGCATTCCAAAACACGGTGAAAGATTAGCTAAGACTACTACTATATTTAGTAGGTCTGAAATGACCCTCTCACAACTGCTTCAAACTAATACATACAACTTCATTTCTATATTTGTATTTTATCTACTTTTGACGACGGAATTTCTTCACTTTCCCTTGGTATCGATACGTGTGTATATATACCTACAGTTGAAGATAACATTAGATTATGCGAAGTACTTACATATTTCAACTTTATACGACAATTTTGATATATACTAAAGAAGAAAGTAATACAAATAATGAAATTAAGAAACAACAAAAATTAATTGGCGCTCCGGGGCGACATCATTGATTCCAGTGGGGCATTTGCTTTTTCAGCTGCAGGAAAACCAGGAAAAATCTGCTGCACCACGTCATCTGAAGATATTGATCTGCCATTGTCCTCTCTTTCATAATGTACCTATATGTTATTTTCTTATAGATATTTCCAATTATTTGACATACCTCTAGATATGTCTCAATATGCGACTGATTTTACTATACCTACATATTTTTAGAATAGTTTTATGACTTGTCAAAAAACTTTATGTTCCTGAATAGTAATAAATGAATTGAACTGTCATATAGTCACTTTCAAACCAGCCTTCTCTTGCTGAAATACATCAGTTGAAAATTCAATTGAATTTGTCAATTATCCATACCGGTAGACATGCAAACGTGATGCTTCAGAAGAGCCCACTATAGATCACCTGATGAGTAATATGACGCCTCTACATATTTTTGAGGGGATACATGACATCTGAAGTGTACGATTCAAAACCGCACTTTATTTTCAGAACTTGTGGTTAGAAAAAGAGGTGCTTGCAACGAAATTACCCCACAAAAATTTCAAAATGTACAAAATTCATTTGAATTTCATTATTTCCTCAGAGATCGAGTGGTAAACATTTTGAATATTTATTTTAAATGAACTGGAGTGAACTTAGAATATATTTTTTCTTGAAATTATGATATTTATCGTTTGTTTGCAAGTTTTTAAAAAGAATGTAAAACTGCGTACCTATAACTCGGAAAGAGTAATCCGACTCCCAAAAATAAAAAAAGTATTTTTTTATATATACATTTCTATATATACCTATACATTTTTAGGAGAGATTGATTTTCAAGAAAGAAAGGGTTTGGCTTTCTACTTCTCCATCTCTATACAAAAAATGTGAGAATCTCCCAAAGAAAGGTGATGTGGGCCACCGGCCACGGACTCACGGTGCAAAGGGCCTCCAGCCTCAAAGCCAAAAATAAATTTGAAAAAGTAATAGGTATTATCATATATTACAGTTAATTATACTAATGTTATTATTTTTTTATGGATTACGGATATTTTGGTGCATTCTTCACAATTTATAAATCATATCAGGCTTAGGCACTAAGAAAGATAGACTTAAAGGGATAAAATGGGAATCCGATTCAGCACAAAGAAAAAGAAAATGTTTGTTTCTTTAATTTTAGTAAAGTGAGTGAATAGTCGCAGTGTCAGTGACTTTCACTGGGCATGATTTTTTTCATTACTTTCGAGTTGGTTTTTTAATTTTTTAGTTTTCTGTTTGATTTTCCAAAAAAGTACAAGGAAAAATGTTGGTATGTGTTTCTTAATAAAAAAAAAATTTTAATTTCAAATGTTTTTTTTATTTTATAAACCCTTCTTCTTGCACCATCATAGGGCCTTGCGAAGTGTACCTTGCCCACATTAAATTTAAGTCTTGTGCCGCCACTGCCTTTACCCTTTCACCTAAATTTTGTCCCATTCAAAAGTTAAAAGAGGGAGGGACTATAACGTGCGCACTGTGTCAGCACTGTGATAGCTCGCGGTATCTGTATCTCTTGTTATTTGTTTGATATTGATAGAAAAGACATACTGATAGGTCCATAATTTATCCATATACAAACGGATTTTTTGTATCATAAAGATAATTGAAATGTTGGGATGTTTATAGTTCATAATATATGTTGGAAATTCATTTCAGCGAGAAAAGAGATTTGAACTTCGAGAATTATGTACAAATTGATTTGAATTTTGGCTTAATAAACTTTTGAGAGGAATTCATGACTAGTTTCCCTACAATTTACATTATATATAATATTTAATACGAATTTTTCCACAACCAATTTGAGTGCCTCGCTAAAAAATGTCTTACACAACCCATAACCGAAAATTTACAGAAACTCGAATTACCAACAGGAAAGTGCAGTTTTCAGTTGTTATGCAAAGTTTAGGGGTTCTGTGCTTATGGTATACTGTCAAGGACAGTAAACTTAGGGCAGGTTTATTGGATGCATAGAGACATCTTTCGAATGAAATGGTAGCCACAAATAAGTTGAAATATTTGAATTATGGTGGGTAGAGGTAAGGAAAACCATGTCAAGTGATGATTTAGCTAAAAAAGTGTCCACTACTAAAAATTCGATCAAAATGGCGCTAATATCAAGAGTGGTATGATATGTACTCAACCTGAGGTATACTTAGTTCAAATATTTAATATTTTTAATGACTCACGTTGTTAATGATATAAATGTAACTAATCACGTAGTCGAATATTATTTGGTTGATATATACCCAACAAAGTTACTTTGACATAACGTTGACAGTCAATGAGTTATTGTGAAATTTAAAAAGCTTCTACGAGCGGGGGTTCCAACTTCCGTTTTACCTAACTCTTGTTTTTCTTTAACTTTTAACGCTTCATTTAAAATTTACACTCTTACTACAGTGGCGCCTCCTTAATTTAATATCTGTGAACGGGCACATTTTGATACAAAGAGATGCTTCTTACACAAAACAACACAAATCCGAAATATATTTTACATACTGTTCATTACCAGTTGTGCTCAAAAAACCGGTACATATCCAGAGATCGTTCGGGTGTCAACTTAAATGCGACTTTTATTAGACGTCTGTGACAAAATAAGCACTGTTGTTTGGTTCTATGAGCAACTGTATTCTGTTGTTCTGTGTGAAAAAAAACGATTTGTTTTGTTTGAAATTTTAAAATGTGATTTTGAGGTTCAATTACAAGAAGTCAAAACATATGACAATACTCAAAAGAAGTTCGTATACATTTGTGATGTAAATATAAGTTAATATTAGCTATGTCGAAACCCTGGTTCAATAAAAAATTTCCAAGAAAAAACAAAACGTATGACAATAAAAATGAACCGAGTTTTATAACCAACTTACCCAACCATGGTTTCAGTGGATTCAGATTATACTTTCCTGATGAAAGTTAGTTTCAATATGAACCTAGACCTTCAGTCGATATTTGAAGGATTTTCATGGAATAATTTTTATTTTTAGCTAATTTGGATTGTACAGAGATACTGAAACATGTATCATGTTTTAAAACATTTTTCAAAGAAAATTCGTCAATTTACTCCATTGCAGACATTGTCAATGCTAGATCGTTTACGATTGACTATAAATTCATAGTTGATCACAATGAAATATTGTCCAAGTGGATTAATTTCAAAGATGACTTAATTGACAACTGTGAATATTCTCTCAAATGCATAGGTTTGGCAATGCACCAGTTCATCATAGATAGTTATGAAAATGAAGCCCAAGAAAATCGTGAAAATGTAGTAAAGTTGGTGGAAGTGCCCATGATTCAAGCCCGAATATCTAATGTCGAACCTATCTTGCAATTAAAAGACCTCCGAGTGAATTGTTACGGTGAGTTCAGAATTTTTTTTAAGTAAAAGACGCATCATCCTATGATAAATATTCACAATAAATAGTTTTTGAAAAAGTTTTTTGTTAGACTTACAGATTGAACTTAAAACTTAGCACTCCCTTCTACTTTAGGAGAAACGACTACTTGGACTTCAAAAAACTTTTAAATAGTTGACTAGTTGACTGAAACTACTTAACACTACATTATGATTCAATAAACCTGCACTAATTACTAAACAAAAATCAAGATTATCTTGCATATTACTACAAACAGTCAATTGTGGATGTAGAATATAAAGAATGGCGTGTAACATGCATATTCAAGTCAAAACACTGCCGTAAATTTCTCAATAACCTGGTTTGAGCTGATTTCTCATCATAGTTGTTATTGAAGTCTCCAGTCAGAATAATAAATGATCTTGTAGTTATTCATTAAGAAGTTTTTCTAGTTTGTTCAAAAATACACTTATATCACTGAAGGGAGATTCATATATACATATACAATATAAACTGACTTGTGCTATGAATAAGAGATAATTCAAATTGTTTTTCTTCCAGTATGTAACTGAATTTTTTGAAGCAAAAGTTTTGCGCAGAGAAGTTCTTGACCAGTATTTGGTTACATCCGTGAGGTGATATTTTTCTGTTATCACTGAATACTACAATATAGTTTTCCGCATAGCTCATTTCACTGGTTTGTAGCCAGTGCTCTGTTACTAATACCTGTCAGAAAATATAATATTTTCTAAAAACATATATTAATTTATTATTGATTGTATGTTCAAAAGCATTGAAGATATTGATAGTTTGGGTAAGTTCTTTTCTAAAAAAGTATAGTGATTATTGGAGCCCTTTTGCGAGATAGTATTCCTTTGGAATTTCCTGCCTTCCAGCATGAACTCCAATGGTATTTGGATTTGTTTTCAACACATTTTACACACTCTCTTGCATTCTTTTGTCTTTATTGAACCCTTTCAGTAATACTAAAATAGACTTTGTTATGAAATATTTTCTGGTTCTGCTCAGGCTGTAGTTGTCTTTTAAGTAATTTTTCCTGCTAAGAATATTGCAGTCAATATAGGAAATTTGTTTGCTATTTACTTTATGGATTTTGCGAGGATTTTGAGTTTTTTCATAAATGATCTGCTTTGCATTTATATATATGGTTCTGAGATATTAGTAACACATGTATGTTTGAGTTTACCAAATAAATTATTCACTGACAGCGAAGTTGAACTGTTTGACCATAATATTATAAAATCATTTTTGGTGAAATTCTTAACAAATTGGCATACATGATTTACCAACACAATAGATCAAACAGTGAGTTCCTCTGTTTGCCTAATCAGCAAGTCAGTAATATCTCTGCTATGATATCCAGAGACTACAAATATATTTTTTATCATTATTTTTCCACATATGATTACATTGGAGTTCATAAGTATTATCATCCCAATGCTGTTTTTGTTTTCTATTTCTTGATGGCTAGTTTTGATACTTATATCATCATATTCTTTCAAGTTTCTAAGTTCATTCAATTACAGATTTTTTTTGGGGGTCAGAGTTTTGATAGAGGTTGGCATAAATTGGTTAATTCATTCTATCTCTTCTGTCCTTCTCATATCTATAAAGTTGATTTTTTTTCTGAATTGTTTTCATAAGTTCATTGTTCTCAGATTTCATTTCCACTATATTTTTTTTAATTGAGGATATTTCTATTACTTATTTCATTTCATATAATTTTTTGCAGTCTAGCACATCATATTCAAAATCTTGCTTCGACTTTTTTAATTATTTTATATGAAGGCATTAACCAGGCTCCACAATGCTTGAATTTTTTTATTGAGTTCTTCTATTTTATATTCTTTATTTCCAGATTCTTTTTCATACTGTTCAGAGTAATATATTCAGTGTGCTACCTATATTGAGGTAATAGCTTTGTCTATATAAACTAGCAGGATGGAAAATTCCTAAACATTCGAGACATTGAATTTTTGAAATCCTTTGTTCCTATGTGCTTAAGTTAGTGCGAACTTATAGACTGTATTTGGAATACCAATGAATCTTCATTGTCCTGTCTGTTACAAAGTTTCTCTTTCTCTTTCATCAGGCATGGTATCAGTTTGCTGAAGGTTTATTTAGAGAGATCTACCAAATTCCATGCCGTGATGAACATATGAACATACAAAAACATACCATTAAAGGAAAAGATGACTAATGGTGAAGCAATACTAAATAAACAACAAGAAGTGATGAACGATATTTTAAATCTGAATAAAACTCCAGGTGAATACCAGATTGCAACAAATGATCAAGGATATACGGTAGTACAGCGAAAAAAACACCAGAAGCAAAATGACTGGAAGCAAAGATCAAAACTAGGTAAAGCCAAGGATGATGTCTTTGTTGGAGAAGAGTCAAAAATCTGGATGTATGTATACAGGGTTCAACAAAAAGTGACAGAGGAAGATATCACTAAATATTTAAAAGGAAAACTTGGAGGAAACGAGGATTGTACAGTGAAGGACATAAGCAGTGAAACAAATAAACTGAGATGCTTCATGGTTGGAGTTAATTTAATACATAAAGAAAATATTTACCAGCCTGAACTGTGGCCAAGGGGAGTAGGGTTTAAACGATTCGACTTTCAAAAGTATAGAGACTTTCAAAAGCGAAGGGTAAACAATCAAAGGCCAGACAATTTTTTATAAATGGAAGTGAATCTTATTCCAAAACCATTACAAACTTCAATGAACTGATTAATGGTAATGACGCAGTGAGCATATTTCACATACGTCACGACGTCCAAGACACAAGGAGGGACGGGTCCGAACTTGACAAGTTAAATGCATATCATGACACTAATAAGGTTAATAATACTAACATTATCAACAATAATTTCAGTATTTTCCATATAAACACACAATGTCTCTCAATATGACTTCACTTTCGACGTCATTTGTTTGTCAGAGCACTGGCTACACAGTGACCACTTGCAAACTATCAATATTCAAAACTATCAACTTGCTGCCTATTTCACTAGAAATGTTCACCAACATGGTAGGGTTGCAATATATTGTAAAAATGATTTGGATTTCAATATTTTGAACTTGGGCGACTTCAGCGTGGAATGCCATTCGGAGTTTTGTGGCATACTTTTAAAACCTCAGAATCTTCTGTTATTTTGCGTATACAGACCCTGTACAGGGGACATTAACTTATTCCTGAGCAATCTCGAAGGTTTATTATTTAAATACTCCAAACCAAAAATGAAAATTATTTTATTAGGTGACTTTAACATAAATTTCCTGTCCAATACACCATCACTACAACTTTTGAATAATTTAATAGAATCATATGGCTTATCTATAAAAATTTTGAATTATACCAGAATTACAACTTTATCCTCATCTTGCATAGATAATATAATCACTGACCTGAACGATCAAATTCTAGAGGTAGGTACACTTGATCCCTGTCTTTCTGATCATAACGGCCAATTCATAGTCTTAAATCAGAGTGTGTGTCACGCAAATGATATTATGCAGACAGTTCGTTTTACAAAATCTGGGATGGACCGTTTCAAAAGCAAGTTATCTAAGACAAATTGGGATGTGATTTCACCCAATGGTGTCGATGTAAACTACTATTGCGATTTTCTCATAGAGACTCTTCAAACTTATATTAGAGAATCTTTTCCCCTGAAGAGAAATTCACCTAGTGAGAATCTCTTCCAAATTAAATGGTTCAATGACACTTTAAAATCTATGAGAGAAGCTGTCAGAATTGTCTCCGAGGCAACTAGAAGTCCTGTCGATGTTAGAGCCTATAAACTCATGAAGAAACAATACAGTGCTGAATTATTGCGACAAAAAAAATATGCCCATGATGCATATATGATAAACTCTCAGAATACATCACGGGCATGTTGGAATATAATAAACTCTGAAAGAAATAAGATATCACGCAAAAAACTGACTACTGACTTTTCTGAAAATGATTTTAACACCTTTTTCTGTACCGTTGCTGAGAATACTATCAGGTCTCTCCCAAGTATTGACCCAGAAAACTCTTATAATTTTAGAAATTTTCCTTCTCCTGTAAATTCTTTCTTTTTAGATCCAGTTTGTCCTCAAGAAGTACTAACTGCAATAAATAAATTGAGCAACTCTAGCTCTCGAGACGTTCATGACCTAAATAGCAAGTTGTTTAAGACCTCTGCTGAATTTATTTTAAATCCTTTGACTTACTTAATTAATATAATTTTTTCCAGTGGCATCTTTCCTGATACTTTGAAAATATCTAAGGTGATTCCACTCTTTAAAAAGGGCGATAAATCCCAAATGGACAATTATCGTCCAATTAGTATCATTCCATTGATTGGCAAAATAATTGAAATTATCCTAAAAGATAGGCTTTACTCTTTTTTTGAAAACAAACTTTATTTCAGCGAATCACAGTTTGGTTTCCGGAAAAACAAAAATACTACCCACGCTGCTTTCAAGGTTGTTGCCGAGATAGTGGAAGGCCTTGATCAGGGCAGGCATACTTCTCTGACATTATGCGACTTGACCAAGGCCTTCGATTGCGTTTCACATTCCCTACTTATTGAAAAACTAAGTTATTATGGCATAAGGGGCACTACCCTGGAACTCCTTCGTTCATATCTTACAAACAGATTTCAGTGTGTTGAGCTGAACAATGTAAAATCTGATTTGAAAAAAATCGAGCATGGCGTCCCTCAAGGTTCAATCTTGGGACCTTTCTTATTTATTGTGTATATAAATGACTTATGCCACGCCATTGCACCTACTAAATGTTTTCTATTCGCTGACGACACAACAATTATTTGCTCAAGCAAGTCTTACACTAACTTGAAAGACTCTGTCATCACAGTACAAAACTCAGCTAAGCTTTGGTTCACGAAGAATAAACTCAAATTGAATGAAAGAAAAACCCAAAATTTGATTGTCTCCACAAACACTAATTATCGTGAGGGGGCAAATGTATCGTTTTTAGGCATTACGATTGATGACAAATTAAGCTGGAAAAATCATCTTGACCTTGCTGTTCGCAAATTATCTTGTGCTCTCTTCGTTCTGAGAAGGTTAAAACATGTAACGAACCCTTATATTATGAGAATATCTTACTTTTCCCTTTTTCATTCTGTACTTTCGTACGGTATTCTCCTTTGGGGAAACTCTACTAACGCAATTGCTGCTTTCAGATGCCAGAAAAAAGCCATACGCATCTTGGCTAACCTGGGATACAGAGACCACTGCCATCAATTTTTTATTCGTCTGGGTATTATGCTTCTGCCTACTTTATATATTTATACTGTTCTGCTAGAAATACATCGCAATAAAGATACTTTACTAAAAAACTCCGACATCCATAACCACAATACCAGATCAGCTGACTTACTAAATACTCGTTATCACAGGTTATCTGTAAGCCGCAGAAACTCCCTAAATCTGAATCTGTATAACATTCTCCACCACTCTATCAAAATATTGGAATTCAAAAAATTTAAATTAGTCCTAAAAAATTACCTACTAGAAAATTGCTTTTACAGTACCGATGAGTATATGGACTCAGTTAGGTACTTTAAGCCTTATGAGCTATCATAAGTATGGTTAACCATGATCTTTTATTGTATTTTAAAATATATTGCTCATGTCTAAATTTTAAATCTTATACTATATATTGATAATCTGTTACTAGACGTTAATTGTTCTTTTAATTATATTTTTATATATTTTTTAATTTTGATTTGACTAATATGACTGTGAATTTACTGTGACTTGCCATAAATGTATAAACTACATAATCTGGTCAAATAAACTACTACTACTACTACTACTATACTGGGAAGGAAGACTGTTTATAATCTTTATTATTTTGGCTATATGTAAAATTTTCTCGTCCATGTCTTCTAATTGATTAACAACTTAGGACTTAGGAAAGATGCAATTTTGGAGCCATTCTTCATTTTCAGGTCATAGACGTTTTGATGTGATTTGTTTGGAGACCTCTGTTCTTTGTTCATGAATTGTGGTTCTTTTGGTTCACATTTCTGCAGCAGACAGGCAATTTACTAAAGGAGCAAATTGTTCTTTGCATATGGCAAGCTCTTGTGTGTATTTTATAGACAAATATATATTTTAACGATCAAAGAACATTATTCATGATATTCCATATTCTATATCGAGAAGATACTTTTGATTGCATTTACTTTGATTTTAACTCAACTATGCATTGACAGAATGGTTAAGGCTTTTTCGTCGACCCTTTTCTATCTGCCGTCGTGCTGTTTGCTATTTTTGAACTTCTAGGTAAATTGCGTAAACCCTGTATATATTTACTCAGGTACTCTGGTGTGATAATATCTGGGTAGTTCTGATAAACTGCCAAATAATATAATAAATTCTTCTTCTATCCATCTATTCAAGAGAGACTTGATAACATTAACAAGGACAATTTGAATTAAAGCTTATTTATATTTAAAATATATTAATTTCATTTCATTTTTATTTGTCTAAAGAAAATTTTCATTTTATGATAACTGTAAGACTTTGTTCTGAATGAATATGTAAAAGTGTATCCTACATAGAATATGTGCTATATAGTTTTTTCTGATTTTTTTGTGATTTTCTGATATTTCGTTGAAAGTAGAATAATTATTTTCATTTGTTTGTATTATGTGTTGATAAAATAGGCTTGCCTTTCTGGAAATAAAGTTCTTCTTCTACCTGGATTGAGTAAATTATCAATAACATTCGTCAATCCTTTTCTACCTGTTGTCGAGCAGTCAAATAGCATAATGACAGGTAAGAAAGGGTCGACGAATGTTATTGACAATTTACCTAAACCAGGTCAGGTAATTTGCCAAATATATTATCTGAAAAACTACAATGTTATTGAACAAAAGTCTTTTTTTCTATGCATTTTTCTGGGAATTCTCACCTCAAACACTGTGAAAAAATGAAAATTGTAAAGGAAACCTTCCTTCATGAATCAGATATTATGACTGAACAGGGTGATTAATTTATTTTCTTTTTTTTTTTTTTAGGAAAATTAGTTACAGTAAAAGGAACAGTTATAAAAGCTGGACATGTCAAACTTATGTGCCAGTATATGACTTTCTCTTGCAGTATTTGTTCTGGAACTCAGATAGTGAAACAAGTGGATGGAACCTACACTCCCCCCACAAAATGCCAAACTGTAGGTTGCAGAGCCCAATCTAATTTCAATGCTGAACCCATGTCTAACTTCAATAGGACAATGAGTTGGCAATCTATTAAAATTCAAGAACTACTTGGTTCAGAACAAGTAACTTTATACTGCCTGCTCTGGTTTGTTTTTACAAATTTTTTTTTTTTTAGTTTGACCATGCTAGAATACCTCGAATGCTTGAATGTGAATTATTGGAAGATTTGGTAAAAACCTGCATACCGGGAGATGATATTACTGTTACTGGAGTCATTAAAGTAAGTCGAAAAGTAGAAATATAGAGATTTTCAGAATGAAATATAGATAGTTAATTAATTTATGTTATTTGTAATATCCTGTATTATATATTCATTATCTCCCAGTTTACTGAACTTTCTTAAAATAAAATTCAAAATATTTTAATGTTGAATTTGAAAAAGCCTTCCATTTATTTTTTATCAAAAAATCCATGTAACATTGTGAAATCCTCAAAAAATAACATTATTGCATATCGTTTTATACTTTGTCAATAAAAAATGTTCTTTGGAAAATCAAGAATATTTTGATAAATTAACTTAGTCTCAGTCCAAATAGTTTTGGGATTATAGACAAAAGAGAGGCTGAAAAGCTTTATAATTCATTGCAATCCACGAATAAATCTGACCTTGTGATGCACTGTTTGGAACCTTTGGTGTAGTAATGAATATTACTAGAGTTACTTCCTCTCGAAGATGATCACTTGGTGATCGAAACACGTGTCGAGGTGTTAAAATAACGGTTTGGTGTTGGGAAAAAACTACAGTAATTTCAAATCTGACCTACCTTATAGTTCTGTAATGAAATCATACTATAAAGAATCGAGTTTAGATATTTAATTTATTTCATTCAACTTATTCACAATTTAAGCAGGTGTAAACTAAAATTGGATAGCTTGCTTAAATATTCAAATGTTAATTGATTTCAGAAAATATATCATTTTAATGAATACAGAAGTGTACTGTATTCATTGCCAAGATATTAGAAAAAGAAAAAGATAGACATTTATGATTGCCTGGAAGGTAACTGCAAATCATTTCATTTTTACAAATGATCTAAAATAACCACCATTTCACGATTACTACTCTCTGACATATCTTATCTAGAACAGAAAATTCCTTTTCAAACACAATAAATTGAGTAAAGTCATCATAAATCCAATATTTCTAAAGAAACAAGCATGGGAAAATGTTGAACACAAAAAACAACGGAGAACCATACATTTCTTGACCAGAGATACCAATAGATAAAACGAGTGTTATTAGTGGCAATCGATTGTAAATTAAAAAGTCGAAATCTTCAATAACGTGAAATATTTGATTTGAAAAATGAAATGAGTCTATTTATCGACAAAACCACGAGAATTCTCTAAAAGTCAAATTTAATCCAACACACTTTCTTTCAGTAATATTTCAATTGGATAATTTTTTTTCAGCAAAGAAAAATATCAAATTGACGTATATTTATTTCAGGTGAGAGATCATTTGAGTAATCATGGAAAAAATAAACAAAACACTGTCTTCAGTTTATACTTAGAAGCAATTTCTGTTTACAACAACAAAAGGCATAACAAAAGCGAGTCCACAGAGGGAATAACTTTCAATACTAATGACTACTATCTTATTAAGGTAAGTTTCTTATATAAAGAGGTGTAGAGAGAGAGAGACAAACAGACAGAAAGCGGCCGATACCGAAGCATTGCTTTGCAATGAACAACCTTTGAAACCCTCATTTATCTTTGGCATTTGTGGTTTGAGTTTTCTGTTAAGTAAATGAATAGCGTCTTTATGAAGGAAATCGTTTATCACTACTACTTACAGAATATTTCAAATGTTGCATCCTTCATCTGGTCTAATACAACTAATGATTCTTTATCATTTTTTTTCTGATTAATTCGGCCGTTACTTGATGAAGATCCATAGTAATTTTACAAACTACACCTAAACGGTTTGATCTCCACAAACTTTATTGAAAAAATATATCACAACATGTTTCGCTAAACATTAGCTTTTTCAAGTGATTAATCACATTAATCACTTGATCAAATCGTTTAGGTGTAGTTTGTGAGATTCTTTATCAGATCGAAACCACACTCTTTGGTATTGAATCATGGATGCAATGCTTTTGGGCAACAAAGTAATACGTAATACTATTTATTACTACTGTAATGTGGTTTCCCTTGACGTTGCTTTTCTTAATTCAGGTAGCTCAGTTGGAGAAAATATGTCTGGGGTTTGACAAGTAGAAAGACACTTCAGGTGGAATAAAATAAAACTTACACAAATTGTTAACTCTATTTACAAGTGTCTCAGGTCAAGTTCCGGGAAGAAACTGGAGAGTAGTCGGATTCGTTGGTTCTCAGAACGACGATTGTCTCAACGTAGACTTGGTGGGCTTCACATACTATGATTTTCCAGGACAGTCGGGTGGTTCTGCACTCCCTTTAAAGGGCCTTAAGCTCAACAAACTTCAAAGGCGCTTATAAACGGCAACAATCGCCTACCCAGAGGGTCGCTGGTATGGTTACAGCCAATTCAATGCCAGAGCCACTAGGAGACGTCTTCTTACAGCTCAGCCCTCTAAAGGCAGAACGCAATGGAGTGATTTAAGTCCCTGAGAGTACCTCCACTCGATAACATGTAACGGTAGTCCAGTTCTGCACGCTGAAGACACTCGTCGAGTGATATCGGGTATAATCTTATCCCGTCGCCAAGACAGCACTTGAGACGGTCCGTTTTCGGAGCTAGCGTGTATATACTGATTAACACTATTTAGGAATGTAGCTAAATGCTGCATTACACTAGTCAACACAATTATTTAGGAATGGAGTTGGATGCTCCATTACATTACTAAAAACTTGTAACAAGACTCCTCAGTTTTTTCTCTCGATTGTGTGTGACTGAGAGTTACAAAGAACAATTTTTAAATAATGCAAAATAAACTTCAACTTGGTTGCTTTATGTTTCAGTTCTCTATTACTGATTTTCAGTTGCCCTTCGAGTTACCATGTTGGTGTCAAAAGTATACTTAAAATTCTTTAGGCATTCTAGATATATAATTTTTCCACGGATTGTTTCAGAAAATCCATTCAGAACCCAATTTATTCAGGCTTCTGGTCCAATCACTATGTCCAAACATTTATGGCCATGAAATTGTGAAAGCAGGACTTTTACTTGCTCTAATAGGTGGAACTAAATCTGACACTTTCAGGGCAGAATCCCATGTGCTTATGGTTGGTGACCCAGGATTAGGAAAAAGTCAAATGTTGCAAGCTTGTGCTAATGTTGCACCAAGAGGTAACTAAATTATTCCATACAAAAATAAAAAAAAAGAGAAAAGTGAAACAGCAAAGATTTTGAAACTTGTTTAAAAATTGACTCTTGCTATGTTATCAGATTTATCAACATTCAAGCTGCACCTTCATTTATTGTCTATCCAAATGGAATTTGGCAGCAGAAGGACTGATATAGATTCATTCCAATATAGGGAGAAATAAGCGGTAATGTTTTTCGGATGAGATTTATTGCTGAAATTGTTATACGTTCCCTTTTTCACAATGAAAATGAATTGGGAAGAAAAGTTTTTGGCTTCCTACTTCTCCATCTTTATTCAAAAAAAGGGGTAAAACTTCCGAAGGAAGGAAAAGCAATGACTTTCAAAATAAATGTGTAGATCATGCATAGAAGTAACTTTCAGGCACAAACTGTAAGAAAAAGTTCCATCCAAACAACTACTTTCATATAAAGAATTAATGACATGAAAGGAACAGTACTTTTGAAACAACTACTTTTATAAGAACATTGAATTATACAAAAAATACTGTTTCGTATTCAGCTTGTTCTCCAAACTTTCGTTGTGGAATTGCTACACAGTATAGTATATGTCATCCTCAATAGCGGACATCGATGTTTCGGAATAAGACACTTATTGCCTCTTGTGGATAACATTACAAGAGGAAGCACTCAATTCCTTCATAACATTACGACTTCATGTCACGGATGAGTTGAATCTACACATGTCACAACAACAGTACGTAATGACATTCATTCGCTTATTTGATTCAATCCCAGAACGGGATCTTATTTAAATTGAAAAGGATATATTTTTAGGAGAGGTCAATTTTTGGGAAAGAAAAGTTGTTGCTTTCTACTGCTTCATCTTTATACAGAAAAATGTGGGAAACTTCTGAAGGAAGAAAGAATTGAATTTTAAAATAAACACTTTACATACATGTGTAGATCAGATAATGCATGGAAATTATTTTGATACACAAACTGGAATAAAAATTCTCTCGAAACAACTACTTTCATATAAACATCGAGTAACACGTAAAAAAGGTTACTTTCGAAAGAACTATTTCTCTATAAATGTTGAATTATATGAAAAAATTTTTTCCTTTTCAGTTTGTTCTGCCGACATTCGTTAAAGAATTCAATAGATAGATAGATAGATATGTTTATTCATCACTGAAGTTTTACAAGTACAGCATATAAACTTGCCTCCCTAAAACTTATCGGACTAGTCAGACATACAACAAATACAATTAGTATAAAAATAAAAGCATAAGCTACCCTATACCAATTTATATATACTATGAACAGAATGCTAAGAACTCGTCCATTGAATAAAAGGCATTTGAACATAAAAGATCAAACAATTTTGATTTAAATAATTTAAAGCTCTCAATTTCACCCATTAGTGTGACTGTGTGATTATAGCAAATAATTCCCTGATACATATATGAATTCTGTCCCAGTGATAAGCGAGAGAATGGCAAACGTATACAATTAGTGTTGCGTGTACTATAATTGTGGATCATAAAACCCCTCTCATGGCTGAAGTGCCGTTTTTTTACCTCAAGAGTTATTAAATATATATATAAGCATGAAAGAGTTAGAATTCTCAAACGAACAAATATTTCTCTACAGCTCTCTCGAGGATTGGCTCTCACCATACATCTTAAAATTCTTTTCTGTATATAAACACCTTTTGAATATGAGCAGAATTGCCCCAAACAATAAGACCATAACTCAGTGTGGACTGAACAAGACCATAATAAGCTAGCTTAAGAGTTTCCAGAGATACTGTTCCTTGTAGTTGTCGAATAACAAAGCAAACACTGCTTAGTTTGGATACAATATGATCTGTATGAACATTCCATGTGAGCTTCTGATCTATGTATACTCCAAGGAATTTACAATATTTTACTTGCTCTATGGACCTATGATTCATTCTTATTAATAGACTATGGTCAAGGCTGATATTTTGTTGTTGAAATACCATAAAACAAGTTTTATTGATGTTGACTGATAATCCATTATTCTCGCACCATTGTTGGAATTCGCGCGCACATGTATTGCTAGTTGTAACAGTGCCTGTTAGAGATTTTTCAGCCACCAGCTGGTTTGTATCATCTGCATAGATAATCATTTTGTTATGAGATATACATGAATATATAATATCATTAATGAAAGCAATAAATAGTGAAGGACCTAAAATAGAGCCTTGAGGTACACCAGTTGTTACTTTTAATCGGTTAGATTTCACTTTGTCTACAACCACTATCTGTGACCTATCCTTTAAATAGGATTCTATCCAAGTGTTGGCCACTCCTCGAATACCTATCCTATAAAGTTTCTCTATTAATAATCTGTGATCTATAGTATCAAAAGCCCTACTAAGGTCATAATAAACGGCTATTGGATTTTGTTTTTCATTCAAGCAGTAATAAACATGGTTACATAATTCTTTTATAGCAGTTTCTGTAGATTTTTTATGCCTGAAGCCATGCTGACAATTTAGAATAAGATTATTTTGTTCTATAAAATTGCTTAACCGTGTATTGTAACTGCTTTCGAGGACTTTCGCGAATTGAGATTGTATACACACGTTTCTATAACTTCCGACGTCATTTCTAGATCCCTTACCCTTAAATATTGGCACAGACTTTGAGGTTTTGAGAACTTCTGGATATTTTCCTTTTTCATAGGATTTATTAATTATGAAAGATAGTGCATCACATATTATATCACTGACAAATTTAAGAGTAACCCCAGAAAGATTCTGTGATGGTCCGCCGTACTGAGTAGACGTTTTGTGTTCGCTCCGATACATTTAACAAATTTGTTTGTCAGTGCTAGGTTGAATTGTTCCTCATCCATATATACAGAACTGTCATTTATAACCGTTTAGTAACTGTGTTATAACTTCTCGAAATGCCTGGAGGTTCTATTACTGTAAAAGAACTTAACTGCCGTGTTGATAAGCTTAGTGAACAATTCCAGAAAGGACTTCAAGAGATCAGGAATAATATTCCAACAAAACAAACAGCAAGTACAACTAATCTTGATATCGAAGTTTTTCTTGAAAGGCTAAATTCCTTTGAAAAAAATATGAATAGTTCCCTCACGGATTTAAAAAATGACCTGGAGTCTTTACGTAAAGACGTATTAGAAGTGACTTCAAAAGTAAATAGATTTGAAATCCAAAAAAACTTCAATTATCTTGTCTTTCATGGCCTTGATGAAGGAGATTCAAATCAATTTGATATTATCTCGAATTTTTTGTCAGCTAAAATGGGAACCGATATCACTAAACACGATATCAGTCAGATATATAGACTAGGGAAAAAAACTGCTCAAGCCAAAAAACCAATGCCACTAGTAATTCAGTTTTGCCGCCGTTGGACGAGGAATTTAATATTTAACAACAAGAAGAATCTTAAAGGAACATCTATTATGATTACAGAGCTGCTTACCGTTGAGAACTTCAATTTGTTCAAGAAAGTTCGTGCTCATTTCAATAAATCATCCTGGACTTTTAATGGGCTTGTTTATGTGAACTTCAAAGGTCAGAAAAAACTTTTGAAATGTGAATCCGATCTTGATAAACTCCTTATAGAATCATGAAATCTTTTATTGGTAACTTTGTAACATCTTTTTTTTTTTATTTTTTGTTAGCCCTCTGCAATTCGAATTTTTCATACTTTTTTTTTAGTCTGCTGACATTCTATGGCATTGATTTATACTTATCTACTTTATTTTTCGGAGCGCATTGGTTTTTTTGTAGGTTAAGGAAAAATAACTGAAAAGTGTTTTCGGTATTCTTCCTCTTTCTGTTATTTACTTTTGATAGATAATTGATTCTTTGTTTGATCTGTTACTAATAATAAATTATAATATCGCTTACATTTCAAGAATCTTTGTACATTACCGATCTATTTCATCCGTTTTTCCTCTCAAACAATTGTATTAAAAAAAATATTTGCCGTATTTCTTTATTTTCAACACTTATATCATGGATATAATTAATGAGTAAACAATCTGCTTTTCCTGTATCTGAAATTTAACATTTCCGTTATGAAAATTGCTCATCTGAATCTCAGGTCAATTTTTACAGGCTTTAATGACCTCGTTGTACTTATACATGAGAACAAATTTGACATTGTAATGGTCTCTGAAACGTGGCTGACCGATCAGTTTGATTCTAACATGATTCAAATTTATGGTTACAAGTTCATACATGAGGATAGAAAAGGGAGAGGTGGGGGTGTCGGAATTTATCTTAGAAATGATTTGAAGTACAACAAAATAACTTTTGATTTTGTGGTTGAAGAATCTCTTGAATTCATCTTTATTGAAGTGAAACTTGGATGTAGGAGTCTGGCCTTAGGCGTATTTTATAGGCCTCCAAATACTAATTTTTTGAGAATGATTGGTGACCTTGATAATATTTTATCCGCTGTTTGTCCTGTTTCTGATGATGTGATATGCATGGGAGACTTCAACGTTGACCTTTTCAAACTACCCAATTCCCTACTCAACTGCTTTGAATGTTATAATTTGGAACAAATTCTTAATGAGCCTACTAGAATCACCAACGTTTCTAGCACGCTCATTGACCCGATTTTCGTTAGTAATAATAATCATGTTGTAAGATCTGGTACTTTATCATCCCAAGGCATTTCAGATCACAGGCTAGTTTACGTTGAATATTTAACAAAGAAATTCAAAATAGAACCCAAACTTGTAACATACCGCTGTTTCGACAATTTCACTTTGCATACTTTTTTATCAGATTTATACCAGTTGCCGTGAAAATGATATTGATAATAAATTGTACAATTTCAATTCATTTTTAATATCTACTTTTGACAGACATGCCCCTCTTAAAAAAGTTAGAATTACCAAACCACCCGCTCCTTGGCTCACTCAAAATCTCAGACTTCTTATGAAAGAACGTGATAAAGCCTTTCAAAAATTCAAAAAAACTAAATCTGTTAATGATCGTATGAGGTATAAAGAATTGAGAAATTATACCTTGTCAATAGTTAGAACTGAAAAAAGGACATATCTCAAGTCTGTCTGCTCTGAAAAAATAGCACGCAAAACCTGGAATGCTCTTTCTAACCTCAATGTTCGTTCAAAAAAACAATATTCATTACCCAATCACCTCTCGAATCCCGATGAAATAAACAACTATTTTGCCCAATTCGTACAAAACGTTTCTAATAATTGTGATGAAAATATTGAATTTTATAGCAATAATTATTTAGTCAGGCAAGATAACTTCTCATTTCGATTCGCTACTGAAGAAGCTATTCATAAAATCCTGAATGATATTAAAAGTCAAGCTTCAGGGGTTGATAATATTTCAATCAGAATGTTGAAACTTTGTAGCCCGTTTATAGATAAATATATTACGCATATCATCAATTGTTGTTTTGAACGTTCATATTTTCCAGACTTGTGGAAAATGGCCATTGGGAAACCCATTCCCAAGAATAATGATCCAGCTAGTTATTCTGATCTCAGAATTATCAGTATACTTCCAACCATGAGTAAAATTTTTGAAAGAGTTATTTATTTACAAATTAATGAATATTTCGATAACAATAATCTATCATCACCATCGCAATGTGGTTTTAGGCAGGGTTTTAGCACGGCTACAGCTCTTGCTACTGTTACACAAGAGATTGTTGAGGGATTTGATAAGGGAATGATTAGCACTCTGGTACTACTAGATTTTTCGAAAGCATTCGATACCATCAATCATGAGCTGATTTGCATGAAACTCAAATATTATGGTTTTGATAGTACTGCCTTATTTCTCATCTGGTCTTATTTACTTGGTCGATCTCAAAAAGTTGTTGTTGATGGTCATCAGTCCTTACCTCTTGATATTCTATCAGGAGTACCACAGGGTTCCATTTTGGGACCTTTATTGTTCATCATTTATACTACTGACATTATCTCGTCCATCAAGAAATGTAAAATACAGGCGTATGCTGATGACATACAATTATACATGCACTTTAAAATAGATGAGTGTGCTGAGGCACAAAATCTCTTCAACACTGATCTTGATTTGATTAATGGGCTATCAAGTGAACATGATTTGAAAATTAATCCTAATAAAACAATGATGATGCACTTTGGATCGCAGAAGAATCGTAAATTTGCAGAAAACAATTTCCGTTTAGAACTAGGTTATACTATGTTGACTCCTGTCAATACAGCTAAAAACTTAGGGGTCATGCTTGACACTGATCTTAGATTTACTTGTCATGTTAAAAATTTAATGAAAAAAGCTTATATGTCATTGAAACTGTTATACTGTAATCGTTTTATTTTGAGCCAACCTCTAAAAAGAATGCTCTGTGATAGTTTGGTGCTAAGCCATTTCAACTACTGTGACTTCATATATGGGCCATACTTATATGATTCAGATAAAAAAAGAATACAAAAAGTGCAAAATTCTTGTTGCCGCATAATTCATGGACTTCGTAAGTATGATTCAATTTCTGAAGCCTTTAAAACTCCCGCTGGCTCAATATGAAAAACCGTATGATTCATCATTTGGGTTGTTTTGTCCATAAATTGATCACCCTTCCCCATTCTTCTCTTTTAATACAAAAACTAACTCTGCGTGAAAATATTCACTCAAGAAACATCAGACATAAAAACAAATTAACTATGCCACAACATCGCACTGCACAGTTTCAGAGATCATTTCTTTTTGGTGCTGTAAAACTCTATAATTCATTGCCTGAGCAATTGAAGAGATTCAATATCAGGAAATTCAAATACAAATATAAAAATTATATCTATGATAGTCAGTAATGTCAACTTTTACTTTTTAGACAACAGATCAATTCAATTAAATTATTTATCAACTATCTTTAGAAGGTAATCACAAATTATTATTTTATTTACGGTTCTCATTTCGTGGTACCATCACTGTTAATTGCTTTTATTTTTGTATGTTTGCGTGCATTATGGAGTGGTGCTTGTTGGTTGAGTTAGAGTAGCTTTGAGCTAGACTTCGCCAAGGAGTACCAGAATCTCCTGTAAACTATTTTCATTTTCAAATATATCTTTGTATTGTTTTTTTTTTGTATTATCAATAAAGCCGATTTATTATTATTATTATTATTAAATATCATCAATTCCTGCAGAAGGTTTCTTAGTTGTTTTTTTTATAATGTCTTCGATTTCAGGTGGACTTGTCGGATACAGAAACATTGTGTTATAAGAAAAGGGGGAGAATTTATGGTTGTTCAGATCTGGTTTTGTATTTACCACATTCATGAAAAACTCATTGAAGTAATTACCTATTTTGAATTTATCATTTTCAAGTTTATCTTCTATATTTATTTGCAATGGTGTAACAGATATTGTGTTGTCTTTTGCTTCATTAATTATTTGCCAGCTTTCTTTAGATATATTACTGGTCTCAACAAGTCTTGCATCATAATATTCCAATTTAGCTTGCCGTACCTTATGTCTATAAATAACTTTTAAATTTCTGTACCGTTCTCGAATAACATCAATATTAGTAATTTTTGCAACTTTAGCCATTTCACATAAAATTTGATGGAGCTCTTTTATTTCTGAAGTAAACCAAGGCTTCTTACGGTTTTAAAGGAATTTACGTTTTAGAGGAAAAGCCATTTGGAAATTATATTCGTAAGTGGCATAGAAGTTATTGAAAGCTTCATCAACCGTACTAGAGTTATAAGTATCGTACCACTCTTCTGACAATAACAGATTTCTAAATGTTATCATATTAGCACCTGAGTAATCACGTGAGAATATTGTTTTTTTTATATTCTCCTTATTCACTGGTATTGAGAATGTACATGTTTGAAATGTGTGATCTGACAAATGTGTGTCTATAATATCGACTGAATTTATTGTAATGTTCGAGAATATGACATCGATACTTGTTGATGTTGTTCTTGTGATACGTGTCGGTTTATTAATGCAATTTTTCATGTCAAATTCTTGAAATAAATTCACTATTTTTTTCACATCCTTACCGTCAGTTAGATATCATCCACATATTATAGTATATGGAAGAGATAGAATTTCACTTACATGACACACTGTCATCCTCAATGATGGAACATCGATGTTTCGGAATAAGACACTTGTCTTATTGCCTCTTTAGCAGCAATCTGAATAACATTATAGGATAAATCACTCAATTTATTCATAACACTATGGTATTATATCATAAGATTTCTACACAATATAGTATATGAAAGAGATGAAATGTCACTTACATGGAACACTGTCAGATTGGTGCTGAAGAGGAAATAAGACAAGTGTTTTATTACGAAACATCGATGTCCGCCATTGAGGTTGACAGTGTTCCGTGTAAGTAAAATGATATCTGATTCAATTCCGTAACGAATGTTTGGAGTACAAACTGAATAGAAAAAATTCTTTTAGTTACAATCAAATGTTCATATAAAAGTAGTTGTTTCTAAACTACTAAAGTGTTATTCAATAGTTATATGGAAGCAGTTGTTTCGAGAGGGCTTTTTCTTCCAGTTTGTGTCTGAATGTAACATCCATGCATGATCTACACATCTTCGTGAAGGGTTCATTTTTTTCTTCCGTTGGAAGTTAACCACATTTTTTTGTATAAAGATGGAGAAGTAGAAAACCAAAAACCTTTCTTTTCCAAAAATTATACCCCTTTTCAATTTAGGGTAATAATAATAATAATTTAGGAGAATAATAGTAATAATAATAACCCCTCAAGAAAACCAACAAATTTTCCCATAATAACAATAAAGGCATTCTCCGAAGAAGAGATTTTGCAAACTCTCAGAAAATTGTAACCAAAATTCA
Organism: Leptinotarsa decemlineata; assembly: GCF_025532065.1. Classification (NCBI taxonomy): domain Eukaryota; kingdom Metazoa; phylum Arthropoda; class Insecta; order Coleoptera; family Chrysomelidae; genus Leptinotarsa; species Leptinotarsa decemlineata. The sequence goes on along the minus strand of NW_027412694.1, from coordinate 11,696,617 downwards.
CAGCAGGAGATGACAAAATTCCGAGCTTTCTAGTAAAAGCTGTGCATACATTTTTGCAAAGCCACTTCAATTAATTTTTAACATGGCCTTAAAGATTGCGTGTTTTCCCGATAGATGGAAAGTATCTAAAATATGTAAGATTTTTAAAAAAAGCTCGGACACGTCGATTTCTAATTAAAGGGGGACACCTTTCAGACTAATCAGATTTTTTGTAGTACGCACCCCCTCGGAGGGGTACATCCGACGACCCTTTATTTAGATAGGGAAAGTAGTTCGAGTGGCACCTTGTTTTAAAGGTCTTTCGAATACCTTTACATCTCTGTTAAAAGAAAATTTTTGTAACGACTAGTTTTCGAGATAATTTGAAGATTTAAAGGTATTTTTATTGATTTCAACTCTTTTTAAAATAAATCAAATTGTTTTTAAGGTACAATTTACGTTCAGAACTTTCATAAAAAAAATAATTTTGCTTTTTATGACAACCTGCTGATACGTGTCCATTTGATTTCGTAAAAAAGTAAGAATTATTTGTTTATTACAAGGAGATTTTTTCGGGGATGGGGTTGGTTACCACCCTTACATTTTAGGTAAATTGAGTGGCACCTCCTTATGAAGGTTGCCTTTTCACGTGGATATTTTATGCTTTTGATAAAAAAGTGAATCATACTAAAAACTTACCTACACAACGAATACAACCTGATGATTTCCTTGAATGCTGATGACACAGAAAAGTTTAAAAAACTGTTTTAGGGTTAATAAATCCTAATAATTGTTTTTAAAGCACACACAAAAGAGTAACACCTAATAAGGGTAACTCGCATAGGAAATTTAGAGTAAATGTTCAAAATGTGCGCCATTTTGCTTCATGCAACAATAAAGATTTTGTTCGAATTTTGCTCTCACATTATTCAACATCTCAGGAGTTTTAGCTCGGCATTCATCAATAATTCTACGACGTAATTCATCCAAATTGGCTGGCTGTGTAGCATAAACTTTAGATTTTAAATATCCCCACAAAAAGTAGTCCAGTGGTGTTAAATCTGGTGATTGTGCTGGCCATTCAATTGGACCTCTTCTGCCAATCCATTGTCCTTCAAAATGATTATTAAAAAAATTTCGAACCTGCTGGGCATAATGGGGTGGTGCACCGTCTTGTTGAAAATGGATAAATTCATCTTGACATCTTGGATCCTGTTCAATTATTTCAACTATACGAGGTTGTATTGCCTCTTCAAGAAGTTGTAAATAAGAATCACCGGTTAAATTTCCATCAATGGAAAATGGACCTATAATATGATTGCCTAATATTCCGGCCCAGACATTCAACTTTTGGGGATGTCGGGTATGTATTTCTGCGTATTGTCTTAGGTTTTCATCCGACCAATAACGGCAATTGTGACGGTTCACTCAACCATTTAAATAAAATGAGCTTTCGTTCGAAAAACATATGTAATAAAGCAGCTCAAAAGCTGCTGTTGAGTTCATGAACAAGTTTCATTTTGTAAGGATGGAATTTGTGGTTTTTAAGGATTCTCCATGCGCTCATATGGCTTATTCCGGCCATTGCTGATAAACCTCTGGTACTTAACCTGGGATTGGCGATGACTTGACCAATCTCTCCAATCGCATTATCGTCATTCACTACCCTTCTCTGAACATTTTTTTTCTTATTTAAAACCGAACCTGTCTCCCTGAATTTTGTGACCAAATCCAGAACTTGATTTCTGGTTAGGTGTTTACCAGGGTTTTGCTCGTTAAATAAAATTGGTGTTCTATTAGCATTTTGGTCGTTGCCAAAGCAATAACTGAAACCCTTTCAGCAGTAGTGTCAGGCATTTTTAAACAAATAACAATACACGACCCGTTTAAACAAAACAATCGAAAGATGTACTAATGAAAACTGGAAGAAGAAGAGTGGGTATTGATTTTAAAAAAGGGATTTTATTTAACAAAAAACTGATGAGAACTGCTCGAAAAAAAATTTTATTTAGGCATACAAGTTACCGAGTGGTCTGTCTAATGTATTAGTAACATGGAAATTTTAACTTCAAATTATCTCGAAAACTAATCGTTACAAAAATTTAATTTTAACAGAGTTGTGAAGGTATTCGAAAGACCTTTAAAACAAGGTGCCACTCGACCTACTTTCCCTATCCAAATAAGGGTCGTCAGACGCACCCTTCCGAGGGGGTGTGTACTACACAAAATCTGATTATTCTGAAAGGTGTCCCCGTTTAATTAGAAATCGAGTGTCCGAGCTTTTTTTAGAAATCTTACTTTTTATATTCAAAAACGGCTCTGTTAAGTTTTCGTCGTTACACACTGTATACAGACTTCTCAAAGGCCTTTGATAAATTGAACCATCAAATTCTACGGAATAAACTTTTTTCTGTTGGTTTCGATAGTCAACTGTTGAATTTTCTACAGTCTTATCTTCAGAATCATACGCTATTTGTAGAATACAAAGGACACAAATCAACAGAATTCACTCTCAACTAGTGGTGCTCCTCAAGGAAGTAATCTAGCTCCTCTTCTATTTTCTTTGTTTATAAATGATATTGATAATAATAATAATATTTTATTCACCATTCACTATACATAGTGTATATATGGTAAGTCAATCAATAATCAGAATTAATACTAGGTGTAAATTTAAAAATGTTAATATTTATACAAGACGCCACTAAAAAGAAAAAAAAATAAATAAATTTATACATACATATAAACACATACACAATTAAAATATATAAAAACGTATACAGATCTAGTTCATATTTTATTTTTCAGAAATTATCGTCTAAAAATTCTTGGAAACTATAGTAGCATTTCTCTAATGGCAAGTCTTTAACTTTCTTTTGAAATATGATGTTACTTCCAGTCCGTTTGAGTGATTCTGGTAGTTTATTGTAATATATGATTGCATTGTAATCCGGAGACCTCTCATAGAATGTCTATGTTCTATGTTTAGGAATTTTCAATAAGTTGCCGTGTCTGGTGTTATATTCATGTTTCTCAGAATTACACGGATAATTATCTATATTCTGTTTGGCAAAGATAATACATCGAAAAATGTACACAGCAGGCACCGTAAGAATTTTATTTTCTTTAAAGATAGATCGACAACTGTCTTAATAATTCAAGTTAAAAATCAGTCTTACTAAACGCTTTTGGGAAACAAAGACTCTCGAGAATTCTCTTGCTCGACCCCATGCCAATATATTCAGATTAATATGTGCATATGCCATAGCATAGTAAATGCTTAACAAGCCTGCTGTATTCATGGTTGATTTCATTTGTTTAATAGCGAAATAGGCTTTACTTAGTTTTGAACATACACTTTCAATGTGTCTACCCCAATTTATACTCTCATCTAAATGAGTGCCTAAAAATTTAGTTTCCATAGAGAGTTGGATGTCGTCAACTACAAAAAGTTCGTTGGGTAACAATTTTTGGTGAAAAAATTTGACTATTACCGATTTGGACGTGTTTAGAATTAACTTATTTCTCTGACACCAGGATGAAAATTGATTTACAACCATTTCCAGTTTAACTGCAAGCTGTTCTGCATCCTGATAGGATATTGTTATCGTTGTGTCGTCGGCAAACATGGTAACATGAACGTTTTCTAAATATTGTGGAAGATCATTTACATAGAGAAGAAACAGCAAAAAAAACTGAACCCTGTGGTACCCCAAGTTTCACAGCCTGACTGTGTGAAATTGAATTATTGCATCTCACTATCATGGTTCTATCTGTCATATATGATTGTATCCACTTTATTATACTGGCTGGAAGTCCTAGAGGCGCCAACTTATCTATTAAAGTTTCAATACACACTGTATCAAAGGCTTTTGACAAGTCGAAAAATAATGATAAGACATATTTGTTGTTGTCAATTTCTTTATATATATATATATATATATTATATATATATATATATATATATATATATATATATATATATATATATATATATATATATATATATATATATATATATATATATATATATATATATATATATATATATATATATAATTAAGCAAGTGACACGTGGCTGTTTCAATCGACCTGTTTTGCCTGAAACCATGCTGAGAAGTACTTACTAATTTGTTTTTTTCTAAGTGATAAATCACTCTAGTAGACGCTATTTTTTCAAACAATTTCGATAAAGAACTGAGAAGAGAAATTTGCCTGTAGTCAACTACTTTTAGGTCACCTTTTTTGTGCAGAGGAGTTACCAATGCTTTTTTAAATTCATCTGGAAAGAACCCTTGTATAAGTGATTGATTTATTAGGTATATAAATGGTTTTAGTATTGAGTCAATAATATTTTTTATAATTATAATCGATAATTCATCATATCCTGAAGATGTCTTATTTTTCATTCTGTTAAGACAATCAACTAGTTCATATTCTGTGATAGGGTAAGATGGGTATGGATAATTGATGGTGACATTTTCTACCCTAGTACAGGGAAGAGACATATTCTGACCAAAATGATTTAACATTGCGGAATCTGATGCATTAGCGAAATGCTCAGCAAAAGTTAATGCAACTTTGTGTGGGTCAGAGATAACGGTATCCATCTGCTGAAGAATGATTTTTTCTTTTCCATCTTTCTTTTTTATACCTAATACACTATTAATAATTTTCCAGGTTTCTTTAGTTTTATTTGCGGATTTATTTATTTTCGACGAATAATGGTCTCTTTTTGCCTTTTTAACTTTTTCTTTGTGTTCTTTAACTTTTGCCTTGTATCCGTCCTTTAGAATGGAATTGGTTTCATGAGAGTATGATAAAATCCAAAACATATCCTTCAACTCTTTACTTTCTTCAGTTATTTCATTTGTTACCCAACGTTTTGTGTTATTACCATTGTTTCTTATATGTACATGTTTACTTGGACATGATATATCATAATACCATAGTAATGTCTGAATGAAATATTGGAAAGCTTCCTTAAGAAGTAGATGATATACAGGCAACCAGTCTTCAAAAGTCAGTCTTGTTCTTAGTTCCTTAATATTGTCAGGATAAGGCGTACGCCTCATAACTGAATGTCTGCTTTTATTGTTTCAAATATCTCTAGTAACATATTACTCTTTGCTGATGACTTGGATATTTTCAGACCCGTGAATGGTGCATACTAAACAAGCTTCCACTGAATATTCAAAAATGTAAATTTATGAAATACACCCTCAAGCACAACAATATATAGTTCGCCTATGCAATAAATGACGTCATATTAGAACAATGCACAGAAACTAAAGATCTGGGCATCATATTTGATAAGAAACTTAGCTTCAAGTCACAAATCATTCAAATCACATCTTCTGAAAAAAAAAATGCTTGGCCTTATCTTCAGACGTGTAGAGACTTTCAAAACCAAGAATGTTTCATAACACTTTTTAATGCATATGAACGATCTCGTTTAGAATATGGCTCCCTAATCTGGTCACCTATATACAATGTGCATATACAACAACTCGAATCTTGTCAAAGAATCTTTATGAAATACATGGCTTACAAACTGGATGGAGCTTACCCATCCCAAGGAATTGATAAAAGAGTGTTGCTAAATAGATTTCCCCTGTTATCCTTAGAAAACAGAAGAACATATTATACCTGTATCTTTATATATAAATTGATTCATAATCTGGTTGACTGCCCAGATTTGTTATCTCAACTAGATTTTCACGTACCGAGACGAAGTAGTAGAAACGAAATATTTGTCTATTTGCCTTTGCCTAGGATCAACGTGTTAATAAAATCCTCAGTTTATAACATATGTAAAATTTATAATAGTTTCTATTCAGAATGTGATACTTTTGTTGTTCCATTTGGACACTTCAAGTGTATAATTCGTAACAAACTATTTTTTATGCAAGTCGAACTACAATTTAATTACAACCCATAAGTGAAATACTATTTCAACTCTCTGCACACTGTCAATTCTATTAAAATTCTACAGTATATGTTTTTTTATTATTACATGAATGTATCACTGTTTGTATAATATACTACTCTATTACTCTGCTGATTTTATATGCTGTTCATTATAATATCGAGTCTGAATTTATTTCAATGAATCAAAGGTTGTTTGTATCGATTAATATTCCATGAATGTTCAAACCTAAAGTTCCATTATTTGCCAGTCATAGTTAACTGAATGAACTGCCCTCAGATGATCTGATTTAGCACAATTATTGCATACATTAAAAAAAAAACACAAACAAACATTATTGTCTTTGAGATAGCAATGAATAAAATGAAACCCAGTCGCAATTATTTGGATGAGCGACTGATCCTTGAGCGGATTTTCGAAACAATACAATAAATACAATATAATTATCTTGCTCAGTAAACTTTCAGGTTCATTCACGAAAAAAAATCTGCCTCACTTTATACTAAGCTCTAAACTTCGCCATTCAAGGAATCGCACATTAATATGTAAGACCTTCTCAAACCTTATCTCGCAAAAGTTTCAATTTTTGAGAAATGCTGTTGACAGCGGGATGACTCATTAAACTCCTTTGAAGGATGTATACTTTTATATTGTCAACACAACTCTTATCTTTAGGTGTATATGTTTGTGGAAATACTAGTACAAGTTCAGGTTTAACTGTAACTATGACCAGAGATGAAGGAGAATATGCGCTTGAGGCAGGAGCACTGATGTTAGCAGACCAAGGGTGCTGTTGTATTGATGAATTTGATAAAATGCCCACACAACATGCAGTAAGTAATTGATAATATCCGAGTATCATCTCTTTATATCAACATTGTCATCTTAATTTTAAATTTTGTTAAAGCAAAATCCTTCTTTCTACAAAATCCTTCTACAAAAACTCCATCAATTCGGTTTCCATAATTCAGCAGAACTTTTCATTAAATCCTACTTCCACACGAACAGTTTATATCTTATAACAGCTATGATTCTTTTTATTACATTCTTTTATCTGAAGTACCTCAGGGATAGAAACACGGACCACTTCTATTGTTATTATTTATTAATTATCTCAGTAATTATATCAATTGCAGATGATTCAAAAATATATCCTGTCGAAGATTGTGATATATTACAACAGTTAGAAAACATACAGACTTGCTGTGAAGTTAACAAACTATATCTCAATGCATCCAAATGTAAAGTAGTGTCTTATAGTAGGAAAATGTCAGTCATTGAGTACAATTAATGAGTAGATACCATTTCACTGTCATGTAGTACCTCAATTAAAGATCTTGGTGTAAATTTTGATCAAAATTTGTCTTTTTTCAAACACATCAGATCGAAAGTAAGTAAAGCATTGAAAGTTTATGGGTTTATAGTTCGCAATTGTAGATATTTTTCAAACATCTGCTCTAATTACTCTTCATGTAGATTACGTAAGGTCAAAATTAGAATATGGCTCTCTATGGCCTCCATTCTAAAATTGTTATAATACAATAATTGAAAAAGTTCAACGTCGTTTCCTAAAATTTATTTACTTCATATCTTATGGTATCTATCCTGATAGAGGTATTCCATATGAATCTCTTACCATAACATTCAATATTGAAAGTCTTGAATTACGCAGAAAACTTGCTGGAATAATTTTTCTATTTCAATTACTGCACAGCAATGCTATAGAGGTGTTATCTCTTATAAATTTATGTGTGCCTCATTTCAGAACTATAAGTACAAAAACTTTTTACAGCCGACTGGCCAGAACTAATTTTTACCTCAAGTCACCTATCTTTGTGTGATATCAATTTTGATTCCCCAAAATATATTGTTGAAACTGCATCTCAGTTCTTCATGGAGAATTTTTAATTTTCTTGTCTAGTTTTATTATTTTATTTTATTATATTATATTTTTCATTTTCTCAAATTGCATCTTTGTAGTTATAAAGCAAGTATATTACTTTTTGAACTTACTCAGTTAACCCTTTAAATAGTTTTCAGCTGTTGGGTAATAATAAAATATTATTATTATTATTATGACACTTGTGAAATGTGAAGTTACTCACGAGTGGATTAATTCTTAGATAGGAATCAATTTGTGAAAACTTCATAGTATCTTTCAACAGACAAAATAAAAAAGGAAAAACCACAAAGTTCAAACACTTTATAGATGATGACAACAATAACTTTTTCCGCTCATCATCAAAATCAACATTCTTACCATCACGTATTTCATCCAGTCACCGTTCCATAAAACAATATAACTCAAATCATTTAATCAAGTTCGCGTTAATAAAAAAGTTATAGTTCTGTTGGGTTGAAGAAGTGTTTTAGTTAGAGAACTTTCTATATAAAAGAATTTTTTTATATTATTTCTGTACAACATGATACCAGAGTTGCCAGGCCTACTTCTTTTTAGCAAAGCTAATATTTTGACAATATAATTGAATATGTTGAACGCAGAGCACTTCTACAGATAACAGAGAATCTATTTTTGAAGCTCTAATTTCAATATTCTGATTCTGAGTAATTGCCATTAATAAACGACATTTTCCTTAGAATGTAACATTGAGAATGATTCAGTGTGAATGGTCGACAGTAAATTACACTTAGGTGTCGTATGTTTCATTTCGTATTAAAAACCTTGTGTTATTGTCACATTAAAAAACAATCTTGTTTTTCACTAGCATGATTTGAGGTTAGGATGTGGAGAGTGGATCTCTAGATATCAGTAAAATAATTATGGAATACTACAGGATGGTCTTTTTAAGCTAGCAACTAGGCTTACATTTTTCAGTGCATATTACTTACTCTATCACCATAATATAAGCTCTACTAAAATGATGTAAGAAAGTTGTTTGTTCAGTATTATATGTTTTTCAGAGCCTCTTGGAAGCGATGGAGCAACAGAGTATCAGCATAGCAAAAGCTGCCATCGTTTGTACTTTGCCTACGCGGGCAACTATTCTAGCTGCCGCTAATCCTGCCGGGGGGCATTACAACAAATCCAAAACAATTTCAGAAAATCTAAGGATGGGTTCCCCTATGTTGTCTAGATTCGACCTGATATTCATTTTGCTTGACCAAGCCAATGAGGTGGGTTTTCTTTCATACAGCAGATGCTGAAAAAAGTATCATGCATATGGTTATTTCGAAATCGAATTATAGGAAATGAATTGTTGTGAAACAAATCATATCCAATGAATAACGGTGTCTCTGTTCTTCAGTATGCTGGTAGCATTTTTGTGTCTTATGTAATGGCTCAATAAATACGGAATATTGAAAATGTATTTTACATAGAAAAAGTATCATTTTTACAATTTCAGCAATTGGATATTTTACTCTCCAGACATATATTGGGAATGCATATGGGAAATGAGACGAGCAATGGACTTAATGATACATCTTCTGGATTGGAATTATCTACAACTGGACGAGAGAGTTTGAGGTAAATACTCAAAGAAATAATTAATATTTTTTCAAAGATAAAACACAAACACTATAGGAAAATCCATGAGACGCTCTAAGAGCGGTGCCTGTGCGAAAGTAGTGATTCAAATCAAATCAAATCAAAATATGCTTTATTACCCAAGATATAAACATCTTATTGGCAAAGTCTAGTAAAGTAAAACATGTATAAGGGACAATTAACAAATATAAACTATAAAATAATGCTTAAACACCGGAGCAGAGTATATGGACAGAACAATATTAAGTCCAGCTGAACAGCTACAAATATAAGTACATGAATTTATGAATATTAAGTAAACGTAAATATATAATTCTACACATTGAACATTGATAGCCATTTTGTGTTGGTTTCAATAACTTGTTTACACAAAGCTACATGTCAATTATTCGATAGAGCCTTGGTAGAATTCGTCCACACTATAATAGGGCCTCCCAACAAGGTATTCTTTCACTTTCTTTCTGAATTTCTTTACATTATATATTCGCCTTAAATTAATGGGAAGGTGGTTAAATAACTTCTTGCTATTGAAAATAATAGAATTTTGTGTAAGGGCTAGAGAAGGTGTGGGAAAGGAAACGGAGTAAGACTGACGTGTACTATAAGTTGTGGTGTTCCAAAATTGATTTTTATATTTTTTGTGGATGACACACTGTTTCCAAAATAAAAAGACATACTAAGGTCAGAATTTTTTGCTTCACAAATAATGGGCGGCATGAATCCCTGTACCTAGCCTTGCATAAATATCTGATGGCTCTTTTTTGTAGAGAGAATACCAAATTGAAACGAAATTTTGCACAATTTCCCCAGAAACAAATTCCATAACGTAAATAGGATTCAATTTGTGCAAAATAAACTGATCTTGTGATAGTAGTGTCCAACTCTCTTGCAACAACTCTCACTGCATGACATCCTGCTGCTAGTTTTTTACATAAGTAGTCGACATGGAAATCAAATTTTAGATTTTCATCAATGAAGAGGCCTAAAAATTTGTTTTTCTCCAAATTTTCAATTTTTACATTTTCCAAGTGTACTTCCCCTATGTTACATCTAAACGTGATCACCTTTGTTTTATCGATGTTCAATGATAAGAGATTGGAATCACACCACTCTTTAACCGTTCTTATGTCGACGATGATTTGATCAAGTAAATTGGAGGATGTACTGCTATGAAAGAGGATAGTGGTGTCGTCAGCGAAACATGTGAATTTACCACTTATGTTAACATGGACCAAGTCATTGACATAAATGAGAAACAACACCGGTCCCAAAACGGAACCTTGTGGAACCCCACTGTCAATGAAGCGTTCCTTTGATGAAATTCCATCTAATAGAACATTCTGCCGCCGATGAGAAAGGTACGTCTCAAACCAAAGTAATGCCGATCCTCTAACTCGTAAACTTCCAGTTTGCTAAGAAGCAGCATGTGGTCTACACAATCGAAGGCTTTGGTTAGGTCACAAAACATGGCCGCCGCTGATTCTCTGTCATTCAGATTGGTGTACAGGTTTTCCATGAGTGAAAATATGGCGTCTTGTGTACCTTTTGAAGACTGAAAGCCAAATTGGAATAAATTTATCACCTTGTTTTTCTCGAGGAAGGATATTACTCGTTTTTTTACCAGTTTTTCTATAATTTTAGACAAGACGGGTAGCAAAGCAATTGGCCTAAAATTAGCTGGGTTGTCAAGATCACCTACTTTATGTAGAGGAATGATTGTGGCAATTTTCAGACACGATGGGAACATACCTTTAGAGAATGAGAAATTTATTGTCTCCGCCAACACACTCAAAGCCCTTTCAGGAAGAGTTATCAGAATTTTTAATTGAATTGCCGGAGATCAAATCCATTTGGAAAAACGTTCTCAGGAAGTTTATTCCACATAAACGCCGTTCTCCAAATGAAAGAGTTCTTAAATAGCAAAGTTCGAGGTGTACTGAGTTGAACAACCTCAAAACGATGAGCAGCCACAGTCCGACGCGTATTTCTGATATGTACCGCTCTTGGTGGAATCAAATGTGCCAAGTCACTTGAACACTTCCTGTGAAAGTATCTATAGAAGAAAGATAAATCCTCAACCTTTCTTCGATGTTCCAGACTATCAAGGTTGCAAGTGATGTTCGCGTCTCCAATCAGGCGGATGGCTCTTTTCTGGATGGAATCCAGCAGCTTCAGAGTATATATAGGGGCGGAGCTCCATACATGAGAATAATACTCCAAAGGAGGTCTAATCTGAGCTCTATAAAGCATCAAAAGTTGCTGAGGAGTGTACAATTTTCCGGTTGGAACAGTGTTCTAAGCTTTTGAGTAGCAGCCTCTGCAATTCCAGCGACATGATTGTGTCCAATTTAACCCACAACAAACTTATCGAAGCACAAAGCGGACAGAAAATTATTGTTTGTCCTGATATTATTATATCCGGTTCGGAAACATTTATCTTTTTTAGGAAAACCGATGCCTGGGTTTTTTTGGCATTGAATTGAACATGGTTAATTTCACTCCAACTCGAAATCACCTCCTGATCCTCATTAAGGTATGCAACCTCGTGCTGCCGGTGAAGATGTGCATCCGCAGTCAATGTCCTGGAATTTCATTTCATTTTTATTTGCCTCAAAAAAATTTTACATTTTATAGACACGTCCAAACCTTACCCAAATAACTAAAGATAGATGATAGAATAATTTGTAGTCCTGGGAATATAATCGAGGTTGACAATGATTGTGATATGGGATATTGAAGAATAAAAAAACATATATGATCTATATACAAGATAAAATACATTTTAAGGGATGACTAAATATGAATATATAAAATGTATGAATTATATATAAAACGTAAATGTTTAAAATATATGAAATATGATGTATAAAATGTAAAAAAATATATAATGTTAATGTATAGAATGTCAAATGAATGAAATATAGATAATATATGGATATATACCGTAACAATAAAATGGGAAGTTATATTCAATCACTGTGATTATCCATGAACAAATGCCGATTTTCAGCGATCAACTGAGTAAATTCTTGGAAGTTGTAAATACAGTTACTAGATAAAATACATTTCAATTTGGATTTAAATATTTTTGGAGGTAAATCTCGAAATTGAGATGGTAAGTTGTTATAGAGTCTCGTATCAATTTTGGTGGTTTTTTGAAGCCAAATGGAATGACGAGACAAGGGTCCTGTCGTCAGCAAAGCTACATATTGGATTCTTGTTTTCTTTAAATAAATCGTTGATATACAATAAAAAGAAGGGTTGGAGACAATATGGTTCCCTAGGGAACACCAGCATTGATGGTGATATCCATCGACGGCCACTTGCAGGGAACGTTCTTTCAGGAAGCTGGAGGGGCCATACACAAAAATGATCCGACAAGCCATAGCATCAAAGTTGGCCAGCAAACCCTCATGCCACTCTTGGATTCAAACGATATATTGCATAACATGCTATGAATATAGCACAGTATATCATACTGTGTAAATCATGAATTATTTTTTATAATACTAAATATCATAAAAAATACTTCTCAATGATGGGTGAAGGACGTTTCTGATTCGGTTCTTTCACTATAATAGAAATGTGCTAAGTTCAAAAGCCCAGTTACAACACCCTAACATATCTTTTGAAGTCCGAGTTTCAAGTTCAAAAATATACTGTGTTTTATCATAAGTGTATATAATAAACTACCAGAGTATTTCAGAGCAATGCACACTGAAAAAGTAGAGACTATAATAGCTTCTGATATCCAAAGCCTTCTAAACCATTGGCAACATTTTTGAAGATATGCATAATTTTTTAATTGACCTATCTTGATATTGATTTTTGTGTTAAAACAGGTTATTTTTACTTGTGTTTCAGATCCTACTACTACTGACTTTTATCTAATCATTTTATTCTATATATACTTTTGAAATATTTTCAACTTATATCAAATGCGATGGTATTTTATATATGTATCGAATTGTATTGACATATTCTTCATTAAATTGAATGTACATTGAACTAAGCTATGTTTCTCATAGCTTGATCATCAATCATGTTGCACTTATTTCAGAGAACGCCTTCAAACAAATGGAGAAAAATTGGATCTAATACCCCATAATCTGTTCAGAAAATTTATAGCGTATTCTCAAAAATATGTTAAGTCTCACTTATCGGATGAAGCTAAAACTCTCTTGAAGGCGTTTTATTTAACATTGAGAAAACAATTCCAGACTGGGGACTGCACACCAGTTACCACAAGACAGCTGAATTCCCTGATCAGATTGACACAGGTAAATCTAGCAAATTTGAATGGTTTAAGACTCATTTCTCATTAAGTCCAGAATGTAATTTTTTTTAATGAATACAATGGCATAACTAGGATAGGTGGTATTGATGGCGTCACTCCAGCCAAGAAAAAACACTTTAAAGAGGTCGATTATAATTTTATATAGAACATGGAAACAGTAGCTCCTCTTGTAAAATATGTAAAACCTCTCATTTCTAGCTTTAGTAGCAGCAAATTCGGAAATTACGTCTTTAAAATTCGTATGCTACATTCAACTCTATTTAAATTATTTTTCCTTGATTCATTCACTATACTGTTTGTTGCTCTTGTTTTAACGTCAGTAATATAAGTATTTGGTTACATTTTGTTTACGATCAGATAAAATAATGCTGATATACTCTTTGAATTATTCAGGCTTATATTTATATAAATATAATTCCTGTTCCTTTTTTTTATCAGATTAACTACACTGATTTATTGCAAAAGCTGTCAAATGACGTCACTGATTAGTTTACAATTAATCTGTTGAAGATTATTATTAGTGAAACAAACACAATAACAAACATTAAACACTTTTGGTGATGATATAAGAGTTGAATAGTTGTATAATCAGTTCAGAAATTATTTTCAATAAACTGTCTCAATTGGATCCAGGACAGAATGGAATCTCATGAAGATCACTATTTTTTAATTTTTTCTTCAGCTTCACTCAGTTTTGGAGAACTCCCTCTATATGGGAATCACGTTATATAACGACTATCCAAAAGTCTGGAGATAGAAATATGAATTATTGACTGTATATTTGAATGACCTGAAAAAGTCTTCTTTATCTTATTGATAATTATTACTTCTAATATCTACATAATTTCAGGCAAGAGCCAAAGCTGAATTAAGAGAAGAAGCTACCAAGGAAGACGCCGAAGACGTGATTGAAATAATGAAATTCAGCCTAATAGATATTTTTACAGACAGTTCTGGAATATTAGACAAAACTAGATCGCAAAACGGTACCGGAACTAGCACAAAGAGTCAGGTAGGTATTGGAGTTTTATTTTTTATGATTAGTAAATTTTATGATTAGTAAAATTTCAATAATTTTTAGATTACGAAGTTACTGAGGTTAATTCAGCGAAAGTCTGATACAGAATCAAAAGCTTTATTTTCCACCAATGAACTGAAAGAAATGGGCGAAATGGTAGGAATCGGTAAAAACAAATTTTTCACAGTTCTACAGAATCTCAATATTCAAGGTTTCTTGTTGAATAAAGGTCAAAATCGATACCAACTTGTAACAGCTGATGTGTGATGATTCGTTTATACTATTTGAGTTTTTAAAAAAATTAATACTGTTATGAATATAAGTGTTGTATTCTGAATTGAAGTGAAATTTTGTACTGATATAAGGTAAGAGAAAAATAAATACTATGTAAAATTCGTAAATTTTATTCAATTACTAAGTTGTATAAATAAAACACAAAAATAATACACATATTAAATAACATAAATAAAAAAATAAATAAGAATTCAGGAATGATAAAATTTGTTCAGCCAGTAGTCTTGATAGAAAACTGAATAAAAATTATATTTTTTGGAGTATTAGGATTTATGTCATTTACCAAAAAGTAGACACATTACTGAAATCTCTCAGAATCCTTTCTTGAAAAAACTTTCTAATCTGAGGTTACATTAGTATTCAGTTGAATACTACAAGACATTTTCATTGATGAGATATCTATAATGATTTTTGAAAGATGTGATACATGTGTTTTATTGGAAAATGCGCATATGTTATGGGGAGATGAGGGGCACTCAGACGGTTGATTTAGAAAAAAAACATTAATATCAATATAAATATCATTATAAAAATAACAGGGTTGCAGCCAAACAAATGAAGGGCTTCAAAATTGCTTCATTCCTATTTCAATCACACTTACTTACAAGTTGACATTTATATTCAGAAATTTGTTACTGAGCATTACTGAGAAAATGTCGTTGCATAGAATATAATTATGTAGGTAAATATCAGTAGTAAAATTATTCTGACAGATATTATGAGAAAGAAAATTAGCTTGTAATAATTGCTGAAATGTTTTTTTGTCTTCTGTTTGAATGTATATTATATTTGAAAAATAGACTTTGACTTGTGTATATCTTTTCCTTCATTTATGGAATTAGGTTAATTTTTCATACACACCATTTATAAAACTCTCGAAATTTACAGAATTGAGATTAAATTTGAAGGAATGATTATTTGAGAAGATTTGAAACAGCTTGTTCGATCAAATATGATTTTCTGATGAAAAATAACTCATACTCTTTCAATCTTTTTGATTTTAAGTATTCAGTAAGCTGCGATTTGTTCAAAAGTGATGTAGTTGTTTGTAAACAAGTAGAAGTTTGAAAACTATAAATAATGAAAACACAGCTTTTGACCACGTTTTCTATAAAAAAAAGGATGTAGGGGTGGTTAAAGTTTGTGATACATTCTGCATATTAGTTTTGATTTGGATAATATTCGAGATGAACTTGTTTGAGAAGATTTCAAATGACTCAAATAAATTTTTTCAATAATAATGTTATTGCTTGGTTTACCTTAAGAATATGATATACTAGTTTGTAACTTAAAAACTACAAATATGAAAACTACGATTTCAAGTTAGATGGTTTGAGCATGTTCACTTCAAGAAGAATATCACACAAATAAAGTTTAAAGTGTGTCCACTGAAGTAGCATTCACAAACACGAATTCAACTTTGAAATAATCGGAAAAATCATATTTGGTTTGTCACTACTGTGGGAAAAGACACATCAAACCTAAATATCATGAAATGAATTGAGAAATGAAGGAAAAGGTGACTCAAAGATAGATAGCAAACAAAAAAATACAACTACTGAGAAATTGTTATTTGTATTTGCTTTGAAAACTTCTCCATATAATGATTAGAACTTGATTATAGATTCAGGAAGTATTTCTCATATGTGTGAACATTAGGGCTTAGCGACATTTATAATAGTAAAAACGATGTCACTTTAGCAAATAACCAAACTATACAGTGTTGGTTCAGGAAATGTCAAGGTTGATTTTACAATTAATGATTGCCCCAATAATCATTGATGTAATGTGCGTTCCTGATATAGCTACCAATTTACTTTCTGTCAGTAAAATTGCCAAAAAAAGATTAAACATTTGACAATGACATATGCCGAATTTATGAAAATTGTTCCATAATATAAATTCGGATGTTACGGTTACAAACATTGAAGGATTATATAAGTTAGATTAGATTTCGAATGAAATTGCATTGCAAACAGTGGAAAAATATGTTTCTGATCAAGAAATCGCAGATGCTATTTCAGAATCATCGGGATTCATTGCTGTATCATCAAATACGTGGCACAGGCTTCTTGGTCACTTAAGCTATGGTGGTATGTGTGCTCTTAAGAATAGATTGGCTACAGGATGCGTACCATGCATTGCGGGAAGGCAGAAGATGAAACATTTTCCCAAAAGTGTAGTAAACAGAGTTAACTTTTTAGATGTCATTCACCCTGAATTTTTTTGGACCAATGTTTGAAAAACATGAGACGGAACACATATCTTCTGACATTTACTGATAAGTTTTCAAGAAAGAGCTTCGGATATTTACTGAGAAACAAAAATAAACTCTTTCATAAATTCAAAAGCAATGGTGGAAAATCAGATTCATTTCAATATCAGGAAGTTGAGAACAGATAATGGTGGGAGATATTGTACTTATGTCTTTAATAATCACCTGAAACATCAATCACTTCTAAGAAAAAGACCTGAAAATAAAAGCATCCGTCTTGAGTACTTGGCAATTTTTTATTAACACTGCGAATCCAACAAGTTCGTTCCCAAGTCATAAAAGCAGTAATGAATATCTCCATAATATGGATATGAAAAGAAATGTATTGGTTTTTTGCTTTTCCATCTTTATAAAAAAATGTGGGAATCTTTCAAGCAATTGAAAAAATATCTCTATACTCGAAGTTTTTACAAAAGTATTGAAAAACGTCTGTGGTATTCCCCTTTTTGAAAAAAAATCCATTAAACATTAAAAACTACAGGGAATTGCTTTGCTTTCTGTTTTTTTGTAGACATATCTACCAGAGTCTTGATAATCTCTCTTTTCTGTTGCGAATGATGATCGAAGTGTTTGTTCAAATATTGGTTCGTATGGGTTGGCTTTCTGTATACTTCATGCTCCAGTCTGCCACTCTCTCGTCTTTTCGCTAATACATCCAGAAAAGCAATTCTCCCTTCGTCTTTTTTCTTCATTGTGAACTAGATTTTCTGGTTCCAAGAATTCAATTTAAAAATACTTCTAATGGCAAAATTAATTATTCTTAATAATTTCTCATTCAAATATTTACTTACAAATGTAGGTTAGGTCTTTAGACCTAAACTACAACTTTAGTACTATTACATGTTTTATCAAGTTATTTAGATGTGTATGCCAATGGAAGTGCTCATGAATATATGAATTTTGGCCTGGAAGGCAATGAGGCTGTTGACTCCCTTGCAAAGGAGGATGCTGCAAGCAGCTTCATCGGATCATAGCCTGTCATTCGCATCGCTTTGAACACCTGAATGGCAAGAATATTTATGGACTTCTGGCAGAATCTTCCAGAATTGGCTCACTCCAAGGCGTTTATTCACCCTTCGAAGCGTGCAGTTGTTGGACTACAGTAGGAATGAACTACGATGTCTAACAGACCTTCTTACAGGTCACTATCATTTGAATCATCAAATGCAGAGATTCGGACTGTCGGAAGACAGCGTGTGTCGCCTCTGTTTGTAAAATGATAAAACAGCAGAGCACATACTTTGTACCTGCCCCGCTGGGGACCGAATCAGCTTTTTAGAGTTCGGCAGAGACGTACTCTTACCATCTGACCTGAAAGACCACTCACCATACAAACTAATCGGCTTCGTTAAGAAGCTGGGTTTATTTGGTCGAGTGTGAATAGATGTGAGCCACAATAAACCCTTGCGGGTTGCGGTGGACGGTCGAGTAGACCCACTCACTTTGGACCTAACCTATGAATATTGTATAGTTTTTTAATTTTATTTCATTTGCGGTTTGGATTTTTCATTGTTGTGTTGAAAAAAAGGGTCCGTTATTTATCAACTTGTTTGATTGAATTATCAAATCTGGAAAATAGTTGTCGGATATTAATAGATTCTAATCATCAGCATATTTTGTTATCTGATAAGGATCATTATTTTTATCCTTGAAAATTTCCAAAATATCATTCATAAACACCAATAATGAAATAAGCTCGGTTATGCTTCCCTTTAGAATTCCTTTATTGTTTTTCTTCGTATCTGACTCAACACCAATATTATCTGTGACGATTTTTACTTTTTGTATGCAGTCACTTGAATGAGATTCAATAAGGATTTAAGTGGTAGCTGGGTTTTACCTTTTGATTGGAGACACTGCTTTCTATAAAATGGTTAAAATATGCTAAATATCTTAATTCATTTGTCTAATGACATTGACAGTTAGGAATCACACGTTAAAAGATCTCGTTAGTGCTTAGCTCGCACAAATTTCTCAACTTCTGAGAGTTGTCGTTTGTATGGGGGCGACAGCTTATTAACGGAATACAGATTTTAAACAGACAGAACAGAAAGACAGTTGTGACGACAATCATGATCACCAACAATGAAACATAAATGATTTCTGAGAATGAAATATAAAACCTGGCCTCAACTAATGCTTATTGAATATAGTCACTTAGGAAGAAATATCATTTGGTACACCCTATTACCAAAATATTTACATCTGAGTCAAATTAATAAATATTAAAATTTTGTGCAGAAATACTGAATATATTAAAATTACCTTAATTGTTCCTGCTCTTTTTTAAAATTCAAATAAAGTTTTAAAATTTTAATGATATAGATATGGGTTCCTTTTTTATATAGTACTCGACACTAGATTGGAAGAAGAATATATGTATCAAATATGAAAAAAAAAGTTGAACTGTGATTTGTTATAGCAGTTGAACAACGAATGAACTGATCAAAATTGATCAACTATCCTGTATCTTGGTTATGAAGAATCTGTGTTCCATTAAATATAGGTTATTTAGAACTAACCGGGTGTCCCTTATCTACCCATAACGGATTCGCATTTCATAATGAAATACCCTCTACCTTGTTTTTCGCATACTAATCATGAGGTTTTCTGTAAAATGCTACTCTTAGATAAACTTTTTGAAATACTTCCAGTAACCGTCAGTTCTAAATGCTTCACTAAGGTAGTCCAATTCCTTGTGCTAGTAATTCATATTCGAATTTTGGTTTCTCATGTCCTAAGACCACGAAGGCACTTTTTGACACTGTGAAGCCAACTCTTTTCAGGTCATTGGGAAGATCTATGTTGCTCCCATCTCGCATCATCCGATTCGTGTGTTAAATATCGCACACCCACTTGGTTTTCCAAGGTCCTCAGATCACACCATGTTTCGTAGTCCTGAAAAAAAAAATTATTCTCAACTAATGATCAAGATTTATAATTTTTTGTGGATCATATATCCAAATATGTTGTAGACGTTTAATTTATACAGATTTAAATTCAACTTATATTCAACAAAAAAGAAAGGTCTATTCTACCTACTCTTAGTAGAGCTTTTGATCTTATTGATGATACTCTGCTTTTGGTTGAGTTCAATTAATTTTTTTTTAGAGGAATGACAGACAACTTGCAAAAATTTTTAGAAGTTTGAGTACAAAAAAGTTGTCATTGAAATTTGACAGGCCGATGGAATTTATTAAGTGCACGGAATAGCGACATCTCAGTATTGCGGGATCTCGTATCATTTTCCAATCCCGCGTGTTGCGGGATCCGTAGGATTAGCGGGACCGGAAAGAGACATGCAAACGATCGCCCGGTGTTGCGCGGCTCTTAGCGGGGAGTGGTATGTGAAGCAAGCAAGAATCAGTGTGGAAGCCATTTTCCGGGTTTATTGGCCGTGGTCTGCAGGTTGCTATGCCTGACGTTTCGTCAGGCATAGCAACCTGCGGTAGACATTATCAAAGACGATGTGGTGAAGGTTCTCCCGTTGTTACGATTTTCATTGCCTCTTCTTTTCTATAGAAATTATCCCTGTGGTTTTGAATTACTATCCAAGAGTATATAGAAGGCAATAGAAAGTCAAAAAACAGGGATAAATTCAATAAAAAAGTCATAAAAACCTACAGACCACGGCCAAAAAACCCGGAAAATAGGTTTCACACAGTTATCTCCGGCCGTGAAAGTTTACATCATTTGTCTATCAGTTTCAAAGAGAACAAAAACAAACATAGTTCATCTGCGTGAAATATTCTTACTAACTCAAGATTTGACTGTTTCATATTTCCGTGGAGTTTATTGGTACAGTCTACTATATAAAAAAAATAAAAATGTCTAGTTCAGTGCAATACAGTGACCAACAATTACACAGATATTGTAATCTGAGCATAATTAAGAAAATTTAAGCAAAAAAGGACCCGAAAATACAGCGTCGTCATCAAGTACGAGTACCCGTTCATCGTTCCGTGTGTTATCTCCAGAATCGCAGCCAAATTCGACGTTAAAGCGAACGAAGATCACTGGTCTCATGCTAATAGTAAAACTGAAATAAATGTAGAGTTATGTTGATTAATTCATTGTTTTATTTGCCTTATGGAAATACTAATATTTTCTACTGATTGATAATCAATCTGTAAAAAATGTATCCAACTGTACTTCCCACAATTTATTGAGTTTTCAGGAATCACAATAAAAATGTCGATAATATTTTTCAATCATTTTTTTTAGTTCATTCAAAACTGCAGCATTTGGGAAGTAGCATCAAATGCTCTACTCAAACACTGAAAATACTGCATTCAAATCAATACCATAACTAAGTATGAACAGAATAAAAAAGTGATTAATCAAAACTGAAACTTGAAAAAAAAATTGATGATGAATATACGACAGTCTAAAAAATTGATGAATATACGAGAGTCTCAAAAATGATTATCAATATCTAGCGTGTTTTTTAGTTTTTTTTAACTATATTTATTCATAGTATCACTTAATTGAAGTTGGGAATTTTTCCTTAATTTGGAGGAAATCACAACATATAAAAATAATAGCCCAAGTGAACAGTTCATGCCTTCATTTCTACTGACTACTAAAAACCCTAAAAAAACGTTGACATATAAAACGTAACCTCGTATCCATACAAGTACGCTGCTTTTTACAAAGTGCTACAATTTTAAACATACACATTACATCTTCTCCTCAAAAAATCTTCACTTATCTGTAAAAATATATACATATAAAATCTAATATTATACTAAACACTCTGGAAGTTTTAGCATTCGCTAGAGTCTAGTATTTTTTTTCTCAACAAAACTTTTCGATGTTCCATGATTTGTAACAATATCATATGATTGAAAGTAGAGATGCGCCGAATAGTGGTTTCACCAAATACTATTCGGTTTAACCTTTACCGAACCGGATATTCAGCCGAATCATTCGGTTTAAATATTGATTTGAGGTTTAAAAATAAATGTTGATATCAGTTTAAAAAAGAAATGTGGATTTGATTGAGGTTAAAAAAAAAAGTTGAATTCAAGTTTAAAAATAAATGTTGATTTAATCAAAGTTTAAAAATAAATATTGTTTTGACTTGAGGTTTAAAAATAAATGTTGATTTGAAGTTTGATTGCTTCATTTTATCAGCTTTATTCAACACATTCTTCATAGGACTTCTTTGACTTGTGAAACATAATTTGCTTCATTTCGAGACATATCATGTAAATTCCATTGCGCAGCTAATTTTGATTTCACAAGATGATTTTTTTTTTCGAATAACGTTTCCATTGAATATTTCGTAAAAATTTGTGAATTTTCTGTTAATATGCTCTTGGTATGCTGACATCCTCAGCAACTTCTCTAATAGTGACTCGACGATTCTACATAACAATTTTGTTCATTTTATCAACATTTTCATCGATTGCTGATGTGCTGGGACATTCAGGACCAGCGTTCTCATTCACATCTTCTCGAATTTCTGTGAAAAACTTCGATATTGCCTTATTTTTTTAAGTCCACGTATACTGCTTTTCTTATGCGTTTCAAAATAACCGCCTGTCACTGTTTCATCAGTTTTAAAAAGAACAAATCTGTTATCTTTATAGTAGAATTTGAGCATATTTTGAGCTTCTGAGATAGACGTTTTCAAATCTGATTGATCATTTGATATTGTAGTTAGTTTTTTGAATTATTGTTTTTTCCCTGCTATAAACATTGTATGTTTCTTGGGAAAATAAATTGTTATTATCATTATTATTAAAATGATTGTGTAACTATCTCCCAAGAAACATTTTTGTTGGTGTTAATTTTGTTGTACAGTGTGGAGTTGAACAATAATCAAAATAAAAAATTATTTAATGCCATATTAATCGTTACATTATTATAACTCATCAGAGCATTTTTAATGCCTTTTTATTTATGCCTACTACTCTGCCTAAGCATAGCTTTCAATAATGCACAATGATTTTTTGTCTATGAAGTATGTACTGAATTGATTTACCTGTAACCAGATGTGCACCAATGATTTATCAACTGTGTACCTTTTTCTCTGCTTCACTTGAAGTAAATTATTGATGAGATTGATTGCTGAAAAAAAGGAATTAAATTATATAAAAGGTCTAACTTGTAATACATTCACAAATAAGTTATAAATACGAAATCGATGAACATAACTGTAAAAGTTTAAGTGAACTATAATTATACATGCTGTATGTTTCTTAGAATTTCTAACGAATATGACTATTACCATCTGAAGAAATTTCCTTCCAAGGATTTGGCGGATACATAAAAGCGGCATTCTGAATTTGTTCGTTGATATCTTCATCTTCATTAAAGGGAAAGGTGCCACTGAGGCTAACATAAACTATAACACCCACACTCCACATGTCAAGAGATCTATTATAGCCTTTGTTTCGAAGAACTTCTGGTGCTGAAAATAACCATAACATTCATAACTTGAAGTTAGAAAACATTTTGTAAATAACAAGATTTCAGTTGTGCCTGTAGACACATAATGACTTTGGTTTTGTCTAAAACGCTCACCTAAATAAGCTGGTGTTCCTACAACTGATCTTCGAAATGATTTTTCTCCTATGATTCTGGCAAATCCAAAATCGCAAAGCTTTACTTGAGGGTATTCGGCATCTGAACTGAGTAGTACGTTTTCAGGTTTCAAATCACAATGGACAATATTCTTGCTATGTAAATGCTTTAGAGCTACTAATATCTGTGAATATAACAGTGACGATAATTAATGATTATGAAAAAATATAATTGTTAATACAGTATAAGCCCTAACAATTTATGATATTGTAAGACTCTCGCTTGATTAAATTAAAATGATTAAATTTTTTCAAATAAATCCATATTTGACTGCCTTTCACACATTCACCACAGAACTCGTAAACCTATAGAGTATGTATCAAGACTAGAAAGCATATTCTCTATGGATCTGTGTTTGAAGATGAGCAAACTATGAATGATGGCAAAGGAGTTGAATTGAGTAAATCAGGGATGTGTGGTGCTGCAAAATGAAATGTGTTGAAAAGAAAGGTGTGTGTATAAAGTAGACCAACATCAGTTGCAGTTTTGTATGTAAACAAAGCGGTGTTGTCAGATATCAGAGCAGGATGGAAATGGTAAATAATGTTGTTTTGATCTCCAGAATTGTTTCTCAATTTCTGAAAAATAAAACATACAAAAAAGGCAATGAGTTCTGCAGTTCTAACAATAGTGTAGCCTATCTGGTTGTCAGAACAAGTGACATTTATGCTTTTATCAATGTGTATGTTTACGAAAAGTTACAACGTGAGTAGTAATGAGCAAGTTTGATAATCTCTCAACTTCCATTTCTATCTACTCAATAAGGGGCTCAAATGATTTCAAACCATAGGCTGAAAAAATTATATAGGTGAAGTGCAAAAAATTGAGTAATAAAAGCAATAGTGAATTATTCATTAAATACTATCCATTTAGAAAAAATCCCCGGATAACAAAGATGAGGGACTATTCCAAGATATACTGGTGATAAAAAATGCCTGCAAGAGGCTACAATTTGATGTGCATTGAAAAATGACCACCATCATCCACTAAACTTTCTTGTCTAAAGACTCGTTACATTCCACTTAAGTAAAGCAATATTGACAAAAATGTTAACAGGGACATAGCTGAAAGCGATGGATATTCTTCAAACATAGTTGATAAGTAAATTAAGAAATGTCAAGTGTTGTGAATCCCCGACTTTTCAAGAAGACAATATCAAAGCCTATTGTTGTTTCCTAAGACCAAGACTGCTGTTGTGGAGTAGTTTGGAAAATAAAGACTGCAACTATTAGAGTTAGTGCTGTTTCTTGGTTGAACTTTCATCACTGAACTCTATTAAGCTATTATGAGTTCTCATGGAGAAATTATTTCAGCTCTCTTTTATTGTTATGGTTATTTATGCTCCTTATGTTGAATAAAATATATCTAAACATTAGGTCAGTAATACATAATTTGATATTTATCAGGGTTAGCACATGTATGATAGAACTGGCCGATACTTGATGAAAATCCATAAATAAAGTACTCAAAAAACACTTTCTTGTGAGATTTTCACTAAACAGTTCTACAGAAATGCAACACGTGTTTCGCCATACAATGGCTTCTTCAGGCGTGTCTTTAATAGTAAAGTAAGTTTACTAGTAGTAAGTAAGTTTACTAGTAGTAAAGACATGACCGAAGAAGCCATTGTATGGCGGAACACGTGTTGCGTTTTTGTAATACTGTTTAGCGAATAAGTTACAGGATCAGAACAATTAGTCAAATTTCTCATTTTGTTTTTCAATATAAACAACCGATCCCTGTCGAAATTCTGTTACAGATAAGAAAAGTTTCCAAGGGCTCCCACGCTTTGTTTTATGTATACACCATACTGTTAAATCATTAGTTGTTTGAAATGACGGCATACGAGACATGTTCAAAAAATAAGGTAAATTTTTATTTTTCTCAAAAAATATTCTTTTATTCTTCAATATTCATTTTTTCTCCTTCAAAGCAGTCCCCTCAAAACAATTCTGATATGCACTTTTTCGAAAAAATTGCTTGGGATATGCCAGCCGATATGCTGACATCCTCAGCATCCTTCTTTAATAATGATTAGAGGATTCTCCATAACAAATTTCTTCACTTTCTCAACATTTCAAGTGTTTTTGAGCACTCAATTCCATTTTTTGATGCAAATTGTTTGATCAATTTTTTTATAGCAGAAAATCGCCGAACACGCTTTTATGCCTCGCACCAACAAACTAAACATGCTAAATAGCTGTGAACATATGTTCGAGACGAGTATACCAACATAAATTGAAACAGACACCTTTGTTTTTGAACAGACCTCGTACAATCAAACAAAATGAGTAATGAGTAATAAGCAATGTATTTGTAATAAGCCACGTATTTCATAACATCCAATAGAGACTTGGTTTCACAGGTCATTGGATTTTAAACTATCTTCAACTAATATTTCATGAAATTCACAATTAAATACATTAACGATGTTTTCCAAATGTATGTCTTTAATTTATCTACAATAAGATACAATATAACATAGGAGTAAAAGATTCAAGTCAAATCAGTCTTTTATTTTTTGGTTTCAACAGCTTCATAAGGCTGTTATTTGGAGCATGGTAAACAAATTACTTCGAATGCTGATAAACATTAAATAACTGAAATATATTAAAACTCCACAATACTTCAACATCTTTGGTTACATTGTGAAATTTTTTGTTATCCTTCAACAAATTGTTTTGAAAATCTTTCCAAACGATTATCAGTAAAAAGCACAGTTGATATAATCAATTAAAGTTGAATCAATAAAGATGTATTTCTGAAAAGGAACAGTTACAAAGAAACTCACTTGAGTAATTATAAACTTTGTGACCCTTTCAGTCAGCCTGCCTTTATCATGTGATAATATCATTTCCAGCATATCACCTTTGAGTTTCTCCATAACAACAAATATCCTTTCGGGTGTTTCAAACATACGCTCTAAATTAACAACTCCTGGGTGGGACAAGTTCTGAAGAATGGCTACTTCGTTTTTGAGTTGAGCTTCTTGTTTTGTTGGAAACCTTAATTTATCAATGACCTACGAAGTTAAAGTGAAAAAAAAAGAACTTTTTGTGGTATTCTTGGTAGTACTTTGATTGCAACAGGTCTCACAGTTTTTCTATGTACCCCACCATATACAATACCAAACTGTCCTGATCCAAGAACTTCATCCGGGTAAATCTGATAAATCTGACTCATATCCGTTATATTTTCTTCACTAGCACTTGTTTCTTCATGTTCTGAAAATGGGAAAAGTATATAAGATAACTACAAACGTTAACTTTGAGCCACCTTACACCATCATCTGGTTCAATGACCAATCTGGAATTAATTGAGAATTTACTCACTTGCATTGGCTTGTACAGGTACTATTGCTTGTCGAATGGTAGATTCCCAACTTTTAGCAAGATAAGCCCCAACACCACTATCAGGAGGTGGAAGATTAACTAAAGTTCCATCTTGCAGATCGTACAAAGGATCCTGCCCAACAAAGTAGTCTATGTTGGCAGTTCTTATCTCGAAACAATGCATATATTCTGAAATGTAATGAGACCTTAAATAATAAATTGAAAAGGGTATATTATTAGGAGGGATCAATTTTTGGGAAAGGTTTTGACTTTCTACTTCCACATCTTTATACAAATGTAGGAATCTTCTAAAGAAAGGAAAAAAGCAATTACATTCAAAAAACAATTTTTTATGCGATTTTCACTAAACACGTGTTTCGCTTTACAATGGCTTCTTCAGGCATGTTTTACTCTATACAATTAATTTCAGAATACCCTTTACACATCTTTGCGAAGAATTTATTCTAAAATCAATTGCTTCCTTCCTTTCTTTGGAAGATTCCCATATTTTTTGTATTAAGATGGAAAGTATGACAATATATTTTCTGGTTTATCTAATAATAATATAAATGCAAGATAAACTATAGAAAGTTAAGCTTTCGTAGCTACTTTTGAAAGTGTTTGTATTTTTGAGTTTTTAAGCCTTTGTTGAAATTTCTTTCTGACATTTTTCCGTCGCGAGTGGCTGTCTTGTTTACAGGTTTGTGTTAACATTTTCAAGTTTGGAGGTACACTGGCGGGATTGTGGACAGTGCTGCCGCAACGTCAATTCAAAAAGTACCGAAATTTACAAGAAAATAGTACCCAAAATGTACTGCGCAAGACTAGGCATGGCACATGCGCATAAGTCATTTCAGACCAAATGCCAGTAATGCCAAACGTATAATAATGTTATCCATTTAAATTCGGAAAATATATGGAGTAAAAAATTTGCTGGAAACTAAGAAATGTTCCTTAAGAGAAAGATCATAATCAGAACATTTGATAAAAAGGTGTCTTTTTCCTTCTTCGAATTGCTCTTTCATGATTGCAAATGTGTTTTGTTTTAATTAGGTTTCTGTCACAATAGAATGAACAATACTAAAGACGTTTTCAAGTAGCTAGATTCGAGAATTCATTTTTACCTGTCCATATTCCTATTTATTTTGACAAAACAATAAAACCAATTTATCAAGGTGAGGTTTAAGGTTAGAAGTTGAAACTGCTGTTCTGCTGACTGACTGACAGATGACAGAACCACAGTTCACAGGCACAATACAGAGCACAGGCTTAAATAATGCAGATTTATGATGATAGCTCGCAATTTTGACACAAGTACGGTATTTGCTGATCTGGAACTTGAAACACGGAATTGCATTGTTGCCACACATATTGTTGTTATTTTTTACTGTACTCGATGGGAGTCAACGTGAAAATGTAAAAAATTGGGATTACAGTAAATAGTACCGAATAGTCTACATATTGACCCGGGTAGTATCTTCGTATCAAAATCATGGAATAGTACCGAATGTGGTACAATAGTACCTTAACGGCAGCACTGATTGTGGACGCAAGCTATATTAATGTTTGGGCGGTCAGGAGGTGGAGGCCATTTCTGACTAGTCATGTGTGGTTTTTTTAGTCATCCAACTAAACAAATCCTTCTAGCCTAACACCCCACCGTGTACCTCTGAAGATTCCAACCATTCGTGCCTACAAAACAGACGACGACCTAAAAATCCAAAACTACAAACAATTCCATAAACTCTTGACACAAGAGAGTATTTTTTATCATAGGAACATAATCCAGCTCCATAGATTTTTTATCAAAAATAATTTATTTAAATGGGTGAATCTGTTATGAAAAAATCACAAATGCCTTTAATTAATATTAAAAATTGAGAATTTATATCAATTTAATGAATAGATATAATTAATAGTAACAATAATACTACAACTTCGAACAGACCTCAGTTGATAGTAAATAAACTAATTATGCTGGTATTCAAGAAAAAAGTGGTATATTCTGCGATTTGACAATTGGAGCATTAGAATGCCATTTTGGAAGTGTTGAAAGAGACAAGAAGTATTTTAATAGATCAGTACCTACCTCCTTGCTTGAGTCTTGCTGTATCTATTGTCAAAATCTCAGAGAGTGGTATTTCTTTGTAGTATTTGGAACTTTGTTCACTTTGAAATAGCACAATTGATTTTGTATCTAGTCGCCAAAAATGTCTTCGTACCTACAATAATAACTATCAACATAGCTACTAAGCCACGTCATATCAAGAATTTAGAACAATCACTATATGCACACATTAACAATACCAGAATTTTTTTCAATAAAATAGTCACTATTTTCACTCAACGATATAGGGATTGACATCCAAGCTGAAAAAATCTTTTCACATAATCTCAAAGTTGTATTATCCAGGAAAACAATATTACTTCTTCTGGGCAGAAATATGTTTGCATGTGAAAGAAAAAGAAAAAAGATAGTATGGACTGCATTGGCAAAGCACCATGGGAAGAGCCATTAAAAAATCTGTGAAATCTTCACTTGATAAAGCAAGAAGAGGAAAAGTAAAAGCGACTGATTTTAATTAACTTGAAGTCAAAACTCTTTCCCCAATTCTTTCATATATGATACGGAGTGAACCAATTTGTAGATTGTCGGTATTACTATTTCCAAAAATGTGATTACCAGTCAAAGCCTTCACCTGTTTTGATATATTCAGCCTACCTTTCAAATTACGTCTAAAGATGGAAGTTCGTAATAAAATATTTATAATAATAATATATACTTCACTTTTATTTTCAGTATGCAGTCATATAAAACAATAACTATAATTGTAATATGTGATACATTTAGTTAAACCCAGAGACAACTTGAGTGTAGTTTGTCAAGATTCTCTGTAAGGTGTATAAGGGTCATTACTACTAAGAGTTACTGAATAAAAAAATATCATAAATCCTTATTCTTTCAGAACCGCTAGTGACTTGACAAGCGATTGTTTATTTTTGAAAAAAGTCTGGTGTACGCGAAGAGGATCCGCTGAGCAACAGCAACACATTCTTCAAAACTACTTATTTCATGAAGAATTTCATCTGTCATTTTGTTCAAATTTTTGAGGAGGCACATATACCATAACCATCGTTGGTGTGTGAGTATGGAAATTACCTTACCATTTTATCTTTGTTGGTGAAGTGGACTAACCAACCTTCTTTGATAACTTTTGAACCTCTTCGTTTAGTATGTTTTACAGATTGGACTATTCGTTGTAGTGGAATGTTGGCACTTGGAGAAGAGGAACTGCAAAATAACACAAAAATTATACAGAGCTAGATTTGTCTGAATTAATAATAAATGTTATTGCTACTGCCTGTGCTAGAAAAATATGTTGTTTTAATTAGATTAGTCAAACATTAAACATTCATATGTATTAACAAAATAAACTGTTGCTGGATGACTGGGAAGTATTCGCAAACTTTCATACATGTTTGTCAGATATAATTCAATGTTCATTATACTATTAGCCGGAAAAGTAGTTTTCTGGCAGGCATTAACAAGACCTTTATATTTAAGAACCCTGACAAATATGAATGTTTTGAATCTTCATTTTGAAATATTTATTTTCTTAATACATCATTTTCTCTTTTCTTATTCATTTATAGCATACAAGAAAATTGAACAACTCACTAATTTTATATCTTTCAGGTCTTAGAAATCAATAGTGCTACAGGGCATCTAGGACACTAAAAGTGTGTGTATGTGTATGTGTGTGTGCACGTGCGTGTGTGAGTAATATGAATATATTTTTTTTTAAGTAGATATTTCTCTCTTCCATTTTAAATCTAAGATCAATCAGTAATGATACTACATAGTCAGAAATCTGAGTAAAGAATAATACAGTCATGAATATTTCCCCTAATCAGTGAAAAATCTCCTGAACTTTCTTTTTGATGGTAAGATTACACTATACCTAGCCTCGCAGTATGCCAAGTCGCAAATATCACGGGACAGCCCTCTTATATTTGTTATAAAATGTGACAATTTTTCAATTGTCTTATAACTTTCCTTTAATTTCGTGAAGGTCTATAACACTCTCAAATAAACTATAATTTCTTACACTTCAGGGTGTTCAATTTCCATTTTCTATCTTTCGAGAATGTTTATTTTAGTATAGGTGATATCTGACAAAACAGCAAGGAGAATTTGGAACAACTGGCATGAAAACTTTCCCCTCAACAAAATAAAAATACTGACATGGTAACCTGATGATGGTAACTTGGTAAGCAAAGCGTGTCGAGAGAAATCATTTTTGTTTTGGTTAGAGTAAAGTTTTTTTTTTTTTGAATAAATGATTTGCTTCAATAATGCACCTTCATTTCAAAATCTAAAATTCATCAATTACATAATCATGAAACTTACGTTGATGGAGTGAAATCAGCATCATCATCACGCACAGGAATGACTTCAATATATTTATTGTTACCATTTTCCGATGACAATGAATCTTTTAAGGTCTCCTGATCATCTTCCTCTAACGTTGAATTATAATGGCTATCACTGCTAACACAACTGTCAACATATTCGAAATTTCCTAAAAATCATGCAACATAAACTAAGATTGGTATCTTTCATTATAAAATCATAAAAAAGCTTCTTTATGTCCTTTTATATTTTTTTTGTGATCAATTAGTGTTTTGATTCAGTCCTTGTTACTGAGGATATTTTTTTTCTGTTTTTTTTTGTTTACTCTACTCACTGACAATTTACATTGTATAGTTTAATTTTAAAGAACTCATTTCAAATCGATTCAAGTGAAAATTTTATGATGGAAGGTTACATATTCGTTGATGAAATATTACTTTTTCATCAGTCAAAACGAACTTTGAGAACTAATTAGAGTTGAATCGTAGGGGAAAGAATTTAGAACTAATCCAAGTAATACGAGGTCTGTTAAAAAATGAGATGAATATTAAAATTTCTCGGGCTACGTACATTCGATTAGCGATTTTTTTTTGTTGGTAGACGTGTCTCGAGCATATGTTTACAGTTTCAGTGGTGTAGCACGTTTAGTTTGTTGGTGAGAGGCATAAAATTTAGAAATATTTTGCGTGTTCGGCGATTTTCTGCTATCGAAAAAAATGAATCAAAGAATTTGCATCAAATTTTGTGTGAAAAATGGAATGAAGTGCTCAAAAACTTTCTAACAGTGGCATACAGTGGTGGTACCCTGAGTCAAAAAAATGTTTACAAGTACCTAGTATAAGCTTTTCACAGAAGGTCGAGAAGATGTGAATGGCGAGGCTCACTCCGGGACGCCCCAGAACATCAACAACGAATGAAAACTCTGGCCTTGAAGAAGCCCACAAGAAACCTCGTGTGTTGTTGAGATACGTTGACGACACCTTCATGATATGGAACCATGGGAATACAGCGTAAGATCTTCCATCACTTTCACAATGGAGAAGGAAGTTCACAAAAAGTTGCTATTCTTAGACGTACTGGTGAAAAGCACCGACACTTAAGTGGGAAACATCTCTATACCGAAAAACCACTCACACGGGACAGTATCTGAACCACGAATCGACTAAAAGAGGAATCATCAAGAATCTATTAGACCATGCTTTCGGGCTCTGTAATACAAAGGAAGGTCTCGATAAGGAACTAGACATCATCAAAAATGATCTTCTACGGAACAGCTACTCCAAAGCGATGGCGG